>NW_012099710.1:263751-285594 GCF_000951045.1 Mandrillus leucophaeus
AAAAAAGAAAAAAGAATTATCATATATTCTTCACCAAGATATTTCCATCATTAATATTTTGGCATGTTTGCTTCATAATTTTGCTACTTGTGTATATCATGTATTTATTTTTCTTAATCATTTGAGAGTCAGTTGTAGGAATCATTCCACTTTACTCCTAAGTTCTTAACTGTGTATTTCCTATCAGCAAGCATAAAATTCTTAGGTAACCATGGTATAGTGCTCAAAATCAGAAAAAATTAACAAAGATATAATATATAATCTATAATGTACAGTCCATGTTCAAATTTCAATGATTGTCTCAAATAAGTCTTTTTTTTTTTCTTTCTTGAGATGGAGTCTTACTCTGCCACCCAGGCTAGAGTGCTATAGTGCGATGTCGGCTCACTACAATCTCCCCCTCCTGGGTTCAAGTGATTGTCCTGCCTCAATCACTTGATTGAGTGCTGAGACTACAGGCATGCACCACCACACCTGGGTAATTTTTAAATTTTTTTTCAGTAGAGACGGGGTTTCACCATGTTAGCCAGGATGGTCTCAATATCCTGACCTCATGATCCACCCATCTCAGCCTCCCAAAGTGCTGAGATTACAGGTGTGAGCCACCCTGCCCAGCCTTCAATTAAGACTTTTACAGATAATTCTTCTTCTGATTCAAGATCCAATTCAAAAACTGTTTCTGGGCTGGGTGTGGTGGCTCATGCCTATAATCCAAGCACTTTGGGAGGTTGAGGCTGGTGGATCACTTGAGGTCAGGAGTTTGAGACCAGCCTGGCCAACGTGGTGAAACCCCATCTCTACAAAAATACAAAAACTATCCGGAAGTGGTGGCCCGCGTCTGTAGTCCCAGCTACTCTGGAGCCTGAGGCTGGAGAATTGCTTAAACCCAGGAGGCAGAGGTTTCAATGAGCCGATATCACTGCACTGCACACCAGCCTGGGCAATAGAGGGAGACTGTGTCTAAACCAACAAACCAAAACAAAAATCGTTTCTGGCCAAAGTAGAGTAACAGGGACTGGATTTACCCTTCTGCCTAAAACAACTGAAGAAACCAGATAAAATATATGAAACAATGGTTTCAAGTCACTTGATATCAGGCAATGAGCACAGTGACCCATGAAACATGAAATAAGTAAACTCTACATTTGCCACAGCTTACTGCCTTAAAGGAGTTTCTAGGCTGTGGCACAAGGAAGGGGATCCCAGGTTGAGTATCGTAGACCTTGAATTGAGGAGACACAGCTGAGAGTCCAGAGAGACCAAGGCAGCTAGAGTTTGCAGGACAAATTACCAAGGAAGAGAGCTGCACAGAGACACAACTCTGGTGATCTTCAGAAGGTCCCCTTGATAATTCAGCAGAGTGCTGTCTGGAACATGCGTATGAGGAAACCACCTGAGGCTGCGGAATCATCCAAAAAGACTGAAAGAGAATAGAGCCCAGTGATGCTGGGAAAAGTGCCTACTGTCACCAGCCAGGGTGAAAAAATCATGATTCATGAGCACTGGGTAGAGTACTCAGAATGGTCTCACCTCTGCAACAAAGAATAATTAGCCCTAGAATAAACACTACAAATGTTAAAAGCAAGACCCAACACTATCAATTAACTGCACCCCAGAAGAAGCCTCAAGAATATTTAGAGAAATATAAAAACATTGTTTGGGGCTAAAAGCATCATAAAATCAAAATATCTGCTAATCTCATTCAAAGATTAGCAGACTTGGCAGTAGCAGTGGCTCATGCCTGTAATCCCAGCACTTTGGGAGGCCGAGGCAGGCAGATCACCTGAGGTCAGGAGGTCGAGACCAGCCTGGCCAGCATGGTGAAACCCTGTCTCTACTAAAAATACAAAAATTAGCTGGGCATGGTGGTGGGCACCTGTAGTCCCAGCTGGTCTGGAGGCTGAGGCAGGAGAACTGCATGAACCAGGGAGATGGAGGTTGCAGTGAGTTGAAATCACGCCATTGCACTCCAGCCTGGGCAACAGAGTGAGACTACATCTCAAAAAAAAAAAAAAAAAAAAAAAAAAAGATTTGCGAAGAAACAGGAAAATAACTCACTATGAGGAGAAAAATCAACTATGCAAAACTGACCCAGAACTGATACACATGTCAGACTTAGCAGATAAGGACATTAAACAAGTTTCCATAACTGTGTTCTGGATGTTCAGAGACAAGCAGAGACATGGAATATATTTTTTCTTTTGTTTTTGAGACAGAGTCTTGCTCTGTCGCCCAGGCTGTAGTGCAGCAGCACAATCTCGGCTCACCACAACCTCTGCCTTCCGGGTTCAAGTGGTTCTTCTGCCTCAGCCTCCCAAGTACCTGGGATTATAGGCCCATGCCACCATGCCCCGCTAATTTTTGTATTTTTAGTAGAGGTGGGGTTTCACCTTGTTGGCCAGGCTGGTCTTGAACTCCTGACCTAGTGATCTGCCCGCCTTGGCCTCCCAAAGTGCTGGGATTACAGGCATGAGCGACTGTGCCTGGCCAATGCAACCACTCTTATTCCTGATATTAGTCATTTGTTTGTTCCCTCGTTTCCTAATCGCTCTGGCTGGAGACTTGTCAATTTTATTTCTCTTCTCAAAGGACCAGCTTTTCAGTTCATTTATTTTCTCTATTTTTTTTCTGTTTCATTGATTTCCACTCTGATGCTTATTATTTCCTTTCTCCTGCTTACTTTTAGCTATTTTTGCTCTTAAATGTTTCTGGTTTCTTAAGGTGGGAAGCTGACATCATTCACTAGAGACTTCTTTTTTGAATGTTTAGTGCTATAAATTTTCGTCCAAGTTCAGTTTAATGGCATCCCACAAATTGTGATGTGTTTTATTTTCATTCAGTTCAAATTACCTTCTAATTTCCCACCTTTAATTTTTAATTTGACCCATGGGTCAAATTAAGCCTCTTGCTTAATTTTAATATATGTAGAATCTGTAGAATCTGTCCTTTTTATTTATTTTATTTTTTTTCTCTTTGAGGCAGAGTCTGGCTCTGTCGCCCAGGCTGGAGTGCAATGGCATGATGATGATCTTGGCTCCCTGCAACCTCTGTCTCCTGGGTTCAAGCAATTCTCCTGCCTCACCCTCTTGAGTAGCTGGGATTACAGGTGCAAGCCACCACCCCCGGCTACTTTTTGTATTTTTAGTAGAGATGGGGTTTCATCATGTTTGCATGCAAAATTATCCTTTGGAGTGGCTATTGCATTTGTAGGCTCTGCGTTACTTTTCACAGTACTCTACTGCTGGTGCTTAACCCAGATGGGCCAGTCACAGGACCTCACCCTCCTAGTCTCACATTGAAGATTTCATTGATGAGTATTTGATTAAGTTGGACCACTGATAGCTTATCCTAAGATTTTCATAACTGGAGGTGTTTATGTTCCAATTACTTGGTGACTGGAATGCATTTTCAATAAGAGAAAAAAATGTGTGGAAATGTAGGAAAGCAAGAGAAGCATGATGGTGAACAGGCTCAAGCAGTGTATGAGCTGTTGATTCTTCAGCTCAAAGACCCACACCATACCTCTGCTGTGGCTTCTCCATGAAGACAATAAATACCAATTATCTGACTGGGCATGTGTGGCTCATACCTCTAATCCCAGTGCTTTGGGAGGATTATTTGAAGCCAGGAGCTGGAGACCAACCTGGGCAACATAATGAGACCCTGTCTCTTATACACAAAAAGATGTGTATAAGAGACAGGGGAGGATTATTTGAAGCCAGGAGCTGGAGACCAACCTGGGCAACATAATGAGACCCCGTCTCAGAAAAAAAAAAAAGAAAATTAGGTGTGTGGGGTGATGTGCATCTGTCATCCCAGCTGTTTGTGAGATTGAGGTGGTAGGTTGTTTGAGTGCACTCATTCAAGGTTACAGTGAGCTGTGATCGTACCACTGCACTCCAGCCTGGGTGACAGAACAGGACCCTGTCTAAATACTTAATGCATACATACACATCACTATTTTCTATGTATCATCATCTGTTTTGAGTTATGCTGCAATCAATTATTCATTGATACTGTGCTAAACATATTTTAATCACTATGACTTATTTTATTTTATTTCATTTTTGAGACAGAGTTTGATCTTGTTGTCCAGACTGGAGTGCAATGGCACGATCTCAGCTCACTGCAACCTCCGCTTCCCAGGTTCAAGCCTCAGCCTCCCGAGTAGCTGGGATTACAGGCATGCGCCACCATGCCCGGCTAATTTTGTATTTTTAGTAGAGATGGGGTTTCACCATGTTGGGCAGGCCGGTCTCAAACTCTCGACCTCAGGTGATCCACCTGCCTTGGCCACCCAAAGTGCTGGGATTACAGGTATGAGCCACTGCAACCAGCCAACTTTTAATATTTTTTAATATACTGTAGAATGTATTAGAATTCTTAGAATCTTTTTGACACCCCACCTCTACACGTTCAGGGATGGAATTTTTAAGATTTGGATTCAACTTTTGTTCTACTGGATAGAACAAGCTTGCTAGAGCCATTCCATGAAGACCAGGAGACAGATCCAGTGCCTAGGGGCTTGAGCTGCAATTGCCCTTCCCATTTCCTCTCTCCCACTGTTCATGCCCCACCCCACACTGTCTTCTGAAGAGGGCTCTCTGGGCCATGGTCATGAGTGCCATCTTTCCCTGCCTGGGTCTCCTTCCTCCTCCTTATCAAGTTGCTGTCTTTTTTTTTTTTTGAGACAAGTGTCTCGCTCTGTCACTCAGGCAGGAGTGCAGTGGTGCAATCTTGGCTCACTTCTGCCTTTGCCTCTGGGCCTCAAGCGATCCATCCACCTCAGCCTCCTGAGTAGCTGAGACTACGGGCAGGTACCATCATGCCTAATTTTTTTTTTTTTTTTTTGAGACAGGGTCTCACTCTGTCACCCAGGCTGGAGTGCACTGATGTGATCTCAGCTCACTGCAAGCTTCCCCTCCTAGGTTCAAGTGATTCTCCCAGCTCAGCCTCCCGAGTAGCTACAGGCATGTGCCATCATTATGCCTGGCTAATTTTTGTATTATTTAATAGAGACGGGGTTTTACCATGTTGACAAGTCTGGTCTTGAACTCCTGACCTCAAGTGATCCTCCTGCCTCAGCCTCCCAGAGTGCTGGGATTACAGGCATGAGCCACCGTGCCTGGCCAGTTTTGCTTTTTTTTTTTTTTTTTTTTTTTTTTTAATATTTAGTGAAGACCGGGTCTCACTATGTTGCCCAGGCTGGTCTTGAAGTCCTGGGCTCAAGTGATCTTCCTTCCTCAGCCTCCCAAAGCGCTGGGATTACAGGCATGAGCCACTGTACCTAGCCAAGTCTCTGTCTTTCATTCAGCAAACGGAAGTCTCATTGGGACTCCCAGGAGGAGTAAGACTTTCTGTCTACTCTCCCAAAATTGTCTAACCCACCCTATTTGTTGTTGTTGTTGTTGTCCTGATTTTTGTTTCAGGATTTTAGCAGTCTGAGGCCATGGTTTTTAGTTTCTGTCTCTAGTGATAAGTGGAAAAGAAGGATGAGGAATGGGCTTTGCTGGCCCATCCAGAAACAGAAACTAAGAACCCATGACTGTATTCTCTCCCTTGGACACCCATGCTAAAGCATCTTCAGTGTGCTTTGGCAGGGTGGCAGGGTGGCAGGGTGGCAGGGTGGCTGCGGCTGCCGTAACAAAGCATTGCAGCTTGGGCAGCAAAGACAATGAAAATCTACGGTCTTACTGTGTGGAGGCTGGAAGGTCAAGATCATGGAGCAGGCTGATTTTTCCTGAGGCCTCTCCTTGGTTTGTAGATAGCCATCTTTTCCCCGTGTCTGTCTCATGGTCATCCCAGTGTGTGTGTCTGTGTTCTAATCTCTTCTTTTTATAAAGAAACCAGTCATATTGGATTATGCTCCCCTTTTAACTTAATTACATCTTCCAAGATCTTGTCTCAAAATGTGAGATTCTGAGGTACTGGGCATTAGAACTTCAACATGGGAATTTTGAAGGGGACACAGTTCAGTCCATCACAGAAGGAGGGGATCTGTGCACAGAGGTTATCACACTGCTGTGTTTGGGAAACTTTGGCTTGATGATTTGATCCTTGCCAAACCCCTCTTGCTTGCCTGATTCACTGGCTCACTGAATTCTAACCAACCACCTGCCCAGCTCTCACCAATGAAGCCTTAAAATCTAGACTACATACAGACTTCCCCAAGTACCTGCATAACTAAGTGGCTAAATGACTACTGTCGACCCTTTCTCTGGTCTTAGGATCAGAATGGCCAGCAGGAGGCCATATGCACCTAACCCAGATGGAATGGAATGGCCTGGGGTGACCAACTGGCTCTCTTTATCAAGCTCAGGCTCCCCAAGTCCCCACTTTGAAGAACAGTGACAGATTCCATATGCAGATAAGCAGAAAACTGACATTTTTGTCTCCAGCAGTTGTTGAGCTTGTGCCTGCTAAGGAGATGCAGGAAGTTAATGAACTTCACTGAATGAGCAAAATTGTGTCACTGCTTGAGTAAGTTCATGTTTCTGAAGAGACAGCTCATAGCACACATCAGATTCTTAACCGGTGCCCCCTTTCCCCAAACAAGTCACTTTCCAAAGGAGATTCAAATTCTGACCTATCCACAAACCTCACTTCCATGATTTTGAAAGTAAGAGGATAGATCTGCTCTCAGAGCTCCATCTGGAGTCCTGTGCTCTACGCACCCTTGGGTGTCATCAGGGCCATGACTGTGTGGTGGCTTCCAGAGAGAAGTCCAAGGGAATTGCCTGCTTGCCTGGGGACTGCCTTGTCACAGAGTGACAGACCCTTCTCTTCCAGCACAGAGGGGCACTGGACTAAGGTATAAGTCCCAGGGTTCTGAAGGGAGCAAATCACAGAAAGATAACTTGTATTTGGCAAGTTCCAATGCCACACCCACTCCAGAACTTCCCTGGGAACTTGGAAGTGCTAAGTGAGCCCAGCTGGAAAAGACAGAATGATGGGTAAAGTATATTTAAAAAGCTAGAGTTTAATGCTTGACACTGTTCCCTTAAGTTCCTCTGGTTGTTTTTTTCCCTCTGCTTATCATCTCTGGAGCTTCCTCTTGGTGCAGCTCCCTCCCCTGCAGACTCAGTCCTGCAAATGCCAGCTCCATTTCCTTTATTTTTATTGTTATTTTATACTTTATGAGACAGAGTCTTGCTCTGTCGCCCAGGGTGGAGTGTAATGGCACAATCTTGGCTTACTGCAACCTCTGCCTCCCAGGCTCAAGTAATTATCCTGTTCAGCCTCGTGAGTAGCTGGGATTACAGGCACATGCCACTACCGCCTGGTTAAGTTTTATATTTTTAGTAGAGATAGATAGGGTTTCGCCATGTTAGCCAGGCTGGTCTTGAGTGCCTGACCTCAAGCCATCCACACCTATCCCAAAATGTTGGGATTACAGGCGTGAGCCATTGCACCTGGCCCCAGCTTCATTTCCTTTAACCAGGAAGAGTGCTAGGCTCTGCCTGGGGTTCTCCTCCCTATGCCACTGCTTAGAATGTCTCAGGCTGTAAGCTGGGGCAGTCGGGGGCTCACCTCACTTGATCCCTGTCTCTGTCCTTCGACTGCCTGATGTCCATGGTCTGGTGCGCCACCATTTCCTATATTTTGTGTGCTGTTAGTTCTTTCAGATGGGAGGATAAATTTGGTTCCTGTTACTCCATCTTGGCTAAAAGCATAGGTTCCATAGCTATTTATATATTCCAGAAAATAAGAGAAGCAAAGGCATGATCATTGTATGTTACTATATCGTACCACTGTCCACACTGAACCTGTTGCTCCCACCACTGACATGTTCAGGAGTTACTCTTTGTGGCTGTTCTGAGGCTGCCATAGTCCCCTAGTCTTTTCAGTCCCTCTTCTGAGGCTGCAAGTCCTCTGGGGCTCTACCACTGTGTTTGTGGGAGCAAGGCAGATTGCAGCAGCCAGCAAGCCCCTTTTGCTCAGGGGGAATAGGTATGAAGGAGATCCTGGTAAGAGGGGCTGCTTCTCCTGAAAGTAAAGGGCCTCTCCTGGAATGAGGCTTGCAGTTCTTTTATTCAAGGGAGTTGTCAACCTCCATAATTGCATGATTGCATAAGCCAATTCCTTATACTAAATCTCTCCTCTCTCTATATATATATATATACACACACACACACTATATATATATATATATACATAAATATATACACACATGTATATGTGCAAATGTACAAACACACACACACATAATATATACATAAATATATACACACACGTATATGTGCAAATGTACAAACACACACACACACACACACACACAGTTTCTCTGGAGAACCCTGATGTAATACTTAAAGCACATTTAATGAGGAATTACAATATTCCAGGTAGGTCTTGGGCTAGGAACTCCTGCATTTTATTTTCAGAACCCTGGGTGGTAGAGTAGATTGACCCAGTTTGAAGATGGCAAGAGTGAAAACCAGGGAGGGGAAGTTCCCATGCCATAGAGAAAGAGCCGTGTTAGGTTGTCCCCTCTCCTGCTGTCCTGCATGTGAGTGTATGTATCAGGTTTGTGTTGTCTATCTTTTAAAATTATTAATTTACACTGTCACAAGTAATAGTAAAATGCATTGCCTTTTCATGTAAGTATAAAAGCTCTTTTGACCAGCGTTCCCAGTGTTGCCGCTTCCACAAAGGTAATGACTGCTGTCAGTTTCGTGAAGCTCTTTTGAACCTTTCCCTTGTATTTTATACATTATACATGAGTCTATAGAAAACATATATTCTCCATATTTTATAAGAATTTAAATTGTCATACTTTAAGGGAATTCTAAATCATGTTTATAAATAAAGTCTCCTGTTATGCTCAAAAGTCGAAATAGTTCAATTCCCTCAAAATTTTTGAGTCATAGGAATTACAGAATTTCAGTGTCAGCAGTGCCTTGTGACCCATGTTTACGTGAAAGCTATGTGGTGGTGCCCTTAACTTCGTTTATGTCAAGGGCCTACAAATAAAACATAGAATTGTCTTATGTGGTTTGGAATCTTTTTTGGGTGAGTTAATGAAGCATTGTTTTTAACATTTAATATCATTCTAATTTTTTTTTTTTTTTTTTTTTGAGACGAAGTTTTGCTTTTGTTGCCTAGGCTGGAGTACAATGGTGCGATCTTGGCTCACCACAACCTCCGTCTCCCGGGTTTAAGTGATTCTCCTGCCTCAGCCTCCCGAGTAGCTGGGATTACAGGCATGCACCACCACGCCTGGCTAATTTTGTATTTTTAGTAGAGATGGGGTTTCTCCATGTTGATCAGGCTGGTCTCAAACTCCCGACCTCAGGTGATCCACCTGCCTCAGCCTCCCAAAGTGCTGGGATTACAGGTGTGAGCCACCATGCCCAGCCTAATTTTTATTTTTTTGAAGCAGAGTTTTGCTGTGTCACCCAGGTTAGAATGCAGTGGTACAATCTCTGCTCACTGCAGCCTCTGCCTCCCAGGTTCAAGCAATTCTCCCACCTGAGCTTCCTAAGTAGCTGGGATTAGAGACACCTGCCACCACACCTGGTTAATTTTTGTATTTTTAGTAGAGATGGGGTTTCACCGTGTTGTCCAGGCTTCTCTTGAACACCTGACCCCAAGTGGTCTGCCCACCTCAGCCTCCCACAGTGCTGAGATTACAGGTGTGAGCCACCACACCTGGCCTAATTTTTAACTTTTATAATGATGACTGTATGAAGGATAACAGATTAAGGAATTTCCTCCTTCCTGTTTGCAGTATGCGCTTGTTAATCTCACCCCAGCAATAGCCCTTCACTTTATCCATTAGTTCTAGTCTCGAGCTTCTTCTTTTAAAGAAGTATTTGGGCTGGGCACAGTGGCTTATGCCTGTAATCCCAGCACTTTGGGAGGCCAAGGTGCACAGATCACGAGGTCAGGAGATTGAGGCCATGCTGGCCAAATGGTGAAACCTCATCTCTACTAAAAATACAAAAATTAGTTGGGTGTGGCAGTGTGTGCCTGTAATCCCTGCTACTCCGGAGGCTGAGGCAGGAGAATCACTTGAACCTGGGAGATGATGTTGTGGGACAATCAGAGATGGGAAAGACTGAATAGAGTTCAAGTAAGCCTTTATTAAGGTGATCACCTGGCTTAGTAGGACTAGCATCAACAAAAGTCTGAGCCCTAGACAAAGAAAGCAGCCACCTTTTAAGGAATCAGTGGCCAGGAGCTACATGATATAGGAAGTATACTTACAGAAGTGAGAACAAAGGCAGTTGATCAGTGTTTTACATTTATCTATACTACATGTTCCACATCCTTGGGAAACTATGTTTCTGTAACATATGCTTATCAACCTTGTAACTTTGCAGCTATGTTAGAGGGATGAAGCGGGAACCCACAGGAACTCACTGAGCCTCAAGGAATATGAAACTGGTGAGTACAGACAAGGCTCACTGAGCACAGAAGGAAAAACAGGCAGTTAGTATTTTTCTCTAACTTAGACTATGGGGCAGTGAGGGGGGGCTACACTACACTTAGCTTTTGAAGGAAAAAGTAAAAATTTCTTGATCTTTGATTATACTTGTAAAATTCATGAATTCCTTCTTCATCCCCTATCGGGGGAAACCAGCCCCCGATAATTCAACATGGGTTCTTTTCTATTTTCCCTAAATGTCAGCCAGTCTGAGAAATAAAGGGAAAGAATACAAAAGAGAGAAATTTTAAAGCTGAGTGTCCAAAGGAGACATCATATGTCACCAGGTTCCGTGATGCCCCTCAAGCCGCAAAACCAGCAAGTTTTTATTAGTGATTTTCAAATCCCTGGGTGG
This sequence comes from Mandrillus leucophaeus, assembly GCF_000951045.1. NCBI lineage: Eukaryota > Metazoa > Chordata > Mammalia > Primates > Cercopithecidae > Mandrillus > Mandrillus leucophaeus. The sequence continues at coordinate 274,533 of NW_012099710.1, forward strand.
GAAGGAGTGTATGAATAGGGTGTGGGTCACAGAAATCAAATGCTTCACAAGGCAATAAAATATCACAAGGCAAATGGGTGCAGAGCAAGATCACAGGACTGGGGCAAAATTAAACTTGCCAATGAAGTTTTGGGCATGCATTGTCATTGATAACATCTTATCAGGAGACAGGGTTTGAGAGCAGACAACCGGTCTGACTAAAATTTACTAGGCAGGAATTTCCTCATCCTAATAGGCCTGGGAGTGCTACAGGAGACCAGGGCTTATTTCATCCCTTATCTGCAACCGTATAAGATAGACATTCCCAGAGTGGCCATTTGAGAGACCTCCCCCTAGGAATGCATTCTCTTTCTCAGGGCTGTTCCTTGCTGAGAAAAAGAATTCAGCAATATTTCTCCTGTTCACTTTTGTAAGAAGAGAAATATGGCTCTGTTCCACCCGGCTCTCAGGTAATCAGACCTGATGGTTATCTCCCTTGTTCCCTGAACATTGCTGTTATCCTGTTCTTTTTTTAAGGTACCCAGATTTCATATTGTTTAAACACACATACTTTATGAACAATTTGTGCAGTTAACACAATCATTACAGGGTCCTGAGGCGATATACATCCTCAGCTTACAAAGATGACAGAATTAAGAGATTAAAGTAAAGACAGGCATAGGAAATCAGAAGAGTATTGATTGGGGAAGTGATAAATATCCATGAAATCTTCACAATTCATGTTCAGAGACTGCAGTAAAGATGGGCATAGGAAATTATAAAAGTATTAATTTGGGGAACTAATAAATGTCCATGAAATCTTCATAATTTATGTTCTTCTGCCATGGCTTCAGCCAGTCCCTCCATTTGGGGTCCCTCACTTCCTGCAACAATTCCCTACCTTTGGTGCTAACCATAAATGTAGATTAATAAAAATCACCACAATCATTTATCTCTTCCTCTGTAGGCTCATATTCTTCTGGGGGGAATGGTTGGTATTTTTGTAATGCCATTATTTTGGTGGTAGTTGTTTGGTCCACTATTGCTTCAATAGTAGACTGCATGCTTCTGATGAGGAGAGGTAAAAGACAAGGCAGTATTAGACATCCTCCTACTATAGTTATAAAACCAATTATCAAGGTTTTAGAGCCTCCAAACCATGAGAACCATCCTCTAAAAAGTGAGTTTGGGCTCTACCCGGACCAAATCTGGACTGGGACATGGACTAACTTCCACATTCTAACAGTAATTTCCATAACAGCTCTTCCATTATCATTGATTTGTAAGCAACAGTTGGTCAAATTAAACCTGCCACAAACTCCTCCTTCTGAGGCTAGGAGGTAGTCTAATGCTAGCCTATTTTGGTATATAGCGTCTCTCATTTGAGTGGTCTGTATGGCTAAGAGATCCAAGGCTCAGGCTGTTTCATTGACTATGATTTCTAGTACTGCTTGCAATCTTATAATTTGGTTTAACACGTAAATAGGGGTGTGGTAGCCCCATGATCCATCTTGGGCCCATGTAGCTGGCCCATAGTATTCAATAATTCTTTCAGGAGGCCATTCTTTATCTTTCAGCTACCTATCTCAATGTCTTTCTTTATATTTGTGCTTATCTTTTCCACAGTACTTATGTGAGTAAAGACATTACTTTTGGTCTTTTTTCTTTCTTCATTGCAGACTGGGTAACTAAAATCTTCCCCTTGTTTCAGTGGGAGCAAGAAGAAGGATGGCCTTATTGTCCCTAATACACAGGCTCCAGTACACTTCTCAGGCAATAGTTAATAGGCTTTTGTCCCACAGATCCAATATAGTCCTGCCAGTGCTTTCCAAACATCTGGAGTGTCTAGTTGATACTACAACTGATTTAGCACTGGAAACTGAGAGAGGGTTAAAATATGGTACAGAGAAATTGTCTATAAAGCTTCTCCACTGTGTCTTGTTCTTAGACTCTTCAAAATATTGCTGACCTAAACAAGTCATATCTCCTACTTCAATTTGAAAGTATTTTCCCCATTGTGCTATGCAGTATCTTCCAATGATAGGGGTTTTTAATAGCCAGACACCTGGGCTTGAATTGAACCTTGTAACAGATTCTGGTATGGTAAAGTTATCTTGTGGCATTAGTTCTCTAGCCTCCTGGGGCTATTGGTCACCTATACTGATACCTCCACATTCATAACATGAGGTGACTCCAAGATTAGTAACAATACTTTCAGCTAGCTGAGTGAATAGGTTCTTGGCTGACATCGGTGGAATCTGAACTTTTGGCTCCTTGGGGTTAAAATGTTTATTGAAGGATTTGAAAAATCTGAACTGTGACATTGGACTGACTTGAGATTTAGCTCGCTGTGTCTTTTTAATAATGATTAATGGAACACCTAGATTTGCTCCTTCTCAAGCAAAGCTTAGCTCTCCTTGGTATTCTTTAGTCCAAAAAGGCATGTTTGGATTTAATATGGTCATATTAAGGGGGTTGCATATTTTAGTCACACAACCAATCTTTGCTTCTTGGTTGGTTAGCAGAGCTACTCTCCCTGCATAAAGGCATTGGCTGAACTCATATGTAGTCCATTGAATGTTACAATCAGGACATTCTTCTTCTAGTTTTCCTGTTATGGTCTTAGCAGCCTTGCTGCTGACTCTTTCTTTTCCTAAGTTCTTGCAGACTACGCCTAGATTGTTTGGGTTGCTGAGGTGTGCAGCCTGACAGGCATCAAAATATATAGAAACAGATCGTTTATGTAAATAAGCAAATACCTGTGTTTTGCTTATGAATTTCAAACTAGAAGTCATAGGATAGGAGGCCTGGATTATAACATATTTGAGGTTACCTATTTCCTGGGTTACAGATGGAGAAGCTGGTTTGATTATAAACACATGTCCCCAGGGGAGTTCCTATACACTCATAATCAGTTTGATATAACAGGGTTTTAGTTGTACCTTTACTAGACCAACCTTCTAACATACAATGATGACAGTTATCTTGGTTTCCTCCCGTGCCTGTTAACATTATTGTCATTAGTGCAATTAAGTTTATACTATGCACGGGCATCCTCCCTGGCAACAAGTTTGATAGCAATTGCAAAGATAGCATGACAGCAAGACAATCAGTATAAGCAATAGTATAACTACACTTGCAAATTCAATCTACATTTACTTATCTAGTGCTGGCTTCCTCAGGTTTTGGCTGTGCATAGACTAGTCAGCTTCCGGTTGTGTGACTAGAGGAGGGCTTGACTTTTCCTTAAGCTTCAGCCATGCATAGACTAGTCACCTTCCAGTTGTATGACAAGAGCAGGGTTTGACATTTCCTTAAGCTTCAACTGTACGTCGACCGACCAGCCTCCAGTGCGGTAGGAGCAGGGCAGTTGTCTTTTCCTGCTGTGCCTTGGTTCCTCTGCAAGATCAGTTGAGTTGGATGAGCTGGATCTTGCTGCCTCATCCACTGGTCTTGAACTAAGGCTGTAGGTTTCAGTCGGCTGTGATGGATCCAAGGTGTAATACCTGCAACTTTAACAGCGGTAGGGGTAGACATGGTCACAATATGGGGGCCATCCCATAAGTGCCTGAGGGTTGTAGGATTCCAGCGTTTAACCCATACAGGGTCCCCAGGTTGAAAGGGATGTATTGCATCTGTAAGGCTAACAGGTTTTCTTTCTCTTACCCACCCTTGTACTTCTTGCATTACCTCATTACCTAATGCGTGCATTTGTCTTCTTAGGGTCAGTTCTCCAATTTGCTTTAAATTTCCTTTTACTTGAGATATAAGTAGGGATGGTGGGCTGTACACCATCTCAGAGGGTGAATACCCAGGTACTTTTGTAGTGGTACACCTGACTCAGAGAAGGACCATGGACAATACCTGGTCCCACCTTAAATGAGCCTCTTGGCAAAACTTCTTCAACAGTTGTTTCAGTGTCTGGTTCATCCTTTCAAACTTTCCAGATCCTTGTAGGTGATAGGCTGTATGCATTTAATTTTTAACATCTGAGTTAGTTGCCGTACTACTTCTGCCACAAAAGCTGGTCCATTGTCTGAACCTAAGTTTAGAGGAAATCCAAATCTAGGAATAATGTCTTTTAATAATATCCTGGTTACTTCTCGTGTCTTTTCTGTCCTGATGGTGAATGCCTCGACTCACCCTGAAAAGTGCAGACAAACACTGACATGTACTGATAGTCTCCAGCCTGAGGCAGTTCAGTAAAGTCTACAAGTAGGTTTTCCCTTGGCACCGCTCCTGTTTCCTGAATTCCTGGAGGCCAAGTAGGCCCTTGCCATGAGTTATTCTGGGTGCAAGTAACACGCTGCTCACAGACGGCTTGAGTGATGGCAGTTAGGCATGGCACATAGAAATACTGCCCTATGAGAATCTCTAAAGCTGTCTTCCCCATGTGTGTTCCTTGGTGAAACTGCTCTATAAGTCAGGAAGCAATGGCTTCTGGAATGGCAAGCCTCCCGTCTGAAAACTTCCACCAGCCTCCTTTCTGATATCTCCTGTTTTCCTGCACAAACCACACCTTCTTGTTGGATGAGTAGTTAGGAGTGCCTGCAAGAGGAAGCTGTAATAAGGGCATGGCATAAGTCTTTTCTGTCTTTTTTTTTTCTGTCATTGAAGCCTATTTTGCTTCCTTGTCTGCTTTTCTGTTTCCTGTAGCCTTAACACTTCCTCCTGTTTGATGTCCTTTACAGTGGATGACTGCTACTTCCTTTGGAGCCCATACAGCCTCTAGGAGCTGCTCTATTTCTTTTTTGTTCTTTATTTCTTTTCCTTCAGTAGTTAACAGTCCTCTTTCATTGTAAATGGCTCCATGAGCATGCAAGGTGGCAAAAGCATATCTTGAGTCAGTATAGATATTCACTGACTTTCCCTTCACTAGAAATAGTGCTCTTGTGAGAGCTATTAGTTCTGCCTTCTGTGCTGAGGTTCCTACCCGTAGCGGGCGGGCTTCGGCCACTGAGCTTAATGTGATGACAGCATATCCGGCCTTTCTGATACCCTCAGATATGAAGCTCCTTCCATCAGTAAAATAGTCAACATCTGGGTTTTTTAAGGGTTGATCCTTTAAGTCTTTCTGGCTTGAAAAGACCTCAATCACTGTTTCTACACAGCAGTGGTACCCTGGGGCACACAACAGGGGCCTTCCATGTTCTGCACATTCTATTGGTAACAGTGTGGCCAGATTTATGGTATTCACAGTCTCTAAGGTGATGTATGGATTCTCACATAGGAGTCCTTGGTATCTTAGCATCCTAGGGTTAGAGAGTCAACGATGTCCTCTCTGTTCCATCAAGTTGGCAACTGTGTGGGTACCCAAATTATCAGCTTCTGCCCAAATGTGAGCTTGTTAGCATCTTCGGCTAACAAGGCAGTGGCAACCAGCACCTTGAAACAGGGTGGCCATCCCATAGCCACCAAGTCTAGTTGCTTGGACAAGTATGCTACAGGCTGATGCTATGACCCTAGCATTGGCACTTAGACTCCTGTAGCCATTCCTTTTCTTTCATGAACATACAGGTAAAAGGGCTTTGTCATGCCTGGCAGTCCTAGTGCTGGATTAAAGTTTTCTTGATTTCCTTGAAAGCCATGTCTTGTTCTTTTCCCCAAAGGAGGGGCTCCTTTTCCCCTTCTTTGGTTGCCTCATGTAAAGGCTAGCAGTGAGTAGTCAGGAATCCATATGAGGCAAAAGCCAACTGCCCCTAGGAATTCCCACATTTGCTGCCTTGTGTCTGGTCAAGGAATGCTACAGACAGTCTGTTTTCACTCCTGCCCAAGCTCATGCTGCCCTTGGGAGATGTAAAAGCCAAGATATCGATCTCCTTGGCCACAGATCTGTGCCTTTTCCTTAAACACTTTATAGCCAGTTTCCCACAGCACTTGAAGGAGACTCTCTGTTCCTTGGATACATTATTTTCTTGTTGGTGTGGCTAACAGCAGATCCTCTATGTATTGCAGTGAGACACAGCATTCGCTTGGTGGTGTGAAAGCCTTTAAGTCTGAGGCTAGTGCTTCTCCAAAGATAGTTGGGGAGTTTTAAATCCTTGGGGAAGTCTCATCCAGGTATACTGAGATGGGCCCCACTCAAAGGCAAAAATATCTCGACTTACAGGGGCTAACTGGATGCAGAAGAATGCATCTTTAATGTCCAAGCATATGAACCAAGCAGCACTAGCAGGTATTCCAAGCATAGTGTATGGGTTAGGCACAATAGCATGCAGTGTAGCGGCTACCTTGGTGACTGTCCTTAAATCTTGTACAGGCTGGTAGTTGCCAGAAGGTTTTAACACTGGCAATAGGGGAGTATTCCATGAGGAGACACATCCAAATTCAAGGAACCATTTTAAGTGTTTTGCAAGTCCTTGGCTAGCCTCTATGGGAATGGGATACTGATGGATCTGCACTGGGTAGGTTCCTTGTAGTACCTCTACTATGACAGGTGCTTGATTTACTGCTAACCCTGGGGGATAGTCCTCCGCCCAGATTCCTGGTAACTTAAGGAGTAAGTCCTTGAACAGTTTTTCTTTCTCAGCTGTGCTGTACTCCCTTCCACACTCCTGGCAACTACTTTCATAAAATCTCTGCTCTTCTGCCTTGAGTATTGTAAGAGTTAGTACCATCGCCTTCTTTTGCCGTAGGCTCAAGGTCATATATCTGCTTGCTGTGAAGGAGATTTGAGCCTGCAGCTTTTGCAACAAGTCTCTCCCCACAAGGGCACTGGGCAGTTTGGCAAGTATGAGAACCTGTGTTGGACTTCTCAGTTTACAATTATACATCTCTTTGATTTGAAAAAAGTGTTTTTTTTTTTGTGATACCTGTGGCCCCAATAATATTAGCATAGTGTTTTGACAACAGCCCAATTGTTTGAATCACAACTGAGTGTTCAGCACCTGTGTCTACCATAAAGTCTATTTTTCTGCCCCCTACTACCATCCCTACTACCATTGAGACCATGGACTCCTCAGGGCCTAATGAGATGAAGCCCGGTCAGTTTCAGTCTTCAAAGTAGTCACTGGCTCTGCCAGCCCAATTAGATCCACATCGGATCCTACTATGCCTTGCTCAGCGGTGGAAGCAGACCTTGTCCAGACATTCTCTCCCTGGTTGTTGCCTTTATCCTTTCCTTTCTCTAGATATTCATCTTTCCAGTGCCCTCTTTGCATGCATCTAGCACATTGATTTCTCTCTAGTCTAGGCCAACCTTCCTGACCTGTCCTGGTCTCCTGACCTGGCCTAGCCCTAGCTTGTCCTTTACCATGACCACATCCACGACATTGTCCATGTCCTCTTGCAAATCCAGCCTCTTTCAACCAGGGCTGCAGCCAAGAACTCTGCCTTTTCCTTTGCTCTATGCTTGGCTTCCCACTTTGCTTCTTCATCTCGATTTACAAACACTTTGGTTGCCACCTGGATAAGCTGGGAAATGTTCATACCTTCAAACCCCTCCAGCTTCTGCAACTTTCGCTTAATGTCATTTTGTGCCTGACTCACGAATTCTGCGTTAACCATGCACTGATTCCCTGCCGCTTCTGGGTCAAAAGGTGTGTAGAGCCAGTAAGCCTCACAAAACTTCTCATAGAACGCACTGGGACTTTCATCTGGTTTCTGATGGACCTTTGAAACCTTTCCAATGTTTGTTGCCTTTTTCTCTCCAGCCTTTATTCCCTGTATCAGAGCCTCTTGGTATCTCAGCAAGTTCGGCAGCCCTTGTGCCTCATTTGGGTCCTAGCCTGGGTCAGTTTCTATTGGCAAAGCCTGCTGAACATACTGTCTGACATCTCCTGTGCCTACTGGAGCATTGCTTTCTAGCCACTGATGAGCTGCTTGTATTATTCCGTGGCGTTCTTCTGTATTGAACAGTGACAGAAGGAGCTGCTTGCAGTCAGCCCAGGTTGGGCTGTGAGTTAAGAAGATGGACTGCATCAGGTCAATAAGAGCCTGGGGTTTTTCTGTATAGGAGGGGGTATGCTGTTTCCAGTTGAAAATATCTATAGTGGAGAAGGGCTGATAAACATAAAGCTGTTCTCCTCCTTGAACCTCATTTTGTGCATCTAAATAGATCTGTCCCCTAGTTTCTTTGAGGGGTATCTGCATAGCTCAGGCGTGTCCTGACCGGAGATGGCCAATCTCATCCTGGAGTTCCTCCTTTGATTTATCAGGCAGTGGCCCTGGCTCTTGCCTATGTGGTGAACTTTGAGGGGTACTCTCCTCCAAGTCTGACCCTCCAGAGGGAGGTGCTGCTCTTTCTCCTGGGCCTACACTTTGCAGGTCTTTTCTGTGGTTCCTTGTTTTGCACTAGCCACTAGAGTCTTACAATAATTTTCAAAACAGGCCTGTAGGCATTTCGGACAGGTCTGAATCATGCTCAGCTAGGAGTCTATGTATGGGAACTGATCAGGGTGCCCAGGCTGTTCTCCGACCCCAGTGAGAACACTCGGCCTATTATTTTCCTATCTATGGTTCCCTCAGCCAGCCACCCTATGTTAAAGGAGGGGCAGTCAATTTCACAAAGTGTTCTTAGCCTCTGCAGTGTTAACTTCATTCCATAATTACTATCAAAGCTTTTCTTAAAGTTCTTCAATATACATTCTAATGAAGTTGGCTTTGACATTTTTCCTCCTATTTCCTCCCTCATGGCACACTTTCACTCTCAGATTCACCAGATGGGGTCCTATTATGGGAGATTTGGATGCTGCTTGGCCAGGTCACAGCCAACTACTGCTGTAAAGCTATGAAGTGAATCTTGTTGGTCTTATGCAGTTACCTAGGTCTGGCTCATCCCACACTCACCTCAGAGGATACAGTCTGCACTCAGAAATATGCACCTCTTCACATCACTCCCCACGTTGGCTTCTCCTGAGACCGTCTCTTTCACACACTTTCACATACCTCACCTGCCCCAGGACTCCTCATCGGATGAAATCAGCCTCTCTCATGTGCTGGGTGAGCCTAGTTAGGCTTCCACATTCACACACATGCGCACAGCACTCCTACCCCAGGACTCCTCATCGGATGAAACGAGCCTGTCTCATGTCTCAGGTAGGTTCACATGCACCCACGCACTCCCAGTTTCTGTCTCCAGATCCAGTGAACCACTTTCAGTTGTTAGTGGGGACATGAGGTTCATCCAAATTTGCAGGCCACTCCTGCCACCCCAAGCCACTCTGGGTTGGATAACTGGTCTTTCCCGGGAAGGGGATCAAGTTCCCCTTCTGTCCTTATGGAATGGGCTTTTCCAGCACCCAACTTTACCATGGTGCAGTATTCTGCCTGCGCGCTGCTCCGTGACTGTCCTGCAACTCCTGAGTCAGTTCCATTTGCGCTGTCGGGGCGAGGCTCCAATACACAGGAGAGCTGTTCTCCTTCTGGGCTAAGTCTTCCTCAGTAGCACCAAGGGTCCAAAATCTCCCACATCCTGTGGCTTTAGCCCACAAGCAAAGGAGACAGAAACGTGCCATCTCCAATCCCAGACAGGCCCCCAGAAAATGTTACGGGACAATCAGAGATGGGAGAGACCGAATAGAGTTCAGGAAAGCCTTTATTGAGGTGATCACCTGGCTCAGTAGGACTAGCATCCAGGAAAGTCTAAGCCCTGGAAAAAGAATGCAGCCACCTTTTAAGCAGTCAGTGGCCGGGAGCTATGTGATGCGGGAAGTCTACTTACAGAAGGGAGAACAAAAGCAGTTGATCAGTCTTTTACATTTATCTATACTACATGTTCCACATCCTTGGGAAACTACGTTTCTGTAACATATGCTTATCAACCTTGTAACTTTGCAGCTGCCCTAGAGAGGTGAAACAGGAACTCACTGAGCCTCAAGGAATGCGAAACTGTTGAGTACAGATAAGGCTCACGGAGCACAGAAGGAAAAACTGGCAGTTAATATTACTCTCTAACATAGACTATGGGCGGGGGGTGCTACACTACACTTAGCTTTTGAAGGAGAAAGTAAAACTTTCTTGGTGGTCTTTGATTATACTTGTAAAATTCATGAATTCCTTCTTCAGTGGAGGTTGCAGTGAGTCGAGGTCATGCCACTGCTCTCCAGCCTAGTCACAGAGCTAGACTCTGTCAAAAAAAAAAAAGATTTGTAAAATTGGGATACAATTTACATACAAAATTTACTCCCTTAAAAGTGTGTAATTCAATAATAATTATAGCCACAAAGTTGCACAACCATCACCACTATCTACTTCCAGAACATTTTGATCACCCTCTAGCTTCTTTTAGCTCTCCCAGAACTCTCCACATTGATCCCACTGTGGCTGCCAGCACCAGCTGGACAGTAAGGACTCTCAGAGGTGAACACAACGTGCCTCAACATGCCTTTCTGAAAGTTCAGTTAGCAACTGGATAGTGCCCTTCTGGAGGTCTGAATGCCAGTTCTGCAAAGTTCTTCTCTGAATACCTGAGGTACCAGCATGATCCTGGCACTGCCCCTGCTTCCGCTGTCTGTCTAATTCTAGCTCTCTGGGGCCGCTCTTGTGAGTTTCTAGGTTCTGAGGACCTTAATCTTTTCCATTGTTTCCCAGCCCTAGACAGGTAGCCGCTACCTGATGTTGTCATTCTGTGTTAGTTCAGTGTTCATTTTTACCATTAAAACACCTGCTTTAACTAATCTTCATCAAATTCTCTCAGTTGTAATACTTGAATCATCTCTCTTTTACCATTTGAACCCTGATAGATGTAAATATACTTGCACATATATCAATAAAAATTTATTTTAGTATTATACAGTCATATAAGTGGAATTACAATATTATAAGTCCTTTAAAGTGTAATTAAAATGCCAAGAATGTACATTGTGTAAAGGGTCCCTTGTTCAATAAATTGTGCTGGGAAAACTGGATATCCATATGCAGAAGAACAAAACTTGATCCCTACCTGTCACCATATACAAAAATCAACTCAAAATGGATTAAAGACTTAAACATAAGACCACAACTGTAAAAATATTAGAAGAAAACCTAGAGAAAACTCTTCATGGCATTGGTCTAGGCAAAAATTTTATGACTAAGACTTAAAAAGCACAGACAGGGCCAGGCATGGTGACTCACCCCCAGCACTTTGGGAGGCCAAGGTGGG
>NW_012099710.1:286277-292276 GCF_000951045.1 Mandrillus leucophaeus
GGAGGGTGAGGTTGGCAGATTCTTGAGCACAGGAGTTTGAGACCAGCCTGGGCAATGTGGTGAAACCTCATTTCTACTAAAAATACAAAATTTAGCCAGGCATGGTGGTGGGTGCCTATAATCCCAGCTGCTCAGGAGGCTGAGGCAGGAGGATCACTTGAGCCCAGGAGGTAGAGGCTGCAGTGAGCTATAATCACACCACTGCACTCCAGCCTGTGCAACAGGGTGAGACCCTGTCTCCAAATAAATAAATAAATAAATAAATAAATGCACAGACAACAACCACAAAAAGAGAGAAGTGGGACTGTATTAAACTAGAAAGCTGCACAGCAAAGGAAACAATTATGAGAGTGAAGAAACAACCTGCAGAATGGTAGAGAATACTTGCAAACTATCCAAAAGGGACTAATATCCTGAATATACAAATAACTCAAACAATTCGACAGCAAAAACAAAAACAAAAACAAGTAATCCGATTAAAATGTGGGCAAAGGATCTGAATAGATATTTCTTAAAAGAAGACATACAAATGGCTAACAAATGTATGAAAAATGTCCAACATCGCTAATCATCAGAAAAATGGCAATCAAAATCACAATGCGGTATCATTCACACTGGTTAGAATGTCTACTACAAAAAATACAAAAAATAAGTGCTGGTAAGGATGCATAGAAAAGGGAACTCTTAGACACTGTTGGTGGGAATGTAAATTGGTGCAACCAGTATAGAAAACAGTGTGGCAGTTTCTCAAAAAATAAAATAGAACTGCCACACAATCCAACAATCACACTGCTGGGCACATATCCAGAGGAAGGGAAATCCATATTTCAAAGGGATACCTGCACTCCTGTGTTTATAGCAGCACTATTCACAATAGCCAAGATATAATATCAACCTAAACATCCACCAACAGATGAATGGAAAAAGCAAATCTGGTATATAAACACACTGGAATATTATTCTGCTATAAAAATGAAATCCTCTCATTTGCAACAACATGGATGCATTAAGTGAAATAAGTCAGACACAGAAAGATAACTACTGCACATTTTCACTTATATTTGGGAGCTAAAAAAATTGGGCCTCATAGAGGAAGTGAGTAGAATTACGGGCATTAGAGGGTGTTGGGGTAATGGGGAGGGGAGGGTGGGGAAAGGTTGGTATATGAATACAAAATTACAGCTAGAGAGAAGAAATGAACTCTGGTGTTCCACAGCCCTGTCGGATAAATATGATTGACTGTAATTTATTGTATATTTTCAAAAAGCTGGAAGAGAGGATTTTACAATGTTTACAACACACACACACACACACACAAATGTCTGAGGTGAGGAATATGCTAATTAGCCTGATTTGATCATTATATATTTTATACACGTCAAATATCATTCTATATCCCCCAAATAGGCACAATTATTAGGTGTCAACTAAATATAAAATGGGAAAAGGTACAAAAAAAGAAGAAATGAGAGGAAAAAATGAACCTCCAGATTTAATCAAATTCACAATAAAATGAATAGCTGTGGCCGGGTGTGGTGGCTCATGCTTGTAATCCCAGCACTTCGGGAGGTCAAGGCTGGTGGCTCACCTGAGGTCAGAAGTTCAAGACCAGCCTGAACAACATGGAGAAACCCCATCTTTAGTTAAAACACAAAAAATTAGCCAGGTGTGGTAGTGCATACCTGTAATCCCAAGTACTCTGGAGGCGGAGGCAGGAGCCTCACTTGAACCTGGGAGGCAGAGGTTGCAGTGAGCCAAGATCATGCCATTACACTCCAGCCTGGGCAACAAGAGCAAAACTCCATCTCAAAAAAAAAAAAAAAAAGTATAGCTGTGATGGTTAATTTTGTGTGTAAGCTTGACTTGGTCACAGGGTGTCCAGATTAAACATCACTTATGGGTGCGTCTATGAGGGTGTTTACAGATTAGATTAGCTTTTGAATCACTGGATTCAGTAAAGTAGATTGCCGTCCTCATGTGTATGGACATCATTCAATCCACTGAGGGCCTGGATAGAACACAAGGCAGAGGAAGGAGGAATTAACCCATATTTTCTGCCTCATTGTTGAGTTGGGACATTTCATCTCACCCTCTTCTGTCCTTGGACTGGGATTTACAACATTGGCTTCCCTGGTTCTCAGGCCTTTGGACTCATACCAGAATTACACCACCAGCATTTCTGGATCTCCAGCTTGCAAATGACAGATTGTGAGACTTCTTAGCCTCCACAGTCATGTGAACCAATTTCTCATAATCAATGTCTCTTTCTCTCTTACTCCCTCCTATTGGTTCTGTTTCTCTGGAGAATCCTGACTAATACACTGGGAATAAGCATTTCCCCAAGCCCATACCATAGGTGTATATTAGTGTTTTTTTCAGTCTTTTCAAATCTTAAACTTAAAAATATTTTATTTATTTACAATTTCCCCAATTGGAAACAACTTGTATATCTCTGGACAGGGGAATGGATAAGGAAACTGGTAAATCCATACCAAGAAATAGGAGTCAGCAATGTCAGAGGTGATACATTCCTCTTCAAAAAGCATTAGTTCCCTGTTCTTTGTTGCTTAAGACCTACTTCCTTGTACTTCCTTGTCTCCTAGCTACCTGTTCTGTAAACAACCTTCCCACCTTTGCCGTGCCCAGACAAGTACAGATATGCCTTCCCACCTAGTAATGGACAGTGCCACTTCCTTCAAGCCTAATAGACTTATTCAATTTTAAACCTTAGCCAATTGAGTTAGCTTCGATTGTGAGGTCCAACCCCAGCCAATGGGGAAGGGACACAGAAGTGCTAGGAACTGCATCAGGGATAAAAACCCCTGCCCCACCCCTCTGAGTGTACTCTTGTGATCGTGACTCGTGCAAGCTGCACCCTTCTGCAGAAGTAAATTTGCCCTGCTTAGGAATTTTCTGCCTATGTGCTGGTTTTCTTTGAGGTACTGGGCACTTGTTTCTAACAGCAAGAAAAACAAACGGAGGTATTGGTACACAAAACAACATGGAAGGATCTCAATTGCATTGTGTTAAGTAAAATATACCAGATTCAAAGACTACATACTATATGATTCCATTTATATAATATTCTAAAAAGGCAAACATATAGGCCCAAAGAATAGATAGTGGTTGCAAGAGGCTAAGAGTGGTGAGAGAATCTGACTTTAAAAAGGTAGCATGGAGGAATTTTATTGACAGAGGTGAAACAATTTTGTATCTTGCTTATAGTGGTGGTTACACAAATCTATGCATTTGTCAAAACTCATACAATTATGCACCACATAAAGTGAACTTTTGAGTATATAAAGCATAAATTTAAAAATGTAAATTTCAATAAAAGTTTCACATATTTTTACCCAAATATTTGCTTTTTTTTTTTTAACGCAGTCTCGCTCTGTCACCAGGCTGGGGTGCAGTAGCCTGATCTTGGCTCACTGCAATCTCCACCTCCCGGGTTCAAGCGATTCTCCTGCCTCAGCCTCCCGAGTAGCTGGGACTACAGGTGCACACCACCACGCCCAGCTAATTTTTGTATTTTTAGTACAGAAGGGGTTTCACCATGTTGGGCAGGATGGTCTGGATCTCTTGACCTCATGATCTGCCTGCCTCAGCCTCCCAAAGTGCTGGGATTACAGGCATGAGCTACCATGCCTGGCCATATTTGCATTTCTTTCAATTATCATAATGGACTTTATAAGTTTTGCTGGAATGGAGCTGCTTATTTTTCTCTATTATAAAATGTAACTGATACTAAATTTATAGTTGCTGTCTTTGGCATCACATCCCTTTTCGTTTTTGTTTTTGTTTTTGTTTTTGAGACAAAGTCTCACTTTGTCACCCAGGCTGGAGTGCAGTGGTGCCATGATGGCTTACTGCAACCCAGGGCTCAAGTGATCGTCCAACCTCAGCCTCCTGAGTACCTGGGATCACAGGCGCTTGCCTACATGCCTGGCTAATTGTTATTTTTAATTTTTTGTAGAGATGGGGGTCCCACCTTATAGTGCCCAGGCTGGTCTTGAACTCCAAGGATCAAGCGGTCCTCCTGCCTCCGCCTCCCAAAGTGCTGGAATTACAGGTGTGGGCCACTGTGCCTGGCCCACATGTCAATTTTCAAAAATTTATACACGTTTAGTGGTTTAAATGTTTCAATATTGTATACATGTTAATTTTATCACGTGTGATCTATGTATAGCTCTATATTCCAAATTGTTCAGAATGACATGCTCTTTGGAATACTCCATTCTTTCCCTCACTGTTTTGAAATGCTGTATTTACTACATATTAAAGAACACTCTTAATCATGGTGTCTTATTTCCATGGAGCAGGTGCCAAACTACTTTGAATAGAGCAATATTATATGTATAGATAGATACAGCTATATATAGCCATTTCTCAGGCATTTTTTCCTGCTTTTTAAAACGTATACTGTCTGTTCATTTAGGTTTTTACTTACTGTGGATAAAGTTGAGAATGCTTTTGTAAAGTACACAATGCACTAAAGATCAAAGAAAAAATACAAAAATTTGTTGATGTTCTTTTAGGAATTTTGTCTTCCTAAGAAAGGTACAGAGAGACTAAATGTATTTCCATATAGTCAAGCAATTTTAATGTCACAGAGGAAATCATATGTCACATTTATTTTCTTCTTCTAGATTATGTCTATTTTCTCACTGAGCTACAATTCCCGTTTATTGCTTTAACGATTTTGATGAAGTAGCTTCCGAGGCACCTCCCCTTTCCTCCGCTCCCCCCAAAGAATCGCCGATAGTGTCAGTCTTTTAAATTGAATCGAGATCTACTTCCTAACATTTAACGTGAAACTGACACGCAGCTGTCCCTTCCTTGACGCGTCTGTGTCTAAACTGCACACTCACTGCCCACAGACCTCCCTTCAGTGCATCCCTTTGGGGCGCCCCGGGAGAGCCAGGGCTGCGGGCAGCTCCCGCACCAATTCAGACCGCATCCGCTCACTGCCTAGCGGGGGCACCTCTCCGCCAATCCCGAAGGCCTGCTCGCGCTGCCTCACGGGAAAGTTAGTTTCCAGGTTGGACGCCTACAGCGCCAGGCTTTGCGCGTGGGCTCTGCGCATGCTTGGGCCGTCGGCTCCCTCTTCTGCGATTTTGCGTTTCCGCCTTTCCTTGTTTGTCTCGGGTTTTGCGTGGGAGGCGGTCCCGGGATTTCAAGGGTCTGTGCGCTCTTCTATGGCTAATGCAACCGGATGAGGAAGCGGGGTAAGCCTAGGCGGGTTGGGCAGGGACGGAGAGAGTACCTCGCGCGACTCCGGGGGCAGGCGGCAGGGGACCAGTGCCAGGTGGTGGCCAGGAGTCCCGGGGACCTCACAGGGGAAGCCGGGGAGGGCGGGGCTGCAGCATGTCTGCCAGGACGCTAGGCCGGTTCGTCAAAGGCGCAGCCTCTGTACGGAGCGAGCTTCGCGACGTGTGTTGCCCCGTTTGCTGGGGCCCGGAGGAGGGCATGTGCGCTTGCGCGATCCGCGCGCTGAGCCTTGCGGGAGGGGCAGTTGTCTGGTCTAGCGTGTGCGCGTGTGCTAGGGCGGCGCGGTACCTGAGTGGGGAAGGGCGGGTGCAGTCGCACCCCCCACCCCCCGACCTACGGACTCCCTTCCCAGTTCTGCATTCATCCTCTCTAAGTTCCTAACTGCCCTCCGTCTTGTCCATCACTGCATCTTGGTATTTGCGGTTCCTCTGTCCTGACTTGATCTTGCACTCAGGAAGGATCTTAAAGAATTACATAATTTTGGCCTGGCTGGGTGGCTGTCTCCTGTAATCCCAGCACTTTGGGAGGCCGAGGCCGGTGGATCACCTGAAGGCAGGAATTCGAGACCAACCTGACCAACGTGGCGAAACCCCCTCTCTACTAAAAAAATAGGAAAAGTAGCCATACGTGATGGCGCATGCCTATAATCCCAGCTACTGAGGTGGAGAATTACTTGAACCCGGGAAGCGGAGGTTGCAGGTAGCCGAGATCGATATCGCACCATTGCA
>NW_012099710.1:293626-295679 GCF_000951045.1 Mandrillus leucophaeus
TTTCCAACAACCGTGGCAGAAAGGAAGACACTGGATACAGACAGACTGACTCCTCTGAAGACACAAAGACTTCCTGGCAGATGCATAGAGACCCACAGTGAATAACCTTCCAGTGATAGCCCTGAAATGAGTACAACCTATTCAGTCAAACTGCTTTTTTAATTTTTACTTTACACAGGTTCCGATTTTCTTTTGTATGTAGTGTTTGATCAATTAAGTTAACATGTATTTTAATTATTTATTTATTTATTTATTTATTTATTTTTTGAGGAGTCTTGCTCTATCGCCTGGCTGGAGTACAGTGGCGTGATCTTGGCTCACTGAAACTTCTACCTCCCGGGTGCAAGCGATTCTCTTGCCTCAACTTCCCGAGTAACTGGGACTACAGGCATGTGCCACCACAGCTGGCTAATTTTTGTATTTTTAGTAGAGTTGGGGTTTCACCATGTTGGCCAGGATGGTCTTGATATCTCGACCTCGTGATCTGCCCTCCTTGGCCTCCCAAAGTGCTGAGATTACAGGCGTGAGCCAGTGTGCAGGGCCAATAAATTAAAATGTATTTATTTATTTATTTATTTATTTTTGATACAGAGTCTCGCTCTGTCACCAGGTTGTAGCACAGTGGTGCGATCTCGGCTCACTGTAACCTCCGATTCCCTAGTTCAAGCGATTTTCCTGCCTCAGCCTCCCGAGTAGCTGAGATTACAGGCACACGCCACCACGCCCAGCTAATTTTTGTATTTTTAGTAGACACAGGGTTTCACCATGTTGGCCAGGCTGGTCTCAGTCTCCTGACCACATGATCCACCTGCCTCGTCCTCTCAAAGTGCTGGGATTACGTATTTTAATTTTTAATGAATCTTATTTCTACATGTGTAGCAGATAGAAAACCCCCTAAATTTTAAATATGGAACTTAATGAATTATTACAAATCCATGGTGCAAGTATTGAATACATAGGTCAAAACAAACATTGCCAGCACTCCTGAAGCTGCTGTTTTGTCCCCTTCACAATCCTGACACCTCTCTGCTCATTTCACTCATTTACATTTAATCTGTGGCTTCAGTGACAGAGTTGACTAGTTGTGACAGGAACCTTTTGGCCTGCAAAGCCCCAAGTTTAATGTCTCATTTTTTCTTTTTTTTTTTGGAGAGAGTCTCACTCAGTCACCCAGGCTAGAGTGCAGTGGTGTGATCTTGGTTCACTGCAGCCTCTGCATTCAGGGCTCAAGGAATTCTCCTGACTAAGTTTCTCAAGTAGCTGAAATTACAGGCATGTGCCATCACACCCAGCTAATTTTGTATTTTAGTAGAGATGGGGTTTCACTTGGCCAGGCTGGTCTCGAACTCCTGGCCTCAAGTGATCTGCCTGCCTTGGCCTCCCAAGGGATTACAGGTGTGAGCCACTGTGCCTGGCGAAATAGTTAATGTCTGACTTTTTACAGAAAAAGTTTACCAATCCCTAGATTAGTTTATTAAGTTTATTTGTTGGTGTTGTGTACTATTTTAGATGACTTTTCCTACTTCGAGGTCATGAAGATAATCTCTTTTGTTATCTTTTAAAATGTTTATTGTTTTGGCATTCATATTTATGTCTCTTTCATTGGAATGAGTGTCTACTTTTGTATGAGGTAGATGTTAGATTCCTTTTTTTATACAATTAATGTAGAATTATTTTTGAAAACACCGTCCTTTCCCCACTGTTTTACATTGTGATATTTGTCGTCAATTGTGTGTATATGTATGTCTGTGTGTTTTTTGGACTGTGTTCTGTTGGTTGGTTGTGCCAGTACCACACTTGGTGAAACATCTTGGTGTCTAGTAGCAGGTTTAACACATTTTTTTCTTCAGCAAGATCCTGGCTCGTCCTAGTTTCTTACATTTCCATACAAATGTTGTTAGTATTCATAAAATAACTTGCTGAGCCTTTCTTTGGGGTTGAAGTGAACCTATATATAAATTTGGGAAGAACTACTTACCTTTTTTTTTTGAGACAGAGTTTCCCAGGCTGGAGTGCAGTGGTGTGATCTCAACTCACTGCAACTTCCACCTCC
>NW_012099710.1:296269-298773 GCF_000951045.1 Mandrillus leucophaeus
AAGGGATTCTCCTGTCTCAGGCTCCTGAGTAGCTGGGATTACAGGTGCCGGCCACCATACCTGGCTAATTTTTTGTATTTTTAGTAGAGATGGAGTTTCACTATTTTGGTCAGGCTGGTCTCGAACTCTTGACCTCAGGTGATCTACCCGCCTCGGCCTCCCAAAGTGCTGAGATTACAGGCATGAGCCACTGCACCCAACCTATGTGTCAAATTTAATATATTTAGGACATTTCTTGCTAGAATACTGTGTCCAACCTATTTTGCCCTAACTTTCCTGGTTTACATTGTGGCTCTTGTATCTGGGCAGCTGTTCATGGGGATAGGCAGAGGAAACATTTTTTTTCTTAATGAATTGGTGACCACATTTTGTTGCTCTCTGTCTCCTATTATCTGTGCCCTATTTGCATCCTGATTTCTTCTACAGTAGTTTATGTAAATGTTGTTTTGTTCTTTGCCGTTCTCAATAGAATTGGTTCTGTAAACAAAACCTGGTCACGTAATTTCAGTATATGCTCACATCTCATCTTTGGCTCTCTCTTTTTCACAGCAGTGATCCCTAAAAGATGCGCCCTAGTGGATATCCAGAACAGTCCAATTGGATATCTTCTCCTATGTACCTTACAGATGTTTCAAGTATAGTAGTTCCAAAATCTTTCCATTTTCTACGCATCCTTATTATTATCTCTGAATTAAAGGATTAGAACCCAGAATATGTATTGTGATGAACAAAATGTCACACTCTTTTTCTACATTTTTAAATCCAAATGAAAATTAAATTAGAATTCATAATAAATGTACTGACAATTTATTTCTGTGATTTGTAAATACAAATCTGTAGTTCACAGTAATATTCTTGAAAATGGTAAATGATCAAATACTTTGGAGACCATTGGTCTAAAATTACTCTATAACCCATTTGCTTGGCTTTTCTTCTCAAGACAGCACCAGGCCATCTCCTGTGCTGTCTGCCCTTTTGTTGAAGTCTGCAGTGTGTTGCAGGCCCTCACTTTTGCTTGTGTCATCGCCCCACGCTTATAAAGAACATAACAGAGTGTTCTTCATAATTCAACCAACAGCTGTACTTCCTCAGTGAAGCTCAAAGCAGAGCTAACTTTGCTCCTAACATTAGTCTATTGGGTTTGTACTTTCACCTTAGTACTTATAACATATTACCACATATATTTTTTACCACTCTGTGTGTTCTTTGAACACTGGAAGATTTTTATTAATCTTAGTATTTCTAGCAGTGATGATAGTTTCAGGTACATTGTAGGAACTTGATTTTTTTTTTGCATGAATTAATATCTTAATGCATTAATGGCAGAATATTTCTGTTAGGATCTTTTTTCCCTAAAAGTATAAAGCAAAACAAATACTCTGAATAATAATCATGGTAAGGATTAGCCCATACTTCTTTTTTCATGCCATCTAATTCTGAACATTTCAGGTAGAACAGAAGTTCCAGGGATCAGTATCATTTAAAGATGTGACTGTGGGCTTCACCCAGGAGGAATGGCAGCACCTGGATCCTAGTCAGAGGGCTCTGTATAGAGATGTGATGCTGGAGAACTACAGCAACCTTGTCTCAGTGGGTAAGGTCGGTTCACTGTATCATTCTAAATAGCATTTGTTTATTCTTTTGATTATGAAGCATATGGGCAGTCTGTATAGTTTAATGATATTTAAGGTTAGGCTTCAGGAGTCAGTGTTGATTGATCACCTCTGAGCACCGGAAGATACTTGTGTTCACCTCTCCAGTGAAAATGTTCCACTGGCAACTTAAAGCAGCCCCAGAAGCTTCTTCCTGCTTCAAAGACCTGAGGTCTAGACTGCTTTGTCCAAATCCTAAATTATTTCCTGTTAACAGGGTATTGTGTTCACAAACCAGAGGTGATCTTCAGGCTAGAACAAGGAGAAGAGCCATGGAGACTGGAGGAAGAATTCCCAAGCCAGAGCTTTCCAGGTGAGTTTAATATGTGCTACACAGATTGACATCAGGGGATTTGTTGTTTCCCAGTAGTTAGTTCAGGGATTGGCAACTTTGGAACGTTTTTCAAGAACATCTCCATAGGGGTCCTGACCTCTGAAAGTGATGGAGAATACTGATACCTAAATCAAACCTCCAGATACTACTCACAAAAAATTTCTTCTTCTTGAATCATTTTTTGAATCATTTTTTGAATGTTTACCATTCTTACACCTGCCAATAGTTCAGTCTTTGCCCACCTTAACTTTACTGTTGTTGGTTATTTTTCTCAAAGCACTTTCAGTGTCCCATCTTAACCACCATTGTTTTGTGTTTATTCTGTCGTCATAATTTTTTTATACACTCATTTTTAAGCTCAGCAAATAAGTTTTGAGTACTTGCTGTGTGCTGAGGACAATGAAAAAAATTAGGCTGGGCCGGGCGTGGTAGCTCACACCTGTAATCCCAGCACAGGTCGAGGTGGGCAGATCACTTGAGGTCAGGAGTTCGAGAACAGCCTGACCAACATAATGAAA
>NW_012099710.1:299258-300697 GCF_000951045.1 Mandrillus leucophaeus
CTGAGCCAGTATTGTCTACTTTTCCACATGTCAAAGCAAGTTTAAAACATCCTTTTGAGAAATAAAGTTAGATGAAGAAATTAAAACTGATTTTTTCCTTGAAGCACTGCCGCTTGTGGCTTTCTGTGGAGTCACTCACCAGAGGTTAAGTAATATTACTGGAAAATCGATAGCTTAGTCCTGTTTTTTACAATGGTTTTAGTGTTAATGTTCCTTCATTAAATGTATTAACTTGTTTGGCCAATATTATCATTTTACGTTTTTTTGTGAACCCCGAGGCAGATTAAAATCCTTAAGGAAGTAAATATTTACTTTCACCAGCTGAAAAATCTTGTGCCCAAGAGCCACATGATTATGTTGGAGTTATATTAGGGTGGTCTTTCACCATTTCTACCGCCTATTCCGAAGTGTCAGAGGACATTGATATTTTCCCAGGGGGAGCATTTTACCTAGTGGGTGTGTATGGCTTCTTGGGGCAGAAGAATCTGGGAGTTGCCAGGCGGGCCAAATCTTTCATGACCCCATTCCTCTTTTTCTGACTCAGCTGTATCTTCAGAGTTGTCTCCATCTTTCCAAGAACAGAACAAAATGAACAAGGTAAGTTGTTTATTAATTCCCTACTTTATTTTGCAGTGGACTTTGTGAAATTTGTAAGAGTCAATAGGGTTTTTGTTGTTGTTGTTGGTTTTTGTTGTTTTTTTTGTGAGACAGAGTCTCGCTCTGTCACCCAGGCTGGAGTGCAGTGTCACCATCTCGGTTCACTGCTACCTTTGCAACCTCTGCCTCCCGGGTTCAAGCAATTCTCCTGCCTCAGCCTCCTGAGTAGCTGAAACTACAGGCGCACGCCGCCACGCGTGGCTAATTTTTTGCATTTTATTAGAGACGGGTTTTACCGTGTTGCCCAGGCTGGTCGTGAACTCCTGAGCTCAGTCAATCCTAGGCCTCCCAAAGTGCTGGGATTACAAGCATGAGCCACTGTGCTGGGCCAAGAGCCAATATGTTAAGATGAGAAATTAGTATAAAATAAAAATTGAACAGAAAATAACAGATCAATAGCAGGGCCAAGTTAGAGTCAGTAAGTTGAGCTTCATACGGTCTTATGTTTCCAACAACCGTGGCAGAAAGGAAGACACTGGATACAGACAGACTGACTCCTCTGAAGACACAAAGACTTCCTGGCAGATGCATAGAGACCCACAGTGAATAACCTTCCAGTGATAGCCCTGAAATGAGTACAACCTATTCAGTCAAACTGCTTTTTTAATTTTTACTTTACACAGGTTCCGATTTTCTTTTGTATGTAGTGTTTGATCAATTAAGTTAACATGTATTTTAATTATTTATTTATTTATTTATTTATTTATTTTTTGAGGAGTCTTGCTCTATCGCCTGGCTGGAGTACAGTGGCGTGATCTTGGCTCACTGAAACTTCTACCTCC
>NW_012099710.1:300747-316947 GCF_000951045.1 Mandrillus leucophaeus
CTCCAGCCTGGGTGACAGAGCGAGACTCTGTCTCAAAAATAAGTAAGGAAATATATATATTAAAAAAATTATGTCTCTAAGTATATATACTTATATGTTTATGTGTATTAAGTGTTCTGTGGTTTTGAAGACTATGACAGAAATTAAAGCAAGTTAGATTGGCTGAATGTGGTACTTTCAGGAACAGTCAGGGGAGACCTTAATGAGGTCAACATTAGAGCAGAAACTTGAATGAAATGACTATGTGAGCCATGAGGATTCTGCTCCTTTTCAGCGGGGGTAATAGTAGCTGCTAGCCTTGGACAGGAATGTGCTTGGTGGTTTTCAGGAATAACCAAAAAGTCACAGTGACTGAAGGGAGGAGCTGATTGGAAGAAGGGCAGGAGGTGAGTTGAGGGTGGCAGCTAGAGTCCAAAGGTAAGCCTATCATAAGCCTTACTCAGTTAATTTTATTTTTAATTTAGTGGTAGATTTTCAGCAGATGAGCAACATCTGATTTATATTTCTATAAGATGTTTCTCACCTGTGTAGAGAAAATGTTGGGCGGGGCATAGGGCATAGAGAGCTCATTAAAGGCCTATGGTAGTTTTCCTTATGAGTGATTGTGATAGCTTAGACAAAGTCAGAAGGCAGGAGGGAATGGGATGAGGTTTGATTCTCTCGGTATTTGGAAAATGGGGCAATAACAAAAGAACTAACATTTGTAACATCAGAAAGAAGGGAAAGAGGTGTTTAAAGTATTTGAAGAAGTAATGGCTGGACCTTCTCAAATTTAGCAAAAGTTATAAAACTACATTTTCCCAAGTCTGAAGTAACATCAAATAAGTTAAGTCCATGGCAAACTCCCACTGTAATTAAATCTTTGAAAACTGAAGACAAAAAAAATATTCAAGGTAGCCAGGGAGAAGCAACACATTCCCTACAGGGAATGACTGTGGATTTCTCTTCTGAAACTGTGGTGGCTGGAAGGAAGTAGTGTATTTTCTCAAGAACTGAAAGAGAAGCACTATCAAATAAAAATTCTGTATCTTTTGAAACTATATTCATGAATAAAGGGGAACTGAAGGCATTATTAGACAGGGAAGCTAAGAGAAAATGTTGCTAGCAAACCTGCCTTTAAAAATTGGCTAAAAGTTCTCTAAATAGAAAGGAAATAACAAAAGAAGGCTTGGAATTCAGGAAAGAAAGAAGATTGGAGGTTGGCAGAAATGGGGATAAATATATTTTTCTCATGAGTTTCTAGAATCATTTTCTATGGTTGGAGCAAAATGCTCTGTATGTAGGGGAAACACTTAACACAATTATATTTTAAAAGTGGGGAGGGTAAAGGGGCCTAAGTGGAATGAAACTTGGTACATTTCACTTGAAGTGGTAAAATGCCTGACGGAGTGTGATAAGTTACATATGTACATTTTTATACCTGGAACAACTACTGAGAAAACTATAAAATGTGATACACTTAGAAACACTGTAAATAAACCAAGACGGAATCTAAAATTTAGGAATATTTATATTCCATAAAAAATATTTATAGAAAACAAAACAAATAGCAGCCTAACAGAGCAATATTTACCTTAAATGTAAAAAGTACACTAATTAAAATACAAATTGGCAGAATAGAAAAAACATAAAGCATGATTCTAAAATTTTTAATTTTTGTGAGTACATAGTAGGTGTATATATTTTTGGGGTACAGGAGATGTTTTGATACAGGCACGCAATGTCTAATAATCACATTAGGGTAAAGTGGGTATCTATTCCCACAAGTGTTTATCTTTTGTGTTATAAACAATCCAGTTATACTCTTTTAGTCACTTTAAAATGTACAATGAAATTATTTTTGACTATAGTCACCCTGTTGTGGTAGCAAATACTAGGTCTTATTCATTCTTTCTAACTATTTTTTTGTACCCTTTAACTATCCTCACCTTCCCCCTACCCCACCCCATTATCTTTCCCAGCCTCTGGTAACCGTCCTTTTACTTTCTACCTCATCTCCATGTGTTCAGTTGTTTTAATTTTTAGCTTTCACAAATAAGTGATAACATTCAAAATTTAATATTCTGTGCCTCCGTTTCCGTCTAGGTTGTTGCATATGACAGGAACTCTCATTTTTTATGGCTGAATGGTACTCCATTGTGTATATGTACCACATTTTCTTTTTTTTTTTTTTTTTTTTGAGACGGAGTCTCGCTTTGTTGTCCAGGCTGGAGTGCAGTGGCCGGATCTCAGCTCACTGCAAGCTCCGCCTCCCGGGTTCACGCCATTCTCCTGCCTCAGCCTCCCGAGTAGCTGGGACTACAGGCGCCCACCACCTCGTCCGGCTAGTTTTTTGTATTTTTTTAGTAGAGACGGGGTTTCACCGTGTTAGCCAGGATGGTCTCGATCTCCTGACCTTGTGATCCGCCCGTCTCGGCCTCCCAAAGTGCTGGGATTACAGGCTTGAGCCACCGCGCCCGGCCCCACATTTTCTTTATCTGTTTATCTGTGAATGTACACTTGGGTTGATTCCAAATCTTAGCTCTTGTGAATAGTGCTGCAGTAAACATGGGAGCAGAGATGTCTCATTAATGTACTGATTTCTTTTCTTTTGGGTATATACCTAGGAGTGGGATTGCTGGATCATTTGATAGCTCTATTTATAGTTTTTTTAGAAACTTCCAAACTGTTCTCTTTCAGCCACATGAAGTGAAAACCATGGTCTGTAAGTGCTCACCTGACTTTTAGTTCCCGTGAAACTGCTTCTTTTGTGTATAGTTGCCAATCTTAGTCTTCCTGCAGGGGAGTGGGTATGATCGGTGGCGTTTTCTATTCCACCATCTTCCTCCACCCATCCTAAAAATGTTTTCTTAGGAAACTCCTAACATAGTGAACAACATAGGTTGATAAAGTATATAAAAAGATAAACTGTACAAACATTAATCAAAACAAAGAGTGTCACTATTAATATCAAATACAGTAGACTCCAGAGCAAAGAAAATTATTAGACAAAAAGAACATTATGTAATGACAAAAGGATCAATCCAACAAAAATGCAATGATCCTAAATGTGTCTCTAGCAAACCTCAAAGTACATAAAACAAAACTGATTGAGTTGAAAAGAGAAAAGCACATTTTTAACTGTAGTTGGAAAATTCATCACTTCACTCTTAGCAGTTGGTAGAATTACCAGCCATGATTACTGGCAGATATAGAAGAACAGGACAGCAACATCAACCAATAGAACTGAAGCAACATTGTAGAACAGTGCTCAACAAGGCTGGGTGCGGTGGCCCACGCCTGTAATTCCAACACTTTGGGAAGCTGAGGTGGGCAGATTGCTTGAGGTCAGGAGTTCAAGAGTAGCCTGGATAACATGGTGAAATCCTGTCTCTCCTTTAAAAATACCAAAATTAGCCAGGCATGGTGGCACATGCCTGTAGTTCTAGCTACTTAGGAAGCTAAGGCAGGAGAATCGCTTGAACCGGGAGGCGAAGATTCCAGTGAGCCAAGATTGTGCTACTACACTCTAGCTGGGGTTACAGAGTGAGACTCTGTCTCAAAAAAAAAAAAAAGAAAAGAAAAAAAATAGTGCCCAACAACAGCAAAATACAATTTTTTCCTGAAATGTCCATGGAATATTCAGAAAGATAGATCATATCCTGGGCCATAAATAAGCCTTGACAGATTTAAAATAATTGAAATCATTCTGAGTATGTATGTTTTCTGGCCATAATGCCACCAAACTACAAATCAATAATAGAATGACAATAGGAAAATATCTAATCATTTAGAAATTAAACCTCAGGCTTCTAAATAAAGTCTAGAGTGAAGAAGAGGCCTCAAATTCAATAGTAGAAGTGCATAGACTTAATGAAAATGAGACCATACCATATCAATATTTGTGGGAGGTAGCTAAAGCAGTGCTGGTAGAGAAATGTATAGCACTAAATGCTAACATTAAAGAGGATAATAGGTCGCAAACCCGTAATTGACTTTCTACCTTAAGAAACTAGCAAAGAGCAAAATAAAACCACTGTTAAGTGGAGGAAGAAAATAATACTGGAAGCAGAAATCAGTAAAATTAAAAATAGGAAAAAGTAGAGAAAACTAATGAAACAGAGGGTTCTTTGGAAAAAAATCAATAAAATTGATAAACGTCTAGCAATATTGATTAAAAATATAAAATGAGATGACAAATCATCAATATCTGGAATGAAACAGGGAATATCACTCCACCATCCATTTAATAGTATAATAAGGAAATCTTGTCAACAACTTTATGCTCATAAATATGACAACATAGGCCAGGTGTGGTGGCTCATGCCTGTTATCCCAGCACTTTGGGAGGTCAAGGCGGGTGGATCACCTGAGGTCTAGAGTTCACGACCACCCTGGCCAACATGGTGAAACTCCGTCTCTAATAAAAATACAAAAATTAGCCTGGCGTGGTGGCGCATGCCTGTAATCCCATCTACTCAGGAAATGGAGGCAGGAGAATAGCTTGAACCCAGGGAGTGGGAGGTTGCAGTGAACTGAGATTGCGCCATTGCACTCTAGCCTGGGCAATAGAGCAAAACTCTGTCTCAAAAAAGCAAAGCAAAACAAAATAAAACAAAATGACAACATGGAAGAAATGTATCAGTTCTTCAGAAATCACAGACTATTACAACTCAAATCAGGGTGATATAGGTAATTTGAATGACGTATAGGTATTCATAAAGGTTGACATAATTTGAATAAAATAATTTAAATTTTAAATAAAAACCTCCAAAAAACCAATTTCCGAGTACAAGAGAGCTGTAGTCCTCACTAGAGAATTCTAGCAAACATTTACACAAGAATTAATGATGATTTTACACAATGTCCTCAGAAAATAGAAGTGGGAACATTATTTTATTTTATTATTTATTTATTTATTGAGACAGAGTCTTGCTCTGTCACCCAGGCTGGAGTGCAGTGGTGCAATCTCGGCTCACTGCAATCTCTGCCTTCCAGGTTCAAGTGATTCTCCTGCTTCAGCTTCCCTAGTAGCTGGGACTAAAGGCGCATGCCACCACGCTTGGCTAATTTTTGTATTTTCAGTAAAGACGAGGTTTCACCATATTGGCCAGGCTGGTCCCGAACTCCTGACCTCGTGGTCCACCCACCTCGGCCTCCCAAAGTGCTGGCATTACAAGCGTGATCCACTGCGCCCAACCAAGAGGGAACATTTCTTAACACATTTAAAAAATTATTTTGATGTCAAAACCATACAGACAGTACAAAAATAATAAAACTACAGACCTATACCTCCCACAAATTTAGTAGCGAAAATCTTTAACAAAATACTAGCAAACAGAAAACAGCCATGTAAAAAGTATACACCATAACCAAGTGGGATTTACTTGAGTTATGTAAGCAAGACTGGTTCAACATTCAGAAATCAATGTAATTAACCCACCATAGGCTAAAAAAGAAAAATTATATAACCTTAGTTAATGTAGAGAAAACATTTGACAAAATGAAATATCCATCCATGGTAAAAACTCTCCATACAAGACATTAAGAGGATCTTCCTCAGTTTGATAAATGAACATGCACAAAATATCTATAGCAAATGTATTTGCTGGTAAGATGAATGCTTTCCCTGTAAAACCGGGAACGAGGCAAGGATGTTTGCTCTTGCCACTCTTATTCATTGCAGTATTGTAACTTCTATCAAGCACAATGAGGCAAGAAAATGAAATAGAAAGCGTATGCATAGAGAAGAAATAAAACTTTATATTTACATATGACATAATTGTATATGTAGAATATTACAAGGAATCTTAGAAAATAAAAACCTCAGGCCAGGCGCCATGGCTCATGCCTATAATCCCAGTACTTTGTGAGGCCGAGGTGGGTAGATCACCTGGGGTTGGGAGTTCAAGAGCAGCCTGACCAATATGGAGAAACCCTATCTCTACTAAAAATACAAAATTAGCTGGGTGTGGTGGCGCATAGCAGTAATCCCAGCTACTCGGGAGGCAGGAGAATCGCTTGAACCTGGGAGGCAGAGGTTGTGATGAGCCGAGATCATGCCATTGCATGCCGGCCTGGGCGACAAGAGCGAAACTCTGTCTCAAAAACAAAAAAAGAAAAGAAAATGAAGACCTTCTAGAATGAATGAATGATTTCCAAAAAGTTTCAGTGTCCAAGATGAACACATATAATCAATTTCTCTCCACTAACAATGAACATATGCAAATTTAAATTAAAAACATAATACCACTTATTCCATAGAAAATTAAATACTTTGGTATAAATTGAACGAAATATGTATAGGACTTCTGTGCTGAAAATTACAAAATGCTGGTGAAAGAAATAAAAGACTACTGAAATAAATGAAGACGCATGGTCTCTTGATAGATTGGAAAACTCTATGCTAATTCTCTCCAAATTGATCTGTAGGTTTTTTTGTTTGTTTATTTGTTTGTTTTTTGGAGATAGAGTCTCACTCTGTGAGACTCACTCAGTGGCGTGATCTCAGCTCACTGCAAGTTCCACCTCCTGGGTTAATGCCATTCTCTTGCAGTCCCAGTAGCTGCGACTACAGGCGTCTGCCACCACGCCTGGCTAATTTTTTGTATTTTTAGTAGAGATGGGGTTTCACAGTGTTAGTCAGGATGGTCTTGATCTCCTGACCTCATGATCCGCCCACCTCGGCCTCCCAAAGTGCTGGGATTACAGACGTGAGCCACCGCACCCAGCCAGATCTGTAGGTTTAATGGCATTCCTGCCAAGATTCCAGTAAGGTTTTTCTCAGCTTTAAGCTTATTCCAAAATTTGCATAAACAGTCAAAGGAACTACATATATATATATTAAACAATTTTGAGAAAATTTTTCTCAGAAATTTTGAGAAAAAGAATAGTAGGAGGAATTACTGTATCCAGTGTTAAGGCTTATTACATTAATCTCCCCTTTTCTGTGGTTTTGCTTTCTGCAGTTTTAGTTACCTGAGGTCAACTCTGGTTCAAAAATATTAAATAGGAAACTTCAGAAATAAATAATTACTAAGTTTTAAATTGCACACTGTTGTGAGTAGCATGATGAAATTTTGCACTGTCCTGTCCCAGGACATGAGTCAACCCTGTGTCCAGCATACCTAGGCTGTATATGCTACCCATGAGTTAATTACTTAATAACTGTCTTGATTATTTACTGTCATGATATGTGTTCAAGTAACCCTTATTTTACTTAATAATGGCCCTAAAGTGCAATAGTGATGCTAGCATATTGTAACTTTTCTATTTTATGATGTTGTTAATCTTTCCCTGTCCCTAATTTATAAATTAAACTTTATCATAGGTTTGTATATTTAGGAAAAAACATAGTATTTATAGGGCTCAATACTATCTGAGGTTTCAGGCTTCCACTGGGTGTCTTGGAATGTATCCCCCTTGGATAAGGAATGACTACTGTATGTATATATTAATAGCTATAATAATCAAGAGGACAGGATGTTGGTAGAATATACACATTAGTAGAACATACACATAGAACAATGGAATAGAAAACCTCAACACTGATTATGCTGTTATAGACTATATGTTCATGTAGTTGGAGCCCTCACCCCCAGTGTGGTGGTGTTTGGAGATGTGGAGCCCTTGGGAGGTAATTAGGGTTAGATTAGGTTTTGAGGGTGGGGCCCTCACGATGAGGTTAGTGCCTTACAGGAAGAGGAAGTGAGAGCTTGCTCACTCTCTGTGTGCACAGAGGAAAGGCAATGTGAACATGCAGTGACCGTCTGCAAGCTGGGAAGAGGCCCTCACCTTGGCTGTCTGCAAGCTGGGAAGAGGCCCTCACCAGACCCTGGCCTTGCTGGCATCCTGATCTCAGACTTCAGCATTCGGAACCGTGAGGAAATAAACTTCTGTTGTTTGAGCCACACAGTCTATGGTATTTTGTTAAAGCAGCCGAAGCTAAGACATTTGACAGACTGTTGACAAAAATGCAAAAGAAATTCAGTCAGATATTCAGCAAAAGATGTTGAAGCATTTTGACAATATCTTGTTTTATGTGTGGTAGAATATATATAACATGAAATTTGCCGTTTTAACAGTTTGTAAGTGTACAGTCCAGTGGCATTATACTCACAATGTTGTATAGCCATTACCACAATTTCGAAAACATTTTCATTGCTTCAAACAGAAACTCTATTGCCGTTAAGCAGTAACTACTCATTCCCCCTTCCCACCAGTCTGTGGCAACCTCTAATATATTTTGTCTCTGTGAGTATGACTGTTGTGAATATTTCATGTCAGTAGCGTGACAATATTTGGCCTGCATCAACTGAAAGAAAAGGCTTTTCTTTCTCCCAGTGAATAGAATTGACACCCTTGTCAAAAATCAGTTGGCCATAGGTAGTGTATTTTTGGGCTCTCACTTGTATTCTGTTTGTATGTCTATACCTATGCCATGACCACACTGTTTGGATTACTGTAGCTTTCTAATAAGTTGTGAAATTGGACATTTTGAGCCCTCTACTTTGTTCTTGTTTCTAAAAATCGTTTTGGCTATTCAGGGCCCTTATAAATCCGTGTGACTTTAAGAATCAGCTTTTTATTTTGGTAAAAATGCTGATGGAATTTTGATAGGGATTGTGTTAAATCTGTAAATCGTTTTGGATGGTATTGTCCTTTTAACAATATGACATCTCTCAAACTATGAACATGAGATACTGTTTCCTTTATTTATGCCTTCTTTAATATTTTTCATCAGTATTTTGTAGTTTTCAGTGTACAAGTCTTGCACCTTCTTGGTTAACTTTATTTCTAGATAGTGTTTTATTTTAGATGGTGCTATAGATAGAATTGTTTTCTTAATTTTCTTTTCAGATTGTTCTTTGCAGGTGTGTAGCAACACAACTGATTTTTGTGTGTTGATGTATCCTGCAACTTTGCAGAATTCACTCATTAGCTATAGTATCTTTCTTGTAGATTCTTTATAATCTATCTTTAGGATTATATCACCTGTGAATAGACATAGTTTTACATCTTCCTTTGTAGTGGATGCCTTTCTTTTTCTTGCTTGACTGGAACTTCTACTGCAGTGTTAAATAGCACTGGCAAAAGTGGGTATTTTTGTCTTCCTGATGTTAAGAGGAAAGCTTTCTTTCATCAGTGAACATGATGTAAAGCTGTGAATTTTCTTTTGTTTTTTTTTGAGACGGAGTCTCGCTCTTTTGCCCAGGCTGGAAGGCAGTGGCGCGATCTCAACTCACTGCAAGCTCCGTCTCCCAGGTTCACACCTTTCTCCTGCCTCAGCCTCCCGAGTAGCTGGGACTACAGGCGCCTGCCACCACGCCTGGCTAATTTTTTATGTTTTTAGTAGAGACGGGATTTCACCGTGTTAGCCAGGATGGTCTCGATCTCCTGACCTCAAGTGATCCGCCCGCCTCAACCTCCCAAAGTGCTGGGATTACAGGCGTGAGCCACCGCGCCGGGCCAAGCTGTGAATTTTCCATAAATGCCCTTTATCATGTTGAAGAAGTTCTATTCTGTTTTGTGTTTTCTGAATGTGTTTATCCTGAAAGGGGGTTGGATTTTGTCAACTGCCTTTCCTGCGTCAACTGTGATGATCATGTCCTTTTTTTTACTTGTTTTATTAATGAAGTATATTGCATTGATTTTCTTTCTTTCTTTCTTTTTCTTTTTTTTTTTTGAAACATTGATTTTCTTATGTTGAACCACACAGGCATTTCCAGGATAAATCCTCCTTGCTCACTTGGTCATGGTGTGTAGTCCTCTTAATATACCATTAATATATTTTACTGGTATTTTTGTGTGTGTGTGTGTGTGTGTAGCTTTGTATCTGTATTCATATGTATCATTCATTCATTTTATTAATTTGCATTTGTATTTTTTTTTTTTTTTTAAGAGACAGAGTCTCACTCTGCCACCCAGGCTGGAGTGCAGTGGTACAATTATGGCTCACTGCAGCCTCGAACTCCCAGGCTTAAGTGATCCTCCCCACTCAGCCTCCTGAGGGGACTACAGCTGTATACCACCATGCCCACTATGCCCAGCAATCTTTTTTTTTTTTTGGTGGAAACGGGGTCTCACTATGTTGCTCATGCTGGTCTTGGACTCCTGGCATCAAGTGATCCAACTTGGCCTCTCAAACCTCAGGGATTACAAGTGCTATCCGCCATGCCCAGCCTCAGTCTAAAACTATTAACTGTAAGAACTGTCAGTTTCTCCCTTGCATTCTGTCAGTGTTTGCTTTACATGTTTCAAGATGCTGCTTGGTACATATGTAGTTACAATTTTTATATCCTATAAAGTATCCTTCCTTGTCTCTTGTAACAGTATGACTTAATCAGTTTTGGGTATAATTAGTATAGCCACCCCAGTTCTCTTTTGGTGGCTATTTTCTTGGAATATCTTTTATCAGCCTTTCAGTTTTAATTTATTTGTGTCTTTGGATCTAAAGTCAGTTTGTTTTGGACAACATGTAGTTTGATCATGTTTTTAAAAAATCTATTCTGAAGCTAGATGGTTCACAGCTGTAATCCCAGCACTTTGGGAGGATCTCTTGCGACCAGGAGTTGGAGACCAGCCTGGTCTACAAAGTGAGACTCTGTTTCTATTAAAAAAAAAAAAAAAAAAAGGTTGGGTGTGGTGGTGTGCACTTGTGGTTCCAGCTGCTTGGGAGCTGAGGCAGGAGAATCCCTTGAGCCCAGGAAGTCAAGGCTGCAGTGAGTCATGTTTGTGCAACTGCACTCCAGCCTGGGTGACAGAGCAAGACCCTGTCTTTAAAAAAAAAAAAAAAATCAAATCAAATCAAATCCATTCTGCCAGCCTCTGCCTTCTGATTGGTGAGTTCAGTCAATTATTTAAAGTGATCACTGACAAGGAAGCACTTCTGCCATATTGCATTTTTGTTTTCTGTATGTTATATACCTTCTTTGGTCCCATATTCCCTTTATTACTGCCTTCTTTATGTTTCTTTTTTTTTTTTTTTTTTTTTTAAGACCAAAGTCTTGCTCTGTTGCCCAGGCCGGAGTGCAGTGTTATGATCTTGGCTCACTGCAGCCTCCTCCTCCTGGGTTCAAGCAGTTCTCATGCCTCAGCCTCCCAAGGAGCTAGGACTACAGGCACGTGCTACCACACCCAGCTAATATTGGTGTCTTTAGTAGAGATGGAGTTTTGCCATGTCGGCCAGGCTGGTCTTGAACTCCTGGGCTCATGTGATCCACCCCTCTTGGCTTCCCAAAGTGCTGGGATTACAGGCATGAGACCATGCCTGGCCTGATTTTTATATTTATTCCCTTCTCATTTCCTTCTGTGTATATTTTTTAGATATTGTCTTTGTAATTAACCATGGGGATTACTTTCACGTTCGTGACAATCTAGTTTAAATTGATTCCCTTGTAACTTCAATATCATGTGAAAAACTTGCTTCTACCTAGCACTTTTCTCATCCCCTTTATGTTGTTGTCACAGATTATGTCTTTATACATTATGTGCCCATAATGTAAATTTATATTTGGTTCTTATCCATTTGTCTTTTAAGTCCTGCAGGAAGTAAAAAAATGGAGTTACAAAGCAAACATACAATGACTCTGGCTTTTATATTTGTCTATATAGTTAACCTTATTGGAAATCTTTATTTTTTCATCCAGATTTGAGTCTAATTTCTTTTTATTTCATCTTGAAAGACTCCCTTTAGTGTTTCCTGTATAGCAGGCCTAGTAACATCAAACTCTCAGCATTTGTTGATCTGGGATTATCTTCATTTCTCTTTCATTTTGAAGGATAGTTTTACTAGCTAGAGAATTCTCAGATGATAGTTGTTTTCTTTCAGCAATTTATATATGTCATCCATCTGTCTTCAGGCCTTCAATTGATCTCTGAGGAGATATCAGCTCATAATGTTAATGAGGATCTCTTGTAAAGTAAAAATGCCACAAAACTTTGCCACCATTTGAGGTTGCCTTTTTCCTGATTTAGCATTCACTTGGTTACTGTAAACCTTTAATTGTCTTCCAGAGTTCTAACAAGGTTGGTTTTTGTAGTTCTTGGTTTTTGGTGTTTCTGTGGGGAGACAGGTTGGAGCTGTGTACTCCACCATTTGATTATGTCACTCAACACTGTTAACTGAGTAGACCTGTTGTCCGTTCAAGAACAACAACAAAATGAGATATGCAAAGAAATAGGAAAAATGTGACCCATGCACAGGACTATCAACAGGCAACACAATAATAACTGCCATTTAAGTTGGCAGAAACCGGGTTGTTTGGTGCAGATCAATGTATATTGTGTAATTTGAGGAAAAGCCAGTAAAATAATGAAAAATGAACAAAACCTTGGGAAATAAGTATCATTAGTTGCACCAGCATATACAAATGGGAGTATCAATATGAGAGAACAGAAAGGGAAAGAAAAATTTTTTGAAGAATTCGCAGAAACACCCACATTTTGTTGAAGAACACTAATATATTCATCCAAGAAGCTCAACAAACTCATAGGAGGATAAATGCAAAGAGATTTATAGCCAGACTTGTCATAATGAGAGATGTTTTTATCATGCTCTTATTTGACCTGCCTTATAAAAGTGGTAATACAAGTGCTGGTGAAGATTTAGAGAAATTGAATTGTTCGTACATTTTTGATGGTATGTAAAATGCTACAGTCATTCTAGAAAATAGTTTGTCAGTTCCATTTAAAACTAAAAACAAACTTAGCATGTAAACCACTAGTTGCACTGTTAGACATTTATCCTTGAGAAATAAAAACTTACATTCCATCAAAAAAATTTCATAGCAGTTTTATGGGTAATAGCCCAAACCTGAATAATCCCGATGTTTTTGAATGATAAATAATGTGTGGTGTGTCCATACCATGAAGTATTACCTGGTATTAAAATGGAATGAATGACCAATACATGTAACTTATGGATGAATCTCAAGAGATTAAGCTGAGTTTTAAAAAACCCAATCTCAAAAATTTACATATTTGTTCTGGTCCATCCCATAGAGTTGGGATGAACCCTCCTACCCCCCATGTTTGGTTTAGATATCAAAACTGGTAATGATATCAAGAGTATAATAAAGTTTATCACTTATAGAGACAGGTTTCTAGGGAGACCAGAGAAGGCTCCTAAGCAGGTCTAAATGTGGATTGAAAAAGAAGGGAGAAAGAATGGCTGCTTGTCATTAGGAATTTGGGGTGGGGTGAGTGCACACAGAAAGGATGGAGTTTGTTTGGTTTGAGTTTCCTACTGGCGTTGACGGAGGGACCACCTAAGCTTTACTATTGGCTTGCCCAAATGTAGGGTAATAGGGGAGATGGGTGGGATTTGAAATCCATTAGCAGCCAGTTATCACAGATGCAGTTAGGCTGTTTATCATAATACCTCATGATTTTATTTGTGTAACAGTTTTGAATGACAGCATAGAGATGGGGAACAGATTCGTGGTTGCCAGTGTTAGGAAGGCAGAGAGGGTGGGAGATAGCTGTAGTTACCATGTGGGGGATCCTTGTGATGGGACTGTTCTGTATCACCAATGTTGTGATTTTCACAAAAATCTATACATGTGGCAAAATGTATAGAACTAGATATATACATCTAATGCATGTGAAACTTGTGAAGTCTGAATAAAGTTGATTGAATGAATTAATATCAGTTCTTGGCTGATATTGAACTGTAGTTCTGCAAATTGTTACCATGGAGAAAACTGTCTGAGGGATGTACAGAATCTTCTCATTATTTCTTCGAGCTGCATGTCAATTTAAGAATTGTATCCAGGCTGGGTGCGGTGGCACATGCCTGTAATCTCAGCACTTTGGGAGGCCAAGGTGGGTGGATCACTTGAACTCTGGAGTTTGAGACCCACCTGGGCAACATGGTGAAACCCCATCTCTACAAAAAGTAAAGACATTAGCCAGGTGTGGTGGTGTGTGCCTGTGGTCCCAGCTACTTGGGAGGCTCAGGTGGGAGGATCACTTGAGCCCAGGAGGTCAAGGCTGCAGTAAGCTGTGATGGCACCATTTCACGCCAGCCTGGGTGACACAGTGAGACCTTGCCTCAAAAATAAAAAAGAATTGTCTTCAAATAAAAAGTTTTGTAAATTGCCTACCAACTATAAATAATTCAGCTTCTTAATCTTTAATAAAGGTAATAGGCTGGGTGTGGTGGCTCACGCCTCTAATCCCACCACTTTGGGAGGCTGACGTGGGCAGATCAAGAGGTAAGGAGATGGAGACCATCCTGGTCAACATGCTGAAACCCCGTCTCTGCTAAAATACAAAAAATTTAGCCGGGCATGATGGTACGCGCCTGTAGTTCCAGCTACTCGGGAGGCTGAGGCAGGAGAATTGCTTGAACCCTGGAGGTGGAGGTTGCAGTGAGCCGAGATAGCACCACTGTGTTCCAGCCTGGCGACAGAGCAAGACTCCATCTCAAAAAGTAAAATAAAATAAAATAAAATAAAATAAAATAAAGGTAATGGCCAAAAACATTTTGTACACTATTTGTTGAAAAAATCACAGCACACTTTCTATATGAGAGATGCTGGATCTCTTCTATCAGCAGTTTTACTGAATCTCATAGAGGATCTACTGTCCATTACACAGACAAGAAAAAATAATAAAACATAAAGGTTGGGAAGTCAAATTGTCATTTTGTGTGCAGACGATTTGATTATCTGTACAAGCAAAAGTAAATGTTACACAGAAGTGATTTAAATTACTAAAATCCGTTAGTTTAGTGAAGTGG
Source organism: Mandrillus leucophaeus (assembly GCF_000951045.1). Classification (NCBI taxonomy): domain Eukaryota; kingdom Metazoa; phylum Chordata; class Mammalia; order Primates; family Cercopithecidae; genus Mandrillus; species Mandrillus leucophaeus. The sequence goes on from NW_012099710.1 coordinate 315,470, forward strand.
TTGGCTGTAAGAACAATGCATAATATCAGTTGTGTGTTATTTACACACCACGAAACAAGTATATAAGAAACAATTTTCTTGAGAATTATATGAGATATAATCACATACTGTACTCCACCAGTTTTACGTGTATAAATCAATCATTGTTAGTGTATTTGCAGGATTATGCAAACTTCCTGACAATTTTTTTTAACTTTTTTTGAGATGGAGTCTTGCTTTGTTGCCCAGGCTGGAGTGCAGTGGCGTGGTCTCAGCTCACTGCAACCTCTGCCTCCCAGGTTTAAGCCAATTCTCCTGCCTCAGCCTCCTGAGTAGCTGGGATTAGACAGCCTCCTGAGTAGCTGGGATTACAGGCACATGCCACCACACTCAGCTGATTTTATATTTTCACCATGTCGGCCAGGCTGGTCTCAAACTCCTGACCTCAGGTTATCCATGCTCCTCAGCCTCCCAAAGTGCTGAGATTACAGGCGTGAGCCACCACACCTGGGCGACAACTGTTTTTTTGAGACAGAATCTTACTCCGTCGCTCAGGCTGAGTGCAGTGGTGCGATCTTGGCTCACAGCAACTTCCACCCCTTGGGTTCAAGCAATTCTCCTGCCTCAGCCTCCTGAGTAGCTGGGATTGCAGGCATGCAGCACTATGCCCAGCTAATTGTTTGTATTTTTAGTAGAGATGGGGTTTCACTATGGTTGGCCAGGCTGGTGTGGAACTCCTGACCTCAAGTGATCTGCCTGCATAGGCCTCCCAAAGTGCTGGGATTATAGGCGTGAGGCACCACGCCCAGCCGACAGTGTTTCTTAGAACATTGTCATCGTCCCTGAAACAAAGCCAATATCCATTAGCAATTACTTTCTCTTTCCCCTTTCCTGTAGCCCTTGGCAACCAAAATTGAATTTTCTGTCTGTGGATTTGCCTAATCTGGATGTTTCATAAAAATGGAACTGTCTGTGACCTTTTCTGCCTGGCTTCTTTTTCTTAGCATAACATATTTCAAGGTTCATCCATGTTGTAGCATGTATCAATATTTCATTTGTTTTTTATGGCCATATAACATGGTGTATAAATATACTACATTTTATGTATCCATTTGTCAGTGGATGGACGTTTGGTTTTAGTTCTACTTTTTGACTGTTATGAATAATTCTGCTGTAATTGTTCATGTATACGTTTTCACATGGACATGTATTTTCAGTCATTTCAGATACATACCTAGAAGTAGAATGCTGGTTATACGGTGTCTCTGTGTTTAGCTTTCTTGGGAACTACCCGATTGTTTCTCATAGCAGCCACAATACTTTACAATCCTGCCAGCAATGCATGAATTTTCCGATTTCTCCAGTTTGCCAACACTTTGTATTAATATTATTACTATTATTTATTATACCAATCCAGTAGTTGTAAAGAGGTATCTCATTGTGGTTTTTTGCATTTCTCAATGGCTAATGATGTTGAACATCTTTTTTTTTTTTTTTTT
>NW_012099710.1:316997-364807 GCF_000951045.1 Mandrillus leucophaeus
TTCTTTCTGAGATGGAGTCTCGCTGTGTCGCCCAGGCTGGAGTGCAGTGGTGCAATCTCGGCTCACTGCAACCTCTGTCTCCTGGGTTCAAGCAGTTCTCTGCCTCAGCCTCCTGAGTAGCTGGGATTACAGGTGCCCACCACCACGCCCAGCTAATTTTTGTATTTTTGGAAGAGATGGGGTTTCACCATGTTGGCCAGGCTAGTTTTGAACTCCTGACCTTGTGATCCACCTGCCTTGGCCTCCCAAAGTGCTGGGATTACAGGTGTGAGCCGCTGCTCCCGGCCTGATGTTGAACATCTTTTTACATACTTGTTGGCTATTTATGTATCTCCTTTGTCTATTTAAAACATTTACTTTATTTCATGACTTACAGAAAAATTGGGGAGATAGTAGAGAGAATTGCCATTTACCCAGTTTCTGCTGTTACTAATATATTAGGACGGTACGTTTGCAACAGCTGTTGAAACAACATTGGTACATGATTATTGACTAAAGTCCATATTTTTATTTAGGGTCTGCTGATTTTTACCTAATGTCCTTCTTTGTTCCAGGATCCTTTCCAGGGCACCATATTACATTTAGTTGTTATGTCTCTTTAGGCTCCTCTTGGCTATGGTGGTTTCCCAGACTTTCCTTGTTTTGGATGACCTTGACAGTTTGGAGGAGTCCTGGTGAGGTATATATAAATCCCGTTTATTGGAATGTCTTATGTTTCTCTCAAGATAAGACTGGGATTATAGGTTTTGGGGAAAAAGGCCACAGTGGTAAAGTACCTTTTTTGTCACATATCAAGCATGCATACTGTCACCATGTTTTATGACTTTTGATGTTGGCCTTAAATGTCTCGGCAAACATACAGTTTGTCCGCTATAAAGTTACATCTTTTTCCTGTTTTCCATATTGTACACATTGGAACAATGTTACTCTGCACAACTCACGCATAAGAAGTGGAGATTTATGAATTTTGTTGCTGTTGTTTTTTAGAGCACTTTCTTTCTTTCACTACAAGATGGTCCAGGCTCATCTTATATATTCCCTTTCTGAAATCAGCCACCATTTGTTCATGTAACCCTGGTTCCTATTATTTGAGAATAGTGTTAGAAACCAAGATAGGGGCTAATGGTGTGCTAGGGTGTGGCCATCTCAGCTGACAGAACAGGGAAATATGCATGTGTATAATCCATGTAATATACTTACTTATAAATAGTTCTACATGTAACCGTCTGTATCTCTCTTAAGCTAAACGTGTGTTTATACTTATACCTTCAACTCTTCATTACCACATGGATTGTTCTAACTTTCTTCCCTTGCTTCACTGTAAATTACCATATCCAACAGTAAGAAATCTGGCTCTAACCATCCATCATCCATTTACTTTCTTTCTTTTTTTTTTTGAGGTGGAGTCTCACTCTCACCCAGGTTGGAGTGCAGTGGTGTGATCTCAGCTCATGGCAACCTCCACCTCCTGAGTTCAAGTATTTCTCCTGCTTCCGCTTCCCAAGTGGCTGGGGCTACAGGTGCTTACCACCATGCCCAGCCAATTTTTGTGTTTTTAGTAGAGATGGAATTTTGCCATGTTTGACAGGCTGGTCTAGAACTCCTGATCTTAGGTAATTCACCCACTTCAGCCTCCCAAAGTGCTGGGATTAAAGATGTGAGCCACCACGCCTGGCATTCCATTTACTGTCATTATTCTTTCCTTGTATACGTGTATAGCACTGTCAGAATTGTTAATCATACCCACGTGGAAAATAATTTTAAAATTTTGTCAACTAAAATACAGTACTTATGTGCAGATTTGCCTTTAGTCTCACAGACTTCTATCTCTTTCCGAAGTAATTAAGGTCAAGACTTCCTCCTGCATTGAAGGGGTTCCTTCATTGATACTATTTTTTTGCGTTTGTAATGCAATTAGATAGTTTTGGTACAGGATGCCTTTATTCCTGGCTTCTCCTGAACCCATGACTTAGGTGAAATGGGTAATTCCTTGAAATACACGAACTACCAAGACTTACATAGAATAAATAAACCATTCAAACAGACCAATATCAGTTAAATAAATTGAATCCATAAAGCTTTCAGAAAAGGAAGAGAAGAAAGAAAGAAAATAAATTATCAGACTTTTTTGGTTTCATTGGTGATTTCTGTGTAACATTTAAGGAAGAAATATACCAGTTCCCCACAGTGTCTTTCAGAAAAGAGATGCAAAGGGAATCTTCCTAACACTTTTTAAAAAGGTTGTTTTTTCTCTTATCCTAAAAGCATGTGAAGACCTTGCAAAGAAGAAAAACCACATGCTAATATCCCTCATGAATATAGATGCAAAAATCCAAATAGAATCCAACATTGTATAAAAATAATTAGATGCCATGACCACTCAAGGCTGATCACAGTTTGAAAATCAATTAATGTGGCCGGGTGCGGTGGCTTACGCCTGTAATCCCAGCACTTTGGGATGCTGAGGCGGATTGATCACCTGACGTGAGGAGTTGGAGACCAGCCTGGCCAATGTGGTAAAACCCTGTCTCTACTAAAAATACCAAATAAGCTGGGCATGGTAGAGTGCGCCTGTATTCCCAGCTCCTCTGAAGGCTGAGGCAGAATTGCTTAGAACCGGGAATGCAGAGGTTGCAGTGAGCTGAGATTGCACCACTGCATTTCAGCCTGGTCAACAGAGCAAGACTGTCTCAAACAAACAAACAAAAAAATCAGTTTATGTAACCTGCCACATCAACAGGCTACAGAAGAAAACCATATCATGTCAATTGATGGACAAGAAGCATTTGATAAAATCCAACACCCATTCACGATAAAACTGAGCACAATAGGAATAGAGAGGAACTTCCTCAACTGGATAAAAAAAAAAAATCTACAAAAAAACTATTACTAAGATCATAATGGTGAGACATTGGGTACTTTCTCCCTAAGATAAGGAAACAAGATGTCCTGTCTCCTTACTCTTACTCAACATCTCATTGGAAATTGTAGGTAATGCCGTAAGACAACAAAATAAGAGGCATACAGATGGACAAGGAAGAAATAAAACTTTCTTTGTTCGTGCAGCCATGATTGCCTAAGGAGGAAATTCTAAAGAACTCCCAAAACTATTAAGTCTTTATAGCAAAGTTGAAGGATAGAAGCTTAATATAGAAAAATCGGTTCCTTTTTTCATTATGTAGTCATGTTATTTGTCCTTTTATTGTTGAATTGTAAGAGTTTTTTACATACTCTGTGTACCAGTCGCAAATTACATGTTATTAGCCAATGTTTTTCTCCCATTTGTGGGTTGTCATTTTATTGTCTTTGTACTTGATAGCAAAATAATTTTTCATTCCATGAAGTCTAATTTGTTTTTTCTTCTGTTGCTTGTATTTTTGGTACGTTATCTAAAAGGGCTTTGTCTATCCCCAGGGCATGAAGATCCACTCCTGTATTTTCTTTAAGTAATGGCTTTTAAATGTAGACCTGTGATCCATTTTCAATTAGTTTTTGGATATGGTGTGAGGAAAGGAATAATTTTGATTGTTTTGCATACAAATATTCAGTTGTCTCAGCATCATGTCTTGAAAAGGTGATTTTTCTTTTTTCTTTTTTTTTTTTGAGACAGAATGTCACTCTGTTGCCCAGGCTAGAGTGCAGTGGCGTGATCTTGGCTCACTGCAACCTCCGTCCTCTAGGTTCAAGCAATTCTCCTGCCTCTGCCTCCTGAGTAGCTGGGATTACAGTCATGCACCACCACGCTTGGCCAATTTTTTTGTATTTTTAGTAGAGATGGGGTTTCACCATATTGGCCAGGCTGGTCTCAAACTCCTGACCTTGTGATCTGCCCGCCTCACCCTCCCAACATGCTAGGATTCAGGCATGAGCTACCACGCTCAGCCGAGAAGGTGATTTTTCAACATTAAATTGTCTTGGCATCATTGTTGAAAACTAACTGAACATAATATATAGTAGTGTTTATTTATGAATTCTCAATTTTATTTCACATTTACCTCTATGCCAGTATCATACCATCTTGATTATTGTAATTTTGTAGCAAATTTTCAAATTGAGAAGTGTATGTCTTCTAACTTTCTATTTTTTTTTTTTTTAAAGATAGTTGTGATTATATTCAGTTCCCTAAATTTCCACATGAAATTTTAGACCAGCTTGTTAGTTTCTTCAAAAAGGCAGATGGGATTTTGGTAGGGATTGTGTTGAATTTAGATATTAATTTGGCAGTTATTGCCATCTTAACCATATGAACACTATTCAGTGCCTTTCCATTTACTTAGGCTGTCTTTAATTTCTTCCATCATTGTTTTGTGGTTTTCAGACTATAAGCTCTGTATTTCTTTGATTACAGTTATAAGTATTTTATTCTTTTTGATGCTATTGTAAATGGAATTTATTTGTTTGTTTGTTTATTTGTTTATTTTTTGAGACAGAGTTTTGCTCTTACTGCCCAGGGTGGAGTTCATTGTCACGATCTCGGCTCACTGTAACCTCTGCTTCTGGGATTCAAGCGATTCTGCTGTCTCAGCCTCCCAAGTAGCTGGGACTATAGGCACATGCCACCATGCCTGGCTAACTTTTTTGTATTTTTAGTAGAGATGGGGTTTCACCATGTTGGCCAGGCTGGTCTCAACCACCTGACGTCAGGTGATCCACCCACCTCGGCATCCCAAAGTGCTGGGATTACAGGCTTGAGCCATTATGCCCCGCTGGAATTCTGTTTAAAATTTTATTTATGATTTGTTTGTTGTTAGTGAACCTGCACCCTGCAACATTGTTGAACTTTTATTAGTTTTAATATTGTTTTAGCAGATTCTTTAAGATTTTCTATATGCACGAGGAGTCAACTGCAAATACAGATAGTTTCACTTTTTTTTTTTTTCAGTCTGAATTCCCATTCCCCTTGCTTTTCTTGACTAGAATCTCGTGTGTGATGTGTAACCAGCAAGAGGACATTCTTGTCTTTTTTTTGTTCTTAGAGTAAAATCATTGTACCTTTCATTATTTAGTGTGATGTTAGTGGTGGAATTTTTGTAGATGCCTTTAATCAGGCTGAGGAAGTTTAACTCTATTCCTGGTTTGCTGATTGTTTTTATAGAGAAGATGGGCATTGGATTGGGTTAAATGCTTTTTCTCTATACCGAGATGATCATGTGGTTATTGTTTCTTTTCTACTTAACGTGGTGTATTAATTGATTTTCAAATGATAAACCAAACTTGCATTACTAGGATAAATCCCACTTGATCACTGTATGTAATCCTTTTTATATACTATTATATGAAATTTGCTAGTATTTTGTTGAGGATTTATAGGTCTGTAATCATGACACATGGATCTGTAGTTTTTTTCATGTCTGATTTTGGTACCAGGGTAGTATTGGGATCATAGAATGAGCTGGCAAGTGTTTCTTATTTTTTTTGGAGTTTTTGAGTAATTGATAATTCTTTTTAAATGTTTGATAAAATTCTCCATTGAACCCATATGGATCTGTGTTTTGTTTTTGTTTTTGTAGTGGGAAGTTTTCTTGTCTGTTTTTTGTCTTGAGACAGGGTCTCACTATATTGCCCAGGCTGGAGTACAGTGGTGCAGTCACGGCTCACTGCAGCCTGACTTCCCAGGCTCAGGCAATTTTCCCACCTCAGCCTCCCAAGTAGCTGGGACTACAGGCATATGCCACCACACCCAGCTAATTTTTTGTATGTTTTTTTGGAGAGATGGGGTTTCACCATGTTGCCTGGGCTGGTCTCAAACTCCTGAGTTCAAGTGATCCGCCTGCCTTGGCCTCCCAAAGTGGTGGGATTACAGGCATGAGCCACTGCATCCCATCTGTAATGAGGAGTTTTAAATTTACAACTTCACTCTTTTTACTTGCATAGGTCATTTCAGATTTTTCTTTTTCTTCTTGAGTTGGTTTTAGTCGTTTTTGTTTTATGGATATTTCCATTTTGTTGAAGTTAATTTGTTGGCATACATTGTTCCTACCATTCTTTGTAATTATTTTTAGTTCTGTAAGAGTACTAGTAATAAATACATTGTTAATCTCTACGTTTAGTAATTTGAATCTTTTTTTTTTTTTTTTTTTCAATGTCAGTCTAGTTAGAGGTTTGTATATTTTGTTGATCTTTTCCGGGAATCAGCTATTGTTTTTCTGTTCTCTAATTCATTAATTTTTACTCTATAATCTTTATGCTTTCCTGCCTTCTGCTTGCTTTGGGTTTGTATTGCTGCTCCTATCCAGTGTTTTAAGGTGGAAAATTATTAATTTGAGATCTTTTTTAATATGGTTATTACAGATACAAATCTCTCTCTAAGCATTGCTTTATCTGTGTTCCATAAGCTTGAATATGTCTTCATTTTTATCTTAAAGCATTTTTTAAAATTTCCCTTCTTATTGCTTGACTCTTTTTTTTTTAACTTTGGAATGTGTTATATAACTTGTGCACATTTGTGCATTCTCAAAATTCCTTTGTCTTACTGATTTGTAATTTCCACTGTGGTCAGAGAATCATTTTAAATTTATTCTGCGGAATGTTTCATGTGTACTTTTGAAGAATACCTTACTCCATTGTTTTTGAGTGGAATGTTCTGTCTACATCTCATAGATCTGGTTTGCTTTAGAGTGTCCTCTATATTTTCTGTTTCCATGTTTATATTGTGCCCAGTTGTCCTAACTATTATTGAAAATGGGGTATTACAGTTTGCAGTTAGTATCGCAGACTTGTGTATTTTTTAATTCTGTCAGTTTTTGCTACACATGCTTTGAGGCTCTGTTAGTAGTACATATGCTTAGAATTGTTATGTCTTCTTTATTGATTGATGCTTTTATTGTTATTTTAATAAAATTCCCCTCTTTATCCCTAGTAAAATTTTTGTATTGAAGTGTATTTTGTGTGATATTAGGATAGCTACTCCAGCCTTATAGGTGCCATGTGCCTAATATATCTTTTTCTGTTTTCAAATTTTCAATCTCTTATAGACAGCACATGTTTGGATTTTCACACTTCCGACAACCTGAGAATTATTGCTTTTTGATTGGATTTTCAAATCATTCCCTTTTTCCTGTTGTTATTGCTATACAGATGGTTCCTGACTTACAGTGGTTTGACTTATGATTTTTTTAACTTTTCAATGAGTTTATTGGGTTGAAACCCCTTTGTATGTTCAGGATTTACGAAGGTTCAACTTATATTTTTTCTAAGTTTACTAGAATGTATTCCCATTTTAAGTGGAAAAACAGTATTTTCAACTAATTTGACTATTATCAGGATGTAACTTGATTGTAAGTCAAGGAGCATCTGTAGTTGGATTTACTTCTGCCATTTTTGTTTTCGGTCTTGTACTTTTTTGATACTCTATTCCTTTTACTTCTGCTTTCTTTTACATGACTTGAGTATATTTTATTTTATTATTTTTATAGGTTTTGAGAGTACAAGTGCAGTTTTGTTACCCAGACATGTCACACAGAGGTGAAGTCTGGGCTTTTAGTGTGGCCATCAGCAGAATAGTATACATTGCAGCCATCAAGTAATTTCTTATCCTTCACCCTCCTCCTCACCCCTCCAAGTCTCCAGTGTCTCTCATTCCACTCTGTATGTTTATGTGTACATAACATGAAATGAATATATTTTAGTATAACGTTTTAATTTTTAAAATTACTGTGTCCCTTTGAAAATTTATTTACGTAGTGGTTGCTCTAGAACTTACCTAATAAATCTTACCTTATCGAAATCTACTTCAGATTTCTACTACCTTAACTCTAGTAAAATACAGAAACAGTACTTATATATAGCTCTATTTCCTCTTCTCCATTTGTTATTTTTATATGTAGTACATATATATTTAAAATCCAACAATATATTGTTATACAGGCTGATCATCCCAAATCCGAAAATCTCAAATGCTCCAAAATCTGAAACTGAGTGCCAGCAGGCTCAACATGCTCAAAGGAAATGCTTGTTGGAGTAATTCAGATTTTAGATTTCTGGATTTGGGAAGCTCAACCAGTAAGTATAATGTAAACATTCCAAAATTTGGAAAAAATCCAAAGTCAGAAACACTTTTGATGCCAAGCATTTCAGATAAAGGATACTCAACCTGTAATTGTTACTTTATGTCATTTGATGTCTTTTCTTTTTTTTCTTTTTAAACTTTAAGTTCTGTGATACATGTGCAGGACTTGGAGGTTTGTTGCATAGATATATGTGTGCCATGGTGGTTGACCCATCCTCTTAAGTTTCCTCCCCTCGCCCCCAACCCCTCAACAGGCCCCAGTGTGTGCTGTTCCCTTCCCTGTGTTCATGTGTTGATGCCTTTTAAAGAAGCTGAAAGAAAGATAGGGAGTATCTATCCATAGAGTTTGTTATACTAACCTTCTTATTCATCATTTCTGCTTTAATTCATTTGTTTGTGTGGATTCTGAGTTACCATCTAGGGTAATTTCCTTACTCTAGCACAGATTTGTTCCTCTGTCTGTTTTTTTTTTCCCCCTGAGATGGAGTCTCGCTTTGTTGCCCAGACTGGAGTGCAGTGGCATGATCTGGGCTCACTGTAACCTCCGTCTACTGGGTTCAAGCGATTCTCCTGTCTCAGCCTCCTGAGTAGCTGGGATTACGGGCATGCGCCAACACACCCAGCTAATTTTTGTGTTTTCAGTAGAGACATGGTTTTGCCATGTTAGCCAGTCTGGTCTCTAACTCCTGACCACAGGTGATCTGCCTACCTGGGCCTCCTAAAGTGCTGAGATTACAGGCGTGAGCCACCACACCCAGCCACTCTGTTTATTTTTTTGCTTTATTCTTTTTTTTTTTTTTTGCTTTATTATTTGTTTCCTTGTTTATAAATGTATTTATTTATTTTTGAAACAGAGTCTCTCTGAGTCATTGTGAGGCTAGAGTGCAGTGGTAGGATCGCAGCTTATTGCAGCCTCAGCCTCCTGGACTCAAACAATACTCCCACCTCAGCCTCCTGAGTAGCTGAGACTATACGTGTGTGCCACTATGCCCGGCTAATTAAACCAATTTTATTTTTTAGAGATGGGGTCTCAGTATGTTGTCTAAGCTGATCTTGAACTCCTGGGCTTAACTGATCTCCTGCTTCAGCCTCCCAAAGTGTTGGGATTACTGGCGTGAGCCACCGTGCCTGGCCTGCCTTATTGTTAAATATATTGCATTTCTATATGTTATAGGTCCAACAATGCAGTTATAAACATTGACTTATACATATTTGCTTATTAAATTGGGTAGGAAAAGAAAGAAAAATGTGCCTTTTTTACTCTCTCGTATCATTGCCTTTACCCACAATAATTGTGGATTTGAACTAGTGTTTGGAATCACTTGTTTTCACCCTAAAGAACTTCTTTTCTTTCTTTTATGGTTAGTCTACTAGCAGTGGATTCTGAAGTTTTTTTGGTTTCTATTTGTTTTTTAATTTGAGGATTTTAAATTTTCACCCTCCGTTTTGCAAATAGTTCTGCTATTTTAGGGGACAGGTTATTAAAAAAAATTTTTTTTCAGTACACTGATTATGTCACCCTGCCTCCTTCTGGCCTTTACTGCCTCTGATGACAAGCCATATGTTAATCTTAGGACATTCCCTTGCATGTGAGGAATTGTATTTCTCTTGATGCTTTCAAGATTTTCTCTTCATCAACAGATTTGCAAGTTTTTGGCGTCTTTTTTTTTTTTTTTTTTAAATAATGGAAAAGTTCACGAACTTGTGTGTCATTCTTGTGTAGCTGCTGTGCTAATCTTCTTGGTATTGTTCCAGTTTTAGTATATGTGTTACAAAGTGAGCATAGCCATTCATTTGTTTGAATATTTTTTCTGCTACTTGATTATTTCTCCACTCCTTCTGGTACTTCTGTTATGAATATATTGGTGTAGTTAATGGTGTTCCTCATTTTTTTGAGGGCTTCTTCATTTTTCATCACTCTTATTTCTCTCTCTTCTTTAGATTACTTAATCTCTATTGAGCCATCTTCAAGTTTACTGATTATTTTGCCAGCTACAACCTTTTTTTTCTATTTTTTTCTTTTTTGAGATGAAGTTTTGCCCTTTTTGCCCAGGCTGCAGTGCAGTGGCACTATCTTGGCTCACTATAACCTCCGCCTCCCGGGTTCAAGCAATTCTCTTGCCTCAGCCTCCAGAGTAGCTGGGATTACAGGCACGTGAGCTACCATGCTCAATTTTTTTGTATTTTTAGTAGAGATGGGGTTTCACCATGTTGGTTAGGCTGGTCTCGAACTCCTGACCTCAGGTGATTTGCCTGCCTCGGCCTCCCAAAGTGCTGGGATTACATGCGTGAGCCACCCCACCCAGCCCAATCTTTTGGTGAGTCATTCTAGTGAGTTTTCCATTGCAGTTATAATATTTGAATCCAGAATTTTCATTGTATTCTTTTCTGTCTTCTTACTGATATTTTTCTGTTTCATGAGGCATCATCATACCTCCCTTTTCTGAGTAGTGTTTCTTTGTGAGCATATTTGTTTTCATTTTTATTTTTATTTTTTATTTTGATGTGGTCTCGCTCTGTCTCCCAGGCTGGAGTTCAGAGGCATGATCTCAGCTCACTGCAACCTCTGCCTCCCAGGAAGCCATTCTCTTACCTCAGCCTCCAGAGTAACTGGGATTACAAGTGCCTGCTACCACACCCAGCTAATTTTTGTATTTTTAGTAGAGACAGGGTTTCACCATGTTGGCCAGGTTGGTCTTGAACTCCTGACCTCAAGTGACCTACCTGCCTCGACCTCCCAAAGTACTGGGATTACAGGTGTGAGCCACTGTGCCCGGCCTGAACATATTTATAATAGCTGCTTTGAGGTCAGCTAAGTCTGATATCCAGATCTTCTCAAGGGCAGTTGCTATTGCCTACCGTTTTTCCTGTATATAGGTGACAGTCTCCCGTTTGTTTGTATGTCTTGTAATTTTTTTGTTGAAGAATAGACATTTTAGAGAATACTTTGTGCTTTCTCTAGATAGTGGTTCTTCTATTCTCTCTAGGCTTGTTGTTGTTTCTTATTAGGTGACTTGACTGTACTATTTGAGAGAAGCTTTTTCACTCCCATTGGGTTCTCACTGATATTGCTTGTCAGAGGGCTCCTCCTTAGAAATGCACACTGTCTTTAGGATGGCAGTGGTGTTAACAGTGCTGTCTTTGAGTGTCTCTTTCTGTGATGGCTGTGTTAGCCTGTCTGCCTCTGTTGGTGTTACACTTTGCTGATAGCCTCTCCTGATTGCTGACATACTGCTCTGTTGTTTTCAACACTGTTTTGGACCATAATGTTGCTCTTAGTTTGCTCTTGTTAAATTTGGGTTCTTTCTAGAGGGTTGTCTTTGAGGCTTTGAGTTTGCTTTTTATGTTGCCATTCTGAAAGTCACCTCCTAGAAAACATAAATTTAAAAATCATTACTGTGGAGAATCTGTGTATGCATTTGTGTGAGTGTCTCTGGTAGATAGGAACACATCTAATTGCCCTGGATGTCTCCTCTTAGCCGTCTCTTTCCCTTGCTCTCTCCAGTAAACTTTCAGTTGGTCTGTAGTTTAGCTTATTTCTGTCGTAGAACTGCCACCCTCTTCTTAATTGGTTATCATTGAATTTCCATCCTTTTTGAGGGTGACCTCAGGCTTGCACTCACCCACACTCTGTTCTGAACAAAGTGAGTTTTCTGGAGGAGAGTTTTGGAACTCTCTGTCCTGTCCTGACAGCTGGCCCTAGGTGAAAGTCCTGCTCCATTATTTGGGATCTGGAGGCTACAGCAGTGTTTTGCTTTTCTCTGATGGATGACACTGTACTTAATGATCAGGGATCTGGGTTGGGGCAGTAGTCTCTGGTCTTCTTGGTTTATTTTGGAATCTGTTCTCAATGGGCTAGGTGGGCATTGTACTCCACTCTTCTCAGACTGCCATGACTGGGCTGGATATTTTAATTGGGGTGGTGGAAGAAGCTGGCTCAAGGCCTTTTGGCAGTTCTTTCTTAGAACTTGAAGCTGTGGGGATTGAGAGGTGCTGTTGGCTTGCAAGAGATAGATGCACACAGAGAGAGGTCTGGAGATCTGTAAAGGGGCCTCCATGAATGTTCAGCAAAGTACTAATCAGCTCATGTATATGAGGAAATGAGTGAAATAACTTTTGAAAAGAATCAGAGGTAACAGTACACAGTACTCACATAGGACCTGGAAAAGGACTGATCCTGCCAGCCAGAGTGGAAAAATTCGTAATTCAGAGTACTGGGTAGAGTGTTCAGAAAGATCTTTTCTCCGTGGTGAGGAGTAATGTTCCCCAAACTGAGCACTGCTTCAGATTTGCCTGACGAATCATAAAAGCAAGACCTGAAAGTGTCACATTGTTTCCAAGAGACTTAAGTGCATCATAGAGCAAAGCACAAAATTACTTATTGGAAGCCAAAAGTACCCAGCAGCCAACCAAGTAAAACTCTCAGTCTTCCATCCATTGAAATATTACCAGACTTACAGACATTTGAGAAAACATGAGCTTTCTCAAAGAGACTAACCAGGAAATTGAAATGGACTCAGAATTGCCATAGATAGTAGAATTAACTGATAAGTTCATTGAAAACAGTATTATAATTGGGTTCCATATGTTCTAAAACTTAAGTAGAGACACGAAAGATTTAAAAAAAGAACCCAAATCAGAATTCAGTATAACAGAAAAGATAGAAATCAGATTTCTAGAAATGAAATGAAAACTATAATGCTTGAGATGAAAAATACATGGCCAGCCTTTGGTGTCTCACACCTGTAATCCCTGCACTTTGGGAGGCCAAGGCAGGTGGATCTCCTGAGCTCAGGAGTTTGAGACCAGCCTGGGCAACATGGTGAAACCTCGTCTGTAGCAAAAATGCAACAACAAAAAAATTAGCTGGGTGTGGTGATGCATACCTGTGGTGGTCCTAGCTACTTGGGAGGCTGAGGTGAGAGGATCACTTGAGCCTGGGAGGTGGATGTTTCAGTGAGCCGAGATTGCACTTGTGCACTGCAGCCTGGGTGATGGAGTGAGACCCTGTCTCCCCGCTTCTGAAAAAAGAGTAACACATAGGGCAAGAACTGATGGCAGTTTAAACATTACCGAAGAAAAAGTTTAGTGAACTTGAACACATAGTAATAGAAGCCATTCAAATGAAACAGAGAAAAAGCATATTTGAAAAATAAGCAAGCCCTTGTGCCGGGTGCAGTGGCTCATGCCTGTAATCCCAAAACTTTGGGAGGCCAAGGCGGGTCTATCACGAGGTCTAGAGATCGAGACTATCTTGGCCAACATGGTGAAACCCCGTCTGTACTAAAAATACAAGAATTAGCCGGGCATGGTGGCAGGTGCCTGTAGTCCCAGCTACTCAGGAGGCTGAGGCAGGAGAATCACTTGAACATGGGAGGCGGAGGCTACAGTGAGCCGAGATTGCACCGTTGCACTCCAGCCTGGCAACAGAATGAGACTCTGTCTCAAAAAATAAAAGCAAGCCCCTGTGAGCTTTAGGAGAATTTCAGGTAGTCTCTAACACACATGGAATTGGAGTCTCTAAAAGGAAAGTGGGAAAAGAACAGAAAACAATATTTTAAGAATGATTAAAAAATTTCCAAATGTGATGGGAACCTACCAATCTAAGAAGCTCATCAAACCCTGAGCACAGGAGGCATGAAGAAAACTACACCAAGCCTCATGAATGCTCTAAATCAGTGTTAAAATGAAATCCTCAAAGCAGCCAGAGATGAAGGACATGTTTTATGGAGGAACAAAGGTAAGGATGATAGCAGATTTCTCCTTAAATGAGGCAACAGAGAAAATAGTAGAACATTAATTTTAGTTTTAAAAGCAAAAAAACTCAATATAGAGTTGTATACTTGGTAAAAATAGCTATGAGAAACAGTGAAGAAATAAGGACGTTCCAGGTAAACAAAGCTGAAAGATTTCCTCTCCAGCAGACCTGCACCACAAGAGGTGTTCTGATGTCTGATGGAAATCTGGATCTACCCAGGGGGATGAAGAACAGGAAATGTTGACTACTTGGATATGTATACAAGATATTTTTCTTTATGTAAATCTCTAAAAGATACTGACTTTGTACAAAAATAACATCAAATGTATTGTGGGGTTTATAACATATTTAAAATATATGACAATCACAGCCTAAAAAGGCTATGAAAAGGAAGTAAAGTATATACTATTGGAAGATTCATATATGTACTATTACTGAAAAGTACACTGACTAAAGGTTTTATAAACATCGATGATGACAGAAAATATAAATGGTCTAAAACACCCCATTTAAAGGCAGAGATTTCTGGATAAGATAAATAAAAATAAGATCCAGTCATGCTGCCTATAAAGGCAACATGTTAAATTCAGAGACAAATAGATAAACAAAAAGAATGGGAAAAGATATAGAATGGTAAAATTATTCACAAGGCTGCAGTGCTCTGACAGCCAGATGAAGTAGCTTTCAGAGCCAGGAATACCAGTGATAAAGTTTTTTTCCTATTGATAGAGATCAGTCTATCAAGAGGATTTAACAATCCTAAACTTAGGTTAGTTACAGATTTGCAAAATATTTGAAGCAAAATCTGATAGACGTGGAAGGATAAATAGATCCATAGTTATAATCAGAGGTTTTAGCATCCTTTTAATAATTGATAAAACAGGAAATGAAAAAGGAGCAAAGATATAATAGACTTAACCCTAAATAACTTGACATTTATAAAATATCTTCTGCACCCTCCTCCCCAAATAAAACAGTGGAATATACATTCTTTCCAAGGGCAGATTAATGAATATATTTACAAGGGTAGATCACATTCTTGATTATAAAACAAACCTTAATAAATGTAAAAGGATTGAAGTCATGTATTTTCTCCCACCATAAGTGGTTTAAATTTAGTTAAATTAAAAATCAGTAACAGAAGTATCTAAAAAATCCCTAATAGTTGGAAACTGAATATACTTCTACATAATGGATGCCTCAAAGAAGAGTTAGAAGAGGAAATTAGAAAGTATTTTGAACTTTGGGTTAATGAAAACAGAATTTATGGGAAATTTACTTGTAAGAAATTTAGATATAGGAAATATAAAATACATATAATACTCATTGATTTCATTGTTTTCCATTTTGATCCTTACTCCTTTTTTCTACTTACTTTTGAGTTTAATTTACTTTTTTCTAACTTTTTAAGGTGGAAGCACCTGAGGTCATAAATTTGAGATCTTTCTTGTGCAACACAAATAAGCAGTGTGTGCTTATTATGTGCGTATATATCCACTATCTGTAAATGCATATATGAAGTTTCCACAATATGTAAATGCATATATGAAGTTTCTCATATATGGGATATAATGTATTATGTGTAATATATATTAAACATATTATGAAGTTTAACTTGTGTTGAATAAGAAGAAAGGTCTAAATCAATGGTCTCAGCTACTTGCACTTTGAGAATGTAGAAATGAAGACAAATCCATATAGTAGTAGAAGAAAAGAAATAACAAAAAACAAAATGGAGAACAATATAATCTGTAAAAACAGAAAAACAATTGAGAAGATCAGTGAAATCAAAAGCTGTTTCATTAATATCGATAAAATGGATAAACTTCTAGGTGGAACAGGTTATCAATATCAAAAATAAGAATGATGTATCACTGAAATTCTATAGATATTATGAAGGAAGTGAAGGAATACTATACCTGTAAGTTATCAATTTGACGATTTTGATGAAATGAACAGTTTACTCCAAATAAACAGCTACTACTGCTTACTCCAAAACAAATAGATAACCTTTCCACAAAGGTCTCCAGATGCTTCAGTAGTGAATTCCAGCAAACAATTAATAGTACCAATTCTATACAGACTTCTCCAGAAAATTCAAGAAGAGGGAATACTTCCTAAATCATTCTTTGAGTCCAGCATTGCCCTAATAACAAAACCAGACAGAGACATTGCAAGGAAAGAAAGCTGTAGACCTGTGTCCTTCATGAACATAAATTCAAAAACTCTAGGGATTGGAAACCAGTGGTATATAACAAGGTTATTAATACCTCATGACCAAGTGTGGTTAATCCCTGGCAGGCTTTTTCATCATTTGAAAAGCAGTCAGTATAATTCCCTGTGTCTAAGCCAACTTCATGGTTAGGTAACTTGTGCAGTCACATGTTGCTGCACTCTTGTAAGAAGGGATCCTGTACTTCGCTTAGTGCCCTGCTGTTGCCATCTTGAAGTTCTTCACAGTTTTATTTTTGAACTTGTGATTTGTATGTGAAGTTTGATGGACACTGGACTATGTGTGCAAGTAGACAGGATACTTGAGAGGCAGTGCCCTACTAAGCTGTTGGTCTGTGTAGTATGGCCTGGGAGTGTCCTGGAATTGTGTGCAGGTGGCCAAAGCAATGACCTTTGTCTGCACTGGTTGTAGCAGCAGCAAACTCACAAACAGTTGCACCCCAAAGAGGACCCACAGTGTGAGGCCGGCTTGCTTGTCTCTCCCCTAAGTCTGTCCCTCTGACATTCTTAGGAAATACTAATTTTCTGGGCTGAGTACTGGGACAGTAACCTCCAGCTTTGAGGCAGTCATCATTGTCAGTAAAGTATTAGAAAATAAAAGCATACTTGTGGACATTGTGTTAAGGGACACTAGGCAGTTACTAGAATTCTTTGGAGTGCAGATTCTCTGGTCTTAAGAACTGCTGCAACATTGCAAAGCAAATATCCACGGGCTTAGAAATAGGAATTTCATTTGATGGGAGAGAACATTATTTTTGTATGAAATTTTGGTTGAAACAAATCAGTTTTAAAAATAGGCTTTTTTTGCATTTGAAAATACAGCAATACACTGCATAAACAGGTGTTTCCAATTATATGCAAATCATGAAGCCATTTTTGGTTTCTTATACAAGATGTAGGAAATGTCAGAGGAAACATTAAAATGCCATTGTATAAATTTACATGTAAAATTGAATTCAGTTTTGTACAAAACTAATGTTCATGAAGAATTTCAGAGAGCTGCTACTCCAGTCTTTGTCTATATTTACCAAAACTTGTATTTTTTTAACTTTTATTGTATAATAATGTATCAGAAATCAGAAATTTAGCCCATATTGCCACAACGTATAAAGAACCAACAGGTCCCTAATGATTGCATCAGCTGAAAAAATCAACCTTCTCAAATAAAAAATAGCAAAAATTACTTATCTTGCATTTGCCAAGAATATATATTACTTTCAATTACATATTGAAAATGAAGTTGCTAAAAATATAAATTTTGATGACTTAATAAATGAATTTGCAAAAAGAGTGCCAGAAAATCTAATGATCAGTCAAGATATATTAACAAACTATTAGTAATTGTTGTATTATTTAAAGTTATTACAACAAAACTTTTTTGTGATTGTAAATTTATGTTGTTTTGTATTACTATTATACCTGTATTTTACAAGTAATAAAATATATTAAAAGAAAAAAACATAATTTATTTTACTTTTTACTATACTTCTTTTTATACATTCTGAGTAACCTCACATTTTTATTTTCCACTGGCCCCATCAATTATGTAGTCATCTCTGCCCTGTATTAAAAAGAAAAATATAGGAAAAAAGTCAAACCCATATGACCATTTCAGTATAAGCGGAGAAAACATTTGACAAAATTTAGCATCCATTTCTAATTAAAACTCTCAAATGAAGAATAGAAGATAACTTTCTTTAATCTGATAAAAGTCATCTATAGAAAATGTACAATTGACATTGTATATAATTGTGAAAAACGGTATGATTTCTTTTCAATATCAGGAACATGACAAGGATGTCCACTCATACTTGATAGTGTAATATATACTACCTAGTATAACCAAGGAAGAAAAAGAAAGGAGACTAGAGTGGAAAAGAAATAGAAATGTCTTTATTCACAAAAGATATGATTATCTATGTAGGAAATCTAATGGAGTCTCCCAAGATATGGGAAAAAGAATGACGAATTATTAAGTGTAGCTAGGTGGCAGGAGAAAAATATGTAAAAATGAATTTTACTTATATATATTAGCAATGATCAATTGGAAATTGAAACTTTTGAAAGTTCTATTTGCAATAGTATCTAAAATATTTTTTTGAATAGCTATGTCTGGCAAAAGATATGAAAGGCCACACTGGAAACAATCCACTGCAGAGAGAAATTGAAGACCTAAACAAGTGGAACTCCCTGCTTATGTCAGAAAGCTCAATATTGCTGACATGTTTTGTTGTTAAAATGATTTATAGATTTAAAATAATATTTGGCAGGATTTCTTGTAGTAATTGAGTACATAATTCTAAGCCTTATGTGGAAATACACGGGAACCAGAATAACTAAAACTTCGAAAAATAAAAGCTGACTTATATGGATAGTATTACCTGATTTCAAGACTCATTATCAAAGTAAAAGTTTGCTGAGACTTGGTATTTTTGTCCAGAGTACTTTTTCTTCAATTTCAACATCTAGTAGTGTTATTAAGATATGTTTTAGAGAAAACTGTTGCTGAACAGGTTCATGATGGTTCCTTTGAATATGTGGATCAGGTCTTTTATTTTTGGACAGTTTTCTTAGATTATACTTTTTAATATTAGATTTATTCCATTGTTTTCTTTTTTCTTCTTTAAGGACTGTAATATATATACTATATTATAATTTTATTTATTTAATTGTAGACCAACTTTATCCAGAACTTTCTGATCCCATTTTCTTTTTTCTTACTCTTTTAAAATTATTGCTGCTTCTCTTTTTTCTTGTTTCATTCTCCTTTACAATGCTGTTTATTCAAGTTTCAGTCAAATGTAGTTTCCCCTTTGGCTCTGTTTTAGTTTACTCAGGCTGCTGTAACAAAATGCAACAGACTGGGTAGCTTAAATAAATTTTCTCACAGTTGTGGAGGCTAGAAGTCTAAAGTCAAGGTGCCAGCAGAGTTGGTTTCTGGTGAGGTCTCACTCCTTGGCTTGCAAATGGCATTTTCTTCTGGTGCCCTCACACAGCCTTTTCTCTGTGCATGTGACCAGTGGTTGGGGGTGGCGAGTGGGGGGATAAAGAGAGCTCATGTGTGTGCTTTCCAGTTTCCCCCTCTTCTTATAAGGACACCAATGCCGTTGTATTAGTTTCTTACCCTTATGCCCTCATTTAACCTTAGTTAATCTCCTTAAAGTCCCCATCTTCAAATACAGTCACACTGGAGGTTGGGGTTTTAACCTATACATTTTTTGAGGGGCACAGTTTAGTCCATCACAGATTCCTTAATTAGGAATGTCTTTAATAAGTCTTTAATAAGACTGTAATTCGTCTTATTTTCTGTGATTACTCTGTCCTCTTTACAAATTCATTCCTGAGTTTGATTACCCTTTGCCTCTTTAGTTTGCATACAATCCAAGTCTCTTCTCTTGGATTTCCCAATAGCCTGAGCTTTAATCTGCGTGAACTCAGACATCTTCTGAGTATTTTCCCACTCATAGTGAAACTTTCCCTTTCTGGGAGTAGTTTTGTGTTTCATCCTCTTTGGGCTGTCTGTCTCCTCTATTCCATGTGATCACCACAGTCTCTGGCTGATTCTCTTTGTAGGTATGGGCTGTCACTTTTTGCTATATTTGAATATCTGTTCCTTAGTGATATTTGAAATTAGTAATATTCTCCATCTCCTAGTTATGCTAAAGTCATGGGTTGTTATAGATAATATTATTTGCTCCACTTATGCTGATGTTTATAGTTCTTGGGGGGATGCATGGAGAAATGCAGATGTAACTAGTTGCTATTATTCTTCTTACATTAGAAACTAGATGTGTACATTCAAATAGTTAAATTCCCCTCTGTTTTTCCACTAGCCTAGGCCCTTTGTTTCTGGTTTTTGTTTTTGTTTTTTCACCCCAAACCCATGACATACAAAAAATATGCACTTGCAGTTATGTTCATCTCTGGAAATTGGCCAAAAAACCAGGTCAGCTACAACATAGGGCATTTGTATAAAGATTTCATTCCCTAAGAAATGTTTCGGTATTTATATGGTAAGATTAATTTTGCTTGTTTCTAGAAGTCTGGACAGCTGATCACCTGAAAGAGAGGAGCCAAGAAAACCAATCTAAACATTTGTGGAAAGTTGTATTCATCAATAATGAAATGCTGACTAAGGAACAAGGTAATGTAATAGGAATACCATTTAACGTGGACATAAGCTCTTTTCCTTCCAGAAAAATGTTCTGTCAGTGTGACTCATGTGGAATGAGTTTCAACACTGTTTCACAATTGGTTATCAGTAAGATGAACTATTTAGGAAAAAAGTCTGATGAATTTAATGCCTTTGGGAAGTTGGTACTCAATACTAAGCATGATGAAACTTATACTCGAGAGAAAAATGAAGTTTTGAAAAATAGGAACACTCTGAGTCATCATGAGAACACTTTGCAGCATGAGAAGATTCAAACTTTAGAGCACAATTTTGAATACAGTATATGTCAGGAAACCCTCCTTGAAAAGGCAGTATTCAATACACGGAAGAGAGAGAATGCAGAAGAGAATAACTGTGAATATAATGAATTTGGGAGAACTTCCTGTGATGGTTCATCCCTCTTGTTCCATCAGATACCTCCATCAAAGGACAATCACTATGAATTTAGTGATTGTAAGAAGTTCTTATGTGTGAAGTCCACCCTTTGTAAACATCATGGGTTACCTATGAAACACTATGATTGTGGTGAAAGTGGGAATAATTTCAGGAGGAAATTGTGTCTGTCACAGCTTCAGAAAGGTGATAAAGGAGAGAAACACTTTGAGTGTAGTGAATGTGGGAAAGCTTTCTGGGAGAAGTCACATCTCACTCGACATCAGAGGGTGCACACAGGAGAGAAACGTTTTCAATGTAATGAATGTGGAAAAATGTTCTGGGAGAAGTCAAACCTCACTAAACATCAGAGATCACACACAGGGGAGAAACCTTTTGAATGCAATGAATGTGGGAAAGCCTTTAGCCATAAGTCAGCTCTCACATTACACCAGAGAACACATACAGGGGAGAAACCCTATCAGTGTAACGCGTGTGGGAAAACTTTTTACCAGAAATCTGATCTCACTAAACATCAGAGAACACACACAGGGCTGAAACCCTATGAATGTTATGAATGTGGAAAATCCTTCTGTATGAATTCGCACCTTACAGTACACCAGAGAACTCATACAGGTGAGAAACCTTTTGAATGTCTTGAGTGTGGGAAATCCTTTTGTCAAAAGTCACATCTTACACAGCATCAGAGAACTCACATAGGAGATAAACCTTATGAATGTAATGCATGTGGGAAAACTTTCTACCACAAGTCATTGCTCACCAGGCATCAGATAATTCATACAGGATTGAAACCTTATGAATGTTATGAATGTGGGAAAACCTTCTGCTTGAAGTCAGACCTAACAGTACATCAGAGAACGCACACAGGTGAGAAACCCTTTGCATGTCCTGAATGTGGGAAATTCTTTAGCCATAAGTCAACCCTCTCTCAACATTATAGAACACACACAGGGGAGAAACCCTACGAATGTCATGAATGTGGAAAAATCTTTTACAATAAATCATACCTAACTAAACATAATAGAACACATACAGGGGAGAAACCCTATGAATGTAATGAATGTGGGAAAACCTTCTGCCAGAAGTCACAACTCACTCAGCATCAGAGAATTCACATAGGGGAGAAACCCTATGAATGTAATGAGTGTGGAAAAGCTTTCTGCCATAAGTCAGCTCTCATTGTACATCAGAGAACCCATACACAAGAAAAGCCCTATAAATGTAACGAATGTGGAAAATCTTTCTGTGTGAAGTCAGGACTTATTTTACATGAGAGAAAGCACACGGGGGAGAAACCTTATGAATGCAGTGAATGTGGGAAATCCTTCAGTCACAAATCATCACTCACAGTACATCACAGGGCTCACACAGGAGAGAAATCTTGTCAATGTAATGAATGTGGAAAAATCTTTTACCGTAAATCAGACCTTGCTAAACATCAGAGATCACATACAGGGGAAAAGCCCTATGAATGTAACACATGCAGAAAAACTTTCTCTCAAAAGTCAAATCTCATTGTACATCAGAGAACACACATAGGAGAAAAACCTTATGAATGAAATGGATATTAGAAATTTCCAGCCACAAGTGAGCCTCCATAATGCCTCAGATTATTCACACTGTGGAGAAAGCCCTGTTGACATCCTGAATGTTCAGTAATTATCCACAAACTCGCCTTATGTTACTCCAAAGTAACAGTAGGGGATAAACCCAAGACTACAACAATTATAGGACAGCTTTTGTTAGGAAGTGATATTCTGTTGAATATTAGATGATTAATACTGGCATAAAACCTCATAGATTTTTTTGAATTTGTGAAAGTTTTTGGCAAAAATACAAACAAGATTATGTTTGAGTTTGCATCGAGGAGAAAATTGTCAATTTAAGAAATCTGAAGTGAAAATTTTGCTTAGAAACACAATATGACAAATTCTGTTTTGAGTTTGATGCCATAATAGTTTTTTGGGCACCTAACAATAATTTTTAGATGTATATTGTGGAACGTAAAACTTTTAAGAACTTAAAAAAAGTAATAATTAAAATAACCTCACAAGAAGTTGTAATGAGTACAGAGAATTCCCATGTGCACTTCACCAAACTTCCTCTAAGGATAATATACAATCATAGTATATGGTCAAGTCCAAGAAATCGATGTTACCTTGCTAGTAGATACAGACTTAACTCAGATTTTACTATGGTTTGTGTGCACCGTGTGTGTTTATGTGTGTGTGATTATATGAAACTTTTACCACTTTTACATTTGAGTAACCATCAACACAATTGGTTTACAGAACTGAAAAGGAATCTGAGATCTGTATTGTATCAGGATTACAAAGGAATCAGAATTTAGCCTTAAGTAGTTAGTTCCCTTGTTGTGTTAATAACCACATCCTTTCTGCAACCTTATCCCTTGCACCCACTTGAGTGTGAAGCTTCTTTTAAAGCATAAATTGAATAATTAGAGCAATAGCATTAACACATCTGTGAATTATCCCTGAAGTTCATAGGACTTACATATGTACAAGTGGTATGTGATATAAATCGTTTCATACGCATAGTGGAAGTAACCTAATTGTGAATAGGAAGTAGGTATCCTAATTTAGTAGTGGTTACATCATCAGGCCAATCCCAGGTGTTTGTCATGTCTTGAAACAGTTTAAAAGGAGACCACAGAGCTAATGTTTATCCATTTAAAAGTTATAAATCAAAATAACAAATTATCTAAAAAAAAATCTATCCTGTACATGTGAAGATCTAGGCCTGCCTCTGTGTTGCTCCCTTTCTCTTCCTACCTGTGGCTCATCCCATGCCATGAAGTGCCTAGGGTACATATGTGAACACTCCCTTCAGCGTAAGTGATACTACAAATTTTCTTTAAGCAGCTGCTCTCCAAGACAGGGCCCTGGAAAGAGGCCCACACATACAGCCCAGTTGCTGCCCAGGGCTCTTGGACTGTCATTTCAAGGCTCATTGTGCCCAGACAGGGATCTCGGCCTTCAGAGACTTTTGAGAATATGAAGAGGAGGGTTGAGGCTGGAGCACAGCCAGAATCAAGCTGGCTTGACAGTGTGAAGATTGTACACTACATTACGTGATCAGATCATACAAATAATCTAAGATTATACAGTCTGGTGATCCTAGATTACACAAGTAATCTAAATTCCACTTTAGGAAACTAGAAAAAGAAGAGCAAATTAAATCCAAAGTAACCTGGAAAAAAAGTAAAAATCAGTGACGTTGAAAAGAGAAAATCAATAAAACCCAAAACTGGTTCTTTGAAAAAGTCAGTAAAATTGATAAACCTCTAGCTAGATTAAGAAAAAACAGAAGACAAATATTGCTAATACCAAAAAGGAAAGAGGCCATTACAGCTGATCCTATGATCACCAAAAGGATTAGAAAGAAATATGGACAACTCTGTCCATAAATTTGATAACTTAGCTAAAATGGACCAATTCCTTGCAAGATGCATTCTCGCAAAGTTCACACAAGGTAGACCTCAGTAGGCATATATATCTATTAAATAAATCTAAGTAGTAATTAATAACCTTCCAAGACCGGGCGCGGTGGCTCACACCTGTAATCCCAGCACTTTGGGAGGCCGAGGCGGGCGGATCACAAGGTCAGGAGTGCAAGGCCAGCCTGGTCAACATGGTGAAACCCTGTCTCTACTAAAAATACAAAAAATTAGCTGGACATGTTGCCACATGTGTGTAGTCCAGGCTACTCAGGAGGCTAAGGCAGAAGAATCGCTTGAACCTGGGAAGTGGAGGTTGTAGTGAGCCAAGATTGTGCCACTGTACTCCAGCCTGGGTGACAGAGTGAGACTGTATCTCAAAAATAATAATAATAATAATAATAATAATAATAATAATAAAACCTTCCAAAACAAAGTGCCAGGATCAAATGGCTTCACTGATGTGCATTTTTTGAGATACTTAAGGTAGAAATGATACCAAGTCTCTACCATCTTTTTCAGAAAATAAAAGCAGAGATAACACTTCCCAACTCATTTTGTGCACCCAGTATTACCCTAATACCAAAACCAGGCAAAGATATTACAAGAACGGAAAACTAGAGATCAGTATTTCCAGTGAACACAGGTGCAGAAATCCTCAAAATATTAGCAAATCAGGAATGCAAGGCTTGTTCAACATTTGATATTCAGTGCAGTCCATTGCATGTGTTAGCAGTTCAAAGATGAAATATGATCATATCAATAGGTACAGGAAAAGCATTTTACAAAATCCAATATCCATTCATGATAAAACCTCCAAACACAGAAGGAATACAGGAGAACTTACTCAATTTGATAAAGAGCTACTACAAAAAACCCTACAGCTAACATCATCCTTGATGTTTCCAACTAGATGCTTTCCCACTAAGATCAGGAACATGGCAAGGAACACCACTGCTTTTCAGCATTGTACTGGAAGTGCTATCTAATGCAGTGATACGAAAAAAAAAAAAAGGAAATAAAATGCACATAGATTTGGAAGGAGGAAATACAGCTGTCTTTGTTCACAAAAAAACATGATTGTCTTTGTAGATAATTCTAAATAAACAGCAAAACCCCTGCTGACATTAATAAGCAATTATAGCGGGTTTGCAGCATATAGTCCTCAGGCAGATGATAAAAAGGAATTAGACATCAAGTCATTAAAAGACATGGAGGAACCCTAAATGCTTATGTTTAAGCGAAAACCAATCTGAAAAGGCTTTCTTTTTATGATTGCAATTATATGATATTCTGGGAGAGGCACAACTATCGAGCCAGTGAAAGGACCAGTGGTTGCTGAGAGTTGAGGGGAAGGGAGGGATGGCAGGTAGAGAGGTGATTTTTAGGGCAGTGAAAGTATTCTCTAGGGTAATGTAATTTGTCAAAACGCAGAGAATGGAAAACAGTGAAGGGAAAACAGTAAACCCTAATGTCAACTCTGGAGTTCAGTTAATAATATTATATCACTATTGGCTCATTAATTGTAACAAATGAACCATAATGATGCAAGATGTTAATAATTGGGGAGCCTGTGGAGGATGGGAGGGGTGAAGGGTTATATGAGAATTCTCTGTACTTTTCGCTCAATTTTTCTGTAACCCTAAAGCTACTCTAAAAAATGAAGTGTATTAAGTAAATAAATAAGTAAATAACCAACCAACCCTGAGGAACATCTTGTTTCTGTACTAAGGTGTTCTTTTGTTAGTCGTGTGTTTCTGACTGAACCTGTAAATCACCATTAAATAACATTTGAATTGCTTTTATACATCCTTAATATATTTTAAAATATGGTAACTGTGATCTGAAATTAAGGACTAGTGTTCTTGGTTCTCTTGACATCTGAAACCAAAAGGGCCTCAAATGACCTAACCTCATTTCCATCCCCACTCTGCTTCCACAGGTGAGGTACCTTAGCAGATAGTCATCCCTGTCAAGGGGGCCAGGCACAGTTCCTACTTATTCCTAAGTAGTAAGATCTGATTCCCTGCCAGCTCTTGGAATTATTCACCAAACCCCTCACATCCTCCCACAGCAAACAGTGGTCACTGTACGCTCTGGATAATACAGCTGCTCACCACAACCCCTCCTTTTCCACTCTGCTCCCAAGTAGAACGCTGTGTGGCTCTGTCCGGCATGTGGTGTCCTTCTCACCTTTCTGAGAGTTGGTGTGACTGATACACTCACCTAGATCTTATCTGTCCAGTATCAGGTGTTCAGTGTTCAATCTTTCTATAGCATCAGAGTGGGGATCCTTCCTTAACCATCAGGGTGAAAAGGAAGCAGTTACAACCATTGGCATAAACAGGATGGCCCATCCAAAGCCAGTGTCATCTAGTCTAATTTTAACTAACTGCTCTTGGCTAACTGACAGGTTCCATAATCTGGCAAAAGGCTTCTTGGACAGAACCACCAGTTGCTGGCAGATTTGCACTTGGCCTGTGCTGTAATGCACTTTTCTTGGGGAAGGTGAGTGTCTCATCTCTTCCCATCCTAATATGCACTGTGTGCAGGACAAGAGTGCTCACCCATTGACTGTATCCCTGCATGACTTGACTTGGGCTCAGCCTGTTTGGCAGGTGGTCTCTGAGGTTCCCACCTGTAAAAGTGGTGACCACACTGCACACGAAGTGCTCAGCACTTTAGCGCCACTTCCCAAAGGTCTGGCTGGAGCTCTCTGATTATCATCACTGGCTGCATGGAACATCCCTACAGACTGTCGTTAGTTATTGAACACCCCTGGGTTGTGCATGCAGATGGCCTATTGTGAGGTTTGTGGAAAGGCAGGAGACAACTGAGGGAGGTGAGTGTGGCACTCCGGTTGCCTAATGAGGCATTCAGGAAGGGTAGTACCTGCACCCCTCTCCTGTGCTGTTCCTTCACTTGCTGCCACCACACATGCTTTCCTGACCTCTAAGAGTGTCAAGATGCACATGCCTGGTGGCCCATGGTCCAGGTGCTGATGAGAAGAGAAAAAGGTACCACCAGTTCTCCCCAGATTACCAGAGGAAGTAACTCTCCTGCTCTCCCAATGCAAAACCCCTCTCCAGTGTGCCTGAGCATGGCCTGGCAGTGCTGCTTGCCAACATGCCACAGGGTGAACCTTGCAATCATGGGGTCTGATGGCCTACACCTGGGCCACAGACTATACGACGTTACCCTGAGCATAGGGAGAGTGACTGTGGCATCCATTGTGCTTTGAGAGTTTGTCCCCTCTCCAAAAGTCATGTTGAGGCCGGGTGCAGTGGCTCAACAAATCCCAGCACTTTGGGAGGCCGAGCACAAATCCCAGCACTTTGGGAGGCCGGGACAGGAGGATCACTTGAGGTCAGGAGTTTAAGACCAGCCTGGTCAACATGGTGAAACCCCATCTCTACTAAAAATACAAAAATTAGCTGGACGTGGTGCGTGCCTGTAATCCCAACTACTCAGGAGGCTGAGTCAGGAGAACCACTGGAACCCAGGAGGCAGAGATTGCAGTGGGTTGAGTTGGCACCACTGCACTCCAGCTTAGGCAAGAGAGCAAGACTCTGTCTCACAACAAAACAAAACAAAAAACAAGTCATGTTGAAACTGAATCCTCAGTGCAACAACTTGCAAAGGTTTGACCTTTGGGTGGTGGTAAGGTCATCATGAGCCCTCCACCTCATGAATGATTAGTGATCTTAGGAGCAGGCTGGATAGAACACACTAGGCCTCTTTTTGCTGCCCCCCCGCCCCCACATTCTGACATGTGAGGGCCCAGTGTCACTCCCCTCAAGAAGAAACGGCAAGGAGGGGTTGCCTTCGAAGCCGAGACCTGGTCCTCACCGGATACTCACCTTTCTGGCGCTTTCATCTTGGACTTCCCTGCCTCCAGAGCTGTGAGAGGTAAATTTCTATTGTTTTAAACGACCTAGTCTCAGGCGGTTTGTTATAGTAGCACAAATGGACAAAGACAAAATGTCTCTTGGAAATTTGGCATTTGGCCATGCTACAGTCTCATCTCTGCACATGAGGAATATGTTGGGACACTATTGAAAAAAATCAAACACAACAGCATGGTCCCAATGCTGCCTAAGACATTTATCAGATTATATTCAGGGGAAACTGTGAGACTATTATGAGTGTGTGTGTGTGCATGCAGCCTATGTGTATGTGAGGTGAGGTTGGGAGAGAGATTTATAATACCCCAGTTAATAGTTAATCTGAACGATTGCTTGAGCCCAGGAGTTCAAGGCTGCAGTGAGCTACCATGGTGCCACTGCACTCCAGCCTGGGTGACAGAGTGAGACTCCGTCTCTTTGAAAAACAAAAGGCCGGGTGCGGTGCGGTGGCTCACGCCTATAATTCCAGCACTCTGGGAAGCTGAGGCGGGCAGATTGCGAGGAGATCGAGATCATCCTGGCTAACACGGCGAAACCCCGTCTCTACTAAAAGTACAAAAAGCTGGGTGTTGTGGCGGGCGCCTGTAGTCCCAGCTACTGCGGAGGCTGAGGCAGGAGAATGGTGTGAACCTGGGAGGCAAAGCTTGCACTGAGCTGAGATGATGCTACTGCACTCCAGCCTGGACAACAGAGCCAGACTCCTTCTCAAAAAAAAAAAAAAAAAAAAAAAAAATCTGAGGAAAAGTATCCTGTGTCGATCATCTGGAAGTAAACAGTGGGTTTGGAATATGCACACCGTAGAGAAACCCTAAAGCAAAATGCATCTATGTCTGTGTGTAGTAATAGCAGACTGGCATCTTTGCAGATTCAAACTGTGAACTAGAGCAAGGCATCCTGACTCTGGTCCCACAGGTTCACATGGAAAGAGACAACACGAATGAAGGAATTGTGGGAAAGACAGGCATCTTGATAAACCACATTTCTTTTTTAAGAATATTTTTGAGGCACCAGTGGAAGCAGACATAGGTTGGTAATCTGTGATGTATTCTTGGAAGGTACCACTTGAAGAGAGGAGACACAGACAAAAATAAATTTTGCCAAAAATTAATTTACAACAAAAAGAGCAGCGAGGTGCATGTAAATATATACAAAATATTAACAGTGTCAGAAGATGAACATCCTGCTTTGTTCAGTGATTTCATGGAGTTGCTGTTTTGCATTTCTTTGTCATGTTCTCTGTCTACATATTTAAAAGGAGGATTACATGTGAACACTATTCAGTATTATGCATCTAAGCTTGTGCTATCAATCATTGGTAGATAGATAGATAACTTCTAGTTCCCATCTCCCCCAGTAAGAGCTAAGATGCAAGCCCTCTGTGATGAACTGACATCAAGACGAAATATAGTACCCCTGTTTTCTCTGCATCAGCCTGCCTTCAGGCTTGCCCTGTGAACTCACCAAAGGGAGTGAAGTGTGGATGTGTCTCTTATACCTATTTTCACTTTGGTTCAGTTCTAGTTTGTGCATTGTCCAGACTGCCCAGGATGTGACGATCACAGGGAGGAGGTCGTGTTATAAAAACTCTTTGGCTCCTTAGGATTCAGCAAAGGTATCCACTGCCTGGTGTCTGTGGTGCCTGCAGGACAGTGTGGAGCTTGGAAACAATCACGTAGACCATGAAGGGAGGCCAGAGACTTAAGCGGTGTCCACAAGGCAGAGAAAAGACGCTCCTTTTGGGTTTCCAAGTGGTCAGTTTCCTCTTGCATTAGTCTTGTTCCAGGACATGGTGTGTCCCCTTGTTTATCCTCCTGTGGATCACGCTAGTTCTTCATCCTGAGGAGGAGCTGGATGGGGTGGTGAGAAGGATGCCTTCTCCCTCCTAAACCCGAAGCCCTAGTGAGCTCTGCAGGGCATCAAGCAGATCCTGAAACTTTTCCTGGCTGCAGGCTGTGGAGGGTTCTCCTGTCCTAATCCTAACTGGTGATGCTGATTTCTGAAACTCTGAAGTTGTCAGGAGTTAATCTAAAAGGCATGAGGTGAGGCAGGGCACAGTGGATCACACCTGTACTCCCACCACTTTGGGAGGCCAAGGTCGGTGGATCACCTGAGGTCAGGAGTTCGAGACCAGCCTGGCCAACATGGCAAAACCCCGTCTCTACTAAAAATACAAAATTTAGCAGGGCTTGGTGGCGAGTGCCTGTACTCCTAGCTACTTAGGAGGCTGAGGCAGGAAAATCCCTTGAACCTGGGAGGCGGAGGTTGGAGTGAACCGAGATGGCACCATCGCACTCTAGCCTGGGTGACAAGAGCGAAACTCTGTCTCAAAAAAGAAAAAAAAAGAGGCTCAAAGGAAGGGGATGGCCCCTTGCTCGGCCATGCCCTAGGCTGCTGCAGGTGTGTCCATGTGAGCACGTTGTGGAGCGCTCCCTGTCCCCAGATGACGATTTGATCACCACGCCCTGGGGCTGCTCACGCCACCATTGCCTAAGGTGGGCTGTGTCTTGCTGACCTTGTTGTGATCCTCTCTCAGGATGACCAGATGGAGGCTGAGTAGTGTCCTTGAAGGGCAGAACTGCCAGGCTAGTGCCGTCACTGTGCTTGTCATTCTGGCAATTTCCTTGATACACATGCCAGAAAGGAGACAAGTGCGTGAGATCACCCCTCCAAGAGTTGGTCCTGTTGACATATGGATCCTGAGAGGAGAGATCTCCTGGCACAACCCAGGTGGACTGGGGCAGCATGGCCCTTGGTGCCTGGCTCACACAGCCTCCACAGACCTGCTTAGTGGAGGATGGGCTGGTACAGATGACCAATGGCTGCTGGGGGAGTTGGAGGGAGGCCTGTGCGCCGAGCTCCTTGGGCATTGCACAGGTTGCTGTGCTGCAGCTGAGCAGTAGGGCAAGGTCTGTGACTGGGGCTGCTGGGGAATTCATGGGGCTGCCTCTGCTCTGGCCTGGGTGCCGAGCTCTTCGGTTCTGAGCCCACATCTAAGAGAAAGGGAAACAAAGATGTCGGAAGATGTAAGAGGTTCCAGCTTCATTTGCTCGTCTGTGAGGCAGATGTGACCATCTGTGGGGCTTTATCTCGGTGATTCTGTACATAACATTTAGTCTGCAAAATATGGATGAGTTAGGGGAATTATTGCCATTCCACGAATGGATCCCACATTGATTTGCTAGAATGTCAGGATTTTCCCACAAAAGAGAGGACCCTAGATAATTAGATTATTATACCTGGGGGTTAGTGGAGGGGCAAGGTCTACACTGTTGTCTAGTGCCTAGAAGCCTAGCATGGAGAGAAAGGTCACAACACATAAGACATAAGACAAATATGACATAAGACGAATAAGATACATAAGACAGCACCCTCATAACAAAACTCTCAACTTCTTTCAAGATACCTGCTCCAATTTCTCTAGTACCATCTCAGCGGGCAATACCACTTCCAAAATTATGGGACAAATTGTGCACCACAGACAGAAAACTTACCTAGATTCTGGATTCTGGAATGCTTGTTTGTTTTGCCAGCTCTTCCTTGATGGCATTTCCAGGGAATTGGTTCCTTTGAAAAGCTTGAAGGAGGACACCTGTCTGTGGTTTCGTGATGGCGTCACTTTTGTCTCCCTCCTTTGGTTAAGCATTCTATAGGAAAACACAAGAAGAAAAGAGGGCTTTCAGGCCATCTTCACATCAACCCTAAGACAGACATTTTCAAATATTGTTCTTACCACCCTTACTCCCTCCCAGGCCCCTGAGGTGCTCATGCTCTGATCCTAGCCTTTGGATTAAACCCCTGCAGTGCTGGAAGAAGAGGACTCTGCACTGCTTGCCAGGACTGGAAGATCCATGGCCTTCCTTTCTTCCTAATTGCCTTCCCTGCTTCCTAACTACCTTCCCACGAGATGGGGATGGTGGTCACATCTCCAACACTAGCATGCTGTGGTAGAGACATCAGCATTCTCTGCAACAAATTTGGAAACAGCCTAGAGAGACGTTTCTACTTCAAAGAGTTGTGCTGAGGACGTGCACTGGCACTGTTGGGGACTCACCTGGGGCCCAGGGCTGAGGTTTCTCATATCCTTGGAGCTGCTGTCCTCCCGAGGAGTGTCCTCATTGCAGCCAGCTCAGCCTCAGGTGTCTTCTCTGGTTTTGAAACCAAATCTAAGTGGGAAAAGAAGATTCAAGCTTTATCAGATTTAGTCTACATAATTTTAAGTATCTATTTGAGCCCAATACCAGGAATCACTTCCTTCTCTGTCCCATCTGTGGTCTCCAAACGAAAGGTCCCTGGGTTAGGAGGCACTGACTGGCATCCTAAAGCCAGAACTGGCCAACGGGTGTGTGTCCACTCTTCCTTCACCTCTTCCCCACCCCACACTTGTTTTTGTCTCACTCCCACTTGCTCTCTCTGCCTCCCTCTCACTCTTTAGGTCTCACAAAGGCTTTGGTTAAGGACTGACTGACTTGCCTTGGCTCTCTGTCATCTCCCCAGAGTCAAAGGCATTTCATAATACACAATCCATGTGAAGGAACATCTGATGAAAATTCATTTAAAGCGAAGCTCACTAATTACCAGTACTTACCGCTGAGCCTGGAATCATTCATATATACATTAGAGTTCATTCATTCCAGATGCAATACTAGATAAAGAGACCCCTGTGAATCAAATAGCTGACTCTGAATAGATTGTGACTGCCATAATCAAACCCTGTGGCTGCCTTCTCCTTACTGGAGGGCATAGAGGAATTTGTTTTGAGACAGAGTCTCACTGCAATGCCCAGGCTGGAGTACAATGGTGGGATCTTAGCTCACTGCAACCTCCACCTTGTCACTTGAAATACGATCAGGAAAGAAGTCTTAAACACGGCTGGAAATGTGGAGGCAACAAATACATTAGTGAACACCCTGGCAGATCCAGCCTCATTCTACATGGTTTCTTGTGCTTTCCTTCTGAACCATCAGTTCTAGTGGGCCAGTTGCCAGTAGTCCAGCCAATCTCCATGTCTTCCCATGGGACACACTTTTTTTTTTTTGAGACAGATTTTCGCTCTTATTGCCCAGGCTGGAGTGCAATGATGCAATCTGGGCTCCCTGCAACCTCCGCCTCCCAGGTTCAAGCGATTCTTTTGTCTCAGGTCTCAGCCTCCCGAGTAGCTGGGATTAGAGGAACATGCCACCACGCCTGGCTAATTTTTGTATTTTTAGTAAAGACGAGGTTTCACCATGTTGGCCAGGCTGGTCTCGAACTCCTGCCTCGGCCTCCAAAAGTGCTGGGATTACCAGTGTGAACCACTGCCCCCAGCCTGGGACACACTTTCATTTTGGGATTTGATGTAGCACTCTGACACCTGGACTGGGTGCATAAAGAGAAGGAAATACGTGTTCACCTGGCCTACCTGAAACTCAGATCCCTGTATTTCAGGGCTTACTCAGGATTATGGCATTTGATGTAAAACAGTGACTGTAGGCTTTTCTTCAACGGAGTCCCTTTTACTTAGTTGTTGACAGTCTGGATACACTTCTCCTTGTGTGATTGTGATCTTTCCATCTATTTCTTTCTTAACTGGAGAAACAGAATGGTTTTACTTTATTTATTTATTGAGACAGAGTCTCGCTCTGTCACCCAGGCTGGAGTGCAGTGGCGTGATCTGAGCTCACTGCAACCTCTGCCTCCCGGGTTCAAGCAGTTCTCTGCCACAGATGCCCGCTACCATACCTGGCTAATTTTTGTATTTTTAGTAGAGATGGGGTCTCACCATCTTGGCCAGGCTGGTCTTGAACTCCTGACCTCGTGATCCACCCGCCTTGGCCTCCCAAAGTGCTGGGATTACAGGCATGAGCCACCGCGCCCAGCCGGTTTTATTTTTATATCATTATTCCACTCAAAATATTCCAAAATGGGATTAGGCATTAAACTCTGCAGTGTGTAAAGCCCACATAAAAACACTTAGTAGAGGCTAGGCACAGTGGCTTACTCCTGTAACTCCAGCACTTTGGGAGGCCAAGGTGCGCGGGTCACTTGAGGCCAGGAGTTCGAGACCAGCCTGGCCAACATGGCAAAACCCATATCTACTAAAACTACGAAAATTAGCCAGGTATGGCACACACATGTAATCCCAGCTACTCGGGAGGGTAAGGGATAAGAATGGCTTGAACCCAGGAGGTGGAGGTTGCAGTGAGTTGAGATTGCATCACTGCACTCCAGCCTGGGTGACAGAGTAAGACTCTGTCTCAAAACAAAACAGTAGAAAGAAACAAAAACCATGGGATGAGAAACGGGACTTTATGGCAGCCCTGACCTCACTGTCCTTAATATTACCTATTAAAGAACAAGCATTCTGAGCATTCTGTAATATTGGTTCCAGGTATCAATGACAACCTATCATGATCATGGTGACCATATTACCTATATTCTCTAGAGCATGCAAATATGATTTAATTTTCTCCTGTCAGGAAAAAGGCCCCATTGAACTTCCTCCCCCTCCCCCCACAATGAATACAACAGATCACGTGTTCCATGACTGGTAAAAGGCAGAGATAGGAGTCTTTCAGTTCATTCTTAACATGGTATGATAGGAGACTGCTTATCCCAGCTTGTCTTTTCTTTGACCCCAAGGAAATGAAATGGAAATACAAGCCCACCTGTATCCTAGACTCCAGACTGCCGATATCTTTGGCCAGTTGTTTTCTGGTTGGTATGCCAGGGTAGGCGTTCTGCTTAAACAATGTTTGAAGGGCATCCTTTTGACTTGAGTTCCAAACAGTTCTTTGTTGAGATTCTCTTGGGAGACAGCCTGGTATAGAGAAATGGGTCAAAGCCACGGGAAGGATTTGTTGTGGATTCGTATCTGTGATGCAGGTACAGGCCTTCTATTGATACCAGGTTGAAGGTGTTGAGTCCCAGGGGTCACTCTGTGTTTGTACTTTTTGGATACACACTCCATGATTAACTGGGTGCAGGGCATTACACAGATTAGAAAAGGTGATAGCCTTCATCCAGAGATCCACACCAAAAACTGAACCTCATGCCATTCATAACATTACACACAAACAACTGAGAAACCAGTTGAAAAAGGGGACATGAATGAAACATTTAATTTCAAAATGTGAAAACCAAATTTGGACTTTCTGGGTTAAACATATGTAGGGCAAGGGTTGAAAAACTACCTGTTGCTCTCTGTGCTCTCTACATGAGTAACAGAATCAATCGTTCCCCAACCCTCACATCACACAGTATACCCATGTAACAAAACTGCACATGTACCCCCTGAATCTAAGATAAAAATAGAAATTATTTTTTAAATTGTCAAAAAAAAAAAAAAAAGATGTTATCTTCGAAGGGTGGTCATTAGGCTGAACCTTGATGTGGTAGGAGGGAGGCATGTAGCTGAATCCCAGTGTTTGTATCTGGAGAGGAGAGTGAATGGACTTGCGTCCCCCGTGCAGGGACAATGACCAGCAGGGGTGTCAAGATCTGTTGTAATATTTGCAGCATTACTGAAGATCTGTGTAGCACACTGGTTCCCAGGGAACTCTTGGCAGGAATCAGGATGCATCTATGTCACTCCTTGTAAAATTGAAAGGGAAACAACAGGAACAACAAAAAACCCGCCAACATTTCCTAGAATTTATGACACCAGACATTTTCTGAGAGCCGTGTGGCAGCCTTCGTAGTAGAGAAAACAGTTTTTGTCCCACATCTGCATTCATCTGGGTCACTGTGCTTCACTCATATGGCATTGCAGTGCTGTGAGATACACCACAGATACAGTCAACTTTGTCCTGGGACTGGATGTTAGAGATGGTTAAGGAGTGGTCAGCCTCAGACCTGGAGCCTAAGAAGTGATCAGGGATCCCCTCTCCCTTGCCGTGGTTTCCATCACTCTTAAGACACATCACACACCAAGGGGCTTCCCTGACTATGCTACCGTGCAGTGCTGTAGGTGCTATGCTTACTGCTCAGCTTGCAGGTGAGCTTGGCTGAGACTCCCAGGCTGGGAGAGGGACACTGAAAAACTCATTACATCCTGGAGGAAGGAGAAGAGGGGACAGTTCTGTCATGAATGTGAGATCAGGATGCTGAGGGCCATCTTGACCTGTGCCGTGAAGGAGGAGGATGAAGAGGAGGAGTAGGGTGTATTCCACAGTCCAGATACTCCAGTGCTCTACCGAGGCGGCCTTGCTGCAGGCCTCTTATCCACCCTCCAGACCCTGGAGAAACAGGGGTCCTTCCTGCAAATCCTTGGCCAACCAAACCCTGGCTGGGTCTTTCCTGCTGCCCTGTGGCGGAGTGTCATTTCTGGGAGGCGTGCGCCTGTGTTCAGCCTGGCTTGAGGCTCTGCAGCGGCCCAGGGAGGACTCAGCTGCTAGCCTAGTGAGTCCTGAGTGGAGGCCAGGATCAGTGTCTATTTCCCCATTTCCGCAGCTGAGAACCCCACAGGTTCCCTCAGGGCAGGCCCACAGGCTCTTTGTGACTAGAGGAGGGGTGGTTTTCACAGAGGCTCCTGCTTCCACCTAGGCCAGGACCCCTGCCCACTTCCTGCCCAATGACAGAACGAGGTTCTTCCTCAGGGCAGCTCCTGATGTCTCAGTCTTTAGTTTTCTATGTAGGCCTCCTCAGTGGGAACAGGGTGCACAATTCTCACTTTATAAAGAGTTCTTAAGGGAAGGGTTATCTCATATACAAATCGCACCTGAAATAAGCATACATTATCTACAAGCAGGGGCGATTCAGCCCTGAATCCACTTCCCAGGGTACTCATGAAGCCAGGTTTCTCTCTCCCCACTTGATTGCTCGAGAGATCAGCACATAGCGAGCAGTCTGGTGAGTGCTGGGGAGGACACATTCACCGGATTGATAGATCCACTGAATTCTCTGTCAAGTGAGGAGAACCCCAGGAGTGGAAGGAGAAAGTACTGGAGAATCAGAAGCCTTGGGGCGTTTTCTGAAGTGAGGGGTTAGAGAGATTCACTAAAGGAAGGGGATACAAGTGACAACTTCCAAGATCTGAAAAACTTCCCGTGACTTTTTGGACATAGAGAACTTGCTGACTAAGTGAGGAGGTCACAGGGGAGAAGGAGATGATAGGAAAGAAAGAGAGACTGAAGAATCAAGATGGAAAATTGTGAATCAGAGATGAGGAATGGGAGAGGGTGAGGATGTTCCACACTTTAGCAAAGACTGGAGGAGGCGCCAGTGGGGAGATTGAACAGGAGTCAGAGGGGAGATCGAGGTTTGGAGTGTATTTACTTTCATTTCTGGTGTTTCTTAAAGTGGCACCTCTGTCAGCCTCTCAGCTGTCCTCTCCAGCCATCTTCTGGCCTGGACTGGGAATTTTTTTTTTTTTTTCTCCTGAGACGGAGTCTTGCTGTGTCACCCAGACTAGAGTGCAATGGCATGATCTCAGCTCACTGCAACCTCCGCCTCCCGGGTTCAAGCAATTCTCCTGTCTCAGCCTTCTGAGTAGCTGGGACTACAGGTGCCTGCCACCACAGCTGGCCAATTTTTGTATTCTTAGTAGAAACGGGGTTTCACCTTGTTGATCAGGCTGGTCTCAAACTCCTAACTTCAGGTGATCCAACCACCTCGGCCTCCTAAAGTGCTGGGAATATAGGCATGAGCCACAGCACCCAGCCCTGGACTGGGAAAATTTTAAGTCAAAAGTCTTTAGTTCTCTTTGCAAGAGATTACTCTTTGGTTTCTGTCTGCTCATGGCTTTCCTTCTTGTTTTCCACAGTTCTTATGAATTTGAGGATATTAAAATATGTATGGGAAAATTTGGGGGAAGGAACCTTTAGAAATGCAACATCAGGTCCTATTCCAGACCCATGGAATCAGAATTCACACTTTATATGATCTCAGATGATGTGCACGCACAGTAACATCTGAAAAGCTCTGGTCTGACTCAGGCATGAAAACACTGGTGGGTGTTGGTGACAGACTGTTTCTCATACCTCAGTCTAGTCTCCTTCCTGCAAACTTGCCCAGCA
Organism: Mandrillus leucophaeus; assembly: GCF_000951045.1. Lineage (NCBI taxonomy): Eukaryota > Metazoa > Chordata > Mammalia > Primates > Cercopithecidae > Mandrillus > Mandrillus leucophaeus. The sequence goes on from NW_012099710.1 coordinate 354,917, forward strand.
AGCACCCTGCCTGCACTCTTATCTTGAGCAGGAGATGCCAGGCATGCTGCACCTGAGGCTTCCCACTGTACACGGAGGCATCTGCCCTGAGCTCACAGATCCATAGAGCTTCAATAACAAGATGATCTGCACATTTTTATTGATATTAATAAGCAATTAGAATTAGCTAAAAATCAGTATGTATTAGAACCTATGCTAAAAATAAAATTGTGGTTGGGCGCAGTGGCTCACACCTATAATCTCAGCATTTTGGGAGGCCGAGGTGGGCAGATCACCTGAGCTCAGGAGTTTGAGAATACCCTGGGAAACATGGTGAAACCCTGTGTCTACTAAAATACGAAAAATTATTGCGGGGCTGAGGTGGGCAGATCACCTGAGGTCAGGAGTTTGAGACCAGCCTGGCCAACATGGTGAAACTCTGTCTCTACTAAGAATACAAAAATTATCTGGGCGTGGTGGGAGGCACCTGTAATCTCAGCTACTTGGAAGGCTGAGGCAGGAGAATCGCTTGAACCCTGAGGTGGAGGTTGCATGAGTTGAGATCGCACCATTGCACTCCAGCCTGGGGGACAAGAGTGAGACTTTCTCTCAAAAAAAAAAAAAAAAAAAAAAAAAAGCCAGGCATGGTGGTGCGTGTCTGTAGTCCCAGCTACTGGGGAGGCTGAGGCACAAGAATCACTTGAGCCCTGGAGGCAGCTGTTGCGGTGAGCCGAGATTGCGCCACTGCACTCCAACTTGGGCTACACAGTGAAACTCGGTCTCAAAAAAATATATGTGTATATATGTGTGTGTGTGTGTGTGTGTGTATATATATATAATTATGCAGGCGTTGTATACTTATGTTGTCTTCACAACCAGGGAAATTATTTAAATTAACCTAAAATGACACTAGTGGTATATAAAATATAAAAAGATAAACAAAAATAATCATAATTGTGTAAATATTAGGGACATACATGAAAGAAATGCATGCAAATTCAAAATATAGGTATATTGATTTGTCTTGGTATATTAGCTTCCTAGGCCTGAAATCACATGACCATGAACTGGGTGGGTTAAAACAACAGAAATGTCTCAGTTCCCGGAGCCAGTAGTGCAAAATCCATAGGCAGGGCCAGGTTTCCTCTGATGCTTCTAGGGGAAACCTGTCCTTCCTGGCTCCTGGTGGTTTCTCATTTCTTTCCTGCTGCTCCTCTTTGCCATCCTTCCTCCACCCAGGAGGATGGCCGTGTGTCAACTCAGTCCATGCATGTGAACCCACCACCTCCACGCACCACATTAAGCACAGCTCCCTGAGTGATCCATAATCTCCAACCTCCAGGACACCGACAGTCACTCTGTGTCCTCCCAGCTTTTGGAGAAACTTTTGGACAAGTCATCTCCAAATAAAGAAGACCTTGTCAATGTAAGACGATGCTTCTTTCTTACACAGAGCTTTTACTTTCCTGGTTTATTTCTTTTCCAATCAAATCTAGAGATAAAAATCTGACAATGTACATTACGGGAGACACACAATACCCTTGACTGAGGTGGTATTAGGTGGGCATCTCTTACCAACTGACAGTTTCCATTATAAACTGTAATGTAGAGGCATTTCCCTCAGCACCAGTTTTCCCCCTTGAATTAAGGACTGTGCCACTGCGAATCTAAATCAATTTGAAAGATCAATGTGGCAGGAAAAGATCTGATCTTTTCCACAGGTATCCTCTGTGCTAGTTTGGGGACCTTTGATTTTTGACTTAACCACTTACCCTTCTGGGTTCCTAAAGTCATCAAGAGAAAAAACAGACCTGTGTGAAGTGCACAGCATAATATAATCCTCACAGTGCTTTTAAAATATTATTACAGATGTCATCAGCCTCAGGGGAGAGTGGTATGTACCTTGAAATAACTCAACTGAGGCACAAACTTGCTTACTTCCTGTCCTCCATCTCGGAGAAGGTATGGAAGATATGAAGGATGGAGAAAAAGAGGAAGAGGAAATGTGATGGTGGAGTGGGTAACATAAAAAGGGAAGACAAATAAGTATATGTGTTTTCAGTGGCTTCTCACTTCCTTTGGCCCATCAAGGAGACCAACACATCTGAGGAGAGTGCTGATGAGGCTGCTCTTAGCTGGGACCACACTTGTGCTTTGAAAACAACCCCCAAAATCCCTGCAGGCAAATGAAGGCTGTCCTGAGAACACCCTCCCAGGGAGCAGATACCCATTGTGTAGAAGCTCTCAGCCTGCTGGGCTAAGCCCTCCACAGGCCACTTTAATGAGGAGGAGAGGCTGTAGGTGGTGGTAGGACCACCATGTTGCATGACTTCTGTGTGCCCTATTGTTTGACTCCATCTCAAAAAAAAAAAATGTGTCTGTTGCTTTGAAACACAAGTGCAGATGCTTAGCAGCAGCCTTTGCCTTTGTGGGAGTTGTAAACTAAAAATAAAATTCTAACCCTTCACTGACTGAACAGGCCCTCCCTTGGTCAAAGAGACCCGAGGAAAACCTTAAAACAGAGTTTCTGGCCATGATGAGATGGGAGGAGGTTCAGACACATCTCATTATACCCCCTCATGTTCATGGTTTAGACACAACTGTCCAACATTAATGTGAAATTAGAGATCATAAGACATAATGGACTCTTTGTGGCAATGAGATACCAAATTATAAACAGGACTGAAGACCACAACAGGCAAGGGTTAAGTCATGCACCCTAAACTTAGGAATAAACTGTGTTCTAACTGCCACAGTTAATTTTTCTCTATCAGCTAAACAAGCACTGACCTCAAGATTAGCAGTATTAAAATAATTGTAGCTCACCACCAGATACTGATTAACCTCCAACCCCTGTTCCACAAGCCATAACTGCAGCTTTGATTGGTCAAGAGACTGATTTCAGTAACTTTCTCCTGATAAGAAGACCACCTACAGTTTGTCAAGCTCCCGTAGGGCCAGCATAACCATGGCAATCTTGAGTAGTCCGTGAATGGTTGCAGGCCCCTTGCTGGTCTGTGAGAAGTCTGAAGTACAACAAGAAATGAAGCCAGCATGTAATGGAGAAGTAATGTCACATACACTAACATACGATACAAATATTGATGAAGATAAAACTGTTACGCTCCTACCAAATGGAAAATTAATCACTGGATACATACAGTTATGAAAAAACTGGACATCAGGATTGTCCATCTCTACCTCTGTGCCAAACTCTAGACTTTCATTAATAAGGATATATCAATATTAGTTCAGTCATTGTAACATTTACCACACTCATGTAAGATGTGATTACAAAAAGGATGCTGAGGTGGGGGAAGGGTATATTAGGACTTTCTACACTACTTCAGTTTTTATGTTAATTCAGAACTGTTTCACATAATGTCCATTAATTTAAAAAATATGGCAGCATTGTTCAGCAAGTGTTTCATTTTAGCTAATGGTTACCAAGCAACTAAATATATAAATACTACATTGAGATATTCTATGCTATTAAAGCTGAAGCAATTTTGAAGTTGTAAATATATCTTCTGTAGTTGTAGCAGTAGTGTTTGACTTAAACTTAAATTTGCACACATGAAATAAAGAATATAGCATAGCAGTTTTAGAGTAGTCTGAAATATGAGACACTCAATAATCTAGAATTGTTATGCTTGAATGAACTTAATTTAATTTCCACAATACTTTCAGTTGACTGCTTTCCAGGGTGCACCGAACTATGAGGCCAGTGGCAGATTATTCTCTTCCTCCGCTTGGTGTGGACAGTAGGTTGCCTTGATCCCTCAAGATCTACTCTCATATCCTGGAGGCAAGATGCTGGGAAATGTACTATGAAAAAGACAACTGTTGACATCTTCCTGCCAAAGACCATAGAGAAATGAGTAATCATTTATTGACAGTTTAAATATTTGACCCATTGTTCACCATCTGCATAGCGAAGCCCCCTGAATCTCAGTTGGATTTTAACAAGAACCTGCAGTGCGAGTTGCACTAATAACCAACAGACTGACTGTGTATGCAAACACCTGTATTGAGGTGAGACAATATAGAAATATTGGAGTGATCAGGAACACTGGGCCTGGTGCATAAAGGTGTGGGTTCAAGTCCTACTTAGAAGATGCACAAACCTAAGAAAGTTATAGAGACCTCTCTGTGCCTCAGTTCCCTGTTCTGAGGTATTGAAATGTTAATATGGCCTATGTTATGTTATGTTATGTTATGTTACGTTATGAGGCTAAAAGTAGTGAAATGGAGGTAAAGTCTTTAGAAGACTGGTGATTCGTAAGTGCCCTGAAGTGTTCAATGATTATATGTCTAGAATAATATGCCAGAACCTTGGTAGTGGTTGAATACAGAGAAGAAACGTGGGTGGATCCAGGGCAGTGGAGGATGGAATTTTCTTTCTTTCCATGGGTATGATGCTTTACAGCTCACGGAGAATATCCATTATTTCCTGTGATGCTTACATCAGCCTGGAGGAATGCACAGAGTAGGGACTACAACCCATATTTGACAGCCCAGGGAAGTGAAATGGAAAGATTTGAAGTGGTCTGCCCAGAGTCACAGCACTGATGAGTGATGGATCTGGCACAAGAAGGTAATTGGTTTTCTGGGGACTGAGGTCTCTGAAGACCCAAGACCTTGAAATAATTACCTGAACCCTGAACAAAGAGTTGTTTTCACTTGCTTTCTCAACTGCTCCTACCCCAGAATTTCTTCAGAAATCTAATGCCCTGGAAGAGGTGGCTAAGTCAAAAGAAGAGCTGAAACAATAATAAAAAAAGAATCTTTCAACCTAAACAATAATAAAAAAAGAATCCTTCAACTTCTAGGTTTTAATCCCTGACCTCACCTTGCAGTATAAGCCACCTTATAATCAGCTGACCATCCTAAGGGACCATGGTCTGCTTGGCCCTGTATTAGTCCATCCTTGCATTGATATAAAGAAATACTTGAGAATGGGTAATTCATAAAGAAAAGAGGTTTAATTGGTTCGTGGTTCTGCAGGCTGTAGAGGAAGCATAGTGGCATCTGCTTCTTGGGAGACTTCCAGAATCTTTCAATAATGGTGGGATGTGAAGGGGAAATAGGAATCTCACATAGCAGCAGCAGAAGCAAGAGAGAGTGAGAGCAAGATGTCCCATACTTTTATGCAACCAGATCTTGTGAGAACTCACTTTTGCAAGGACAACACCAAAGGACTGGTGCTAAACCATTCATGAGAAAACTACCCCCATGAGCCAGTCACCTCCCATCAGGCCCCACCTCCAATATTGGGGATGACATTTTAACATGAGATTTGGGAAGGGACACATATCCAAACAATATTATTCCACCCCTTGCCACTCCCAAATCTCATGTCCTTCTCACATTTCAGAATACAGTTATGCCTTCCCAACAGTCTCCCAAAGTCTTAGCCCATTCCAGCATTGTCTGAAAAGTCTGAAGTCCAAAGTCTCAAATCTCTTCCACCTGTAAAATAAAAAACAAGTTAGAGTTACTTCCAAAATACAATGGGAGTACAAGCATTGGGTTACAAACCCTATTCCAAAAGAGACTAATAGGCCAAAAGAAAGGGGCTACAGGTTCAATGCATATTCAAAGCCCAGCAATGCAATCATTAAATCTTAAAGCTCCATAATAATCTCCTTTGACCGCATGTCCCACATCCAGGGCATTGGTGCAAGCAGTGTGCTCCTGAGGTCATGGGCAGCTCTGCTTCTGTGGCTTTGCAAGGTTCAGCCCCCAAAGCTGTTCTCATGGGCTGGAGTTTAGTGCTTGCAGTTTTTCTATGTGCAGGGTTCAAACTGCCAGTAGATCTGCCATTCTGGGGTCTGGAGGATGGTGGCTCCGCTAGCAAATGCCCCAGTACAGACTCTGTGGGGGCTCCAACCCCACATTTTTCCTCTACAGCACCCTAGTTGAGGTTCTCTGTGAGGGCTCCACCCCTGCAGCAAGCTTCTGCCTGGACACCCAAGCTTTTCCACACATCCTCTGAAATCTAGGTGGAGGTGCCAAGCCTCACTCACTCTTGCATTCTGTGCACCAGCAGACTTAACACTATGTGGAAGCCATCAAGGCTTATGACTTTAACACTTGTCAGAGCAACAGCTTAAGTTACCCCTGGACTCCTTTAAGCCACAGCTGGATCTGGAGTTGCCAAGAGACAGGGAGCAGAGTCCTGAGGATGTGCAGGGCAGTGCAGACCTGGGCTTGACCTCCAAAACAATTCTTCCCTGGGCCTCTGATCCTGTGTTTGGATAGGCTGCCTCTGAGGTTTCTAAAATGCCTTCAAGGCTTTTTATTATCTGGACTATCAGCACTTGCCTTCTTTCTAGTTATACAAATTTCTCTAGCAGGTGGTTACTCAGCAGCCCACTTGAATTCTTCTGAAGACAGGCTTTGTTTTTTTGTTTTTGTTTTTTTTGGTTTTTTTCCTACCACATGGCCAGGCCGCAGGATGCAAATTTTCCAAATTTTTGTGCTGATTACCTTTTAAATGTGAGTTCCAACTGATTTATTTGCTTCCACATCCAAGCATAGGCTGTTAGAAGCAGTCACACCAGTTTTTTTGTTTTGTTTTGTTTTTGAGACAAGGTCTCATTGTGTCACCCAGGCTGAAGTGCTGTGGCACGATCATGGCTCACTGCACCCTAGACTTCCCAAGCTTAGGTAATTGTTCCATCTCAGCCTCCTGAGTAGCTGGCACTATGGGCTCATGCCACCACACCAGGTATTTTTTTATATATTTTTAGTCAGAGATGGGATTTTGCCATGTTTCCCAGGCTGGTCTTGAACTCTTGGGCTCAAGCGATCTACCTGCCTTGGCCGCTCAAAGTGCTAGAATTACTGGTGGGAGCCACCATGCCTGGCCCATGCCACTTCTTGAACACTTTGTTGCTTAGAAATTTTTTTGCCAGATACTCTACAACATCATTCTCAAGTTCAAACTTCCATAGATCCCTAGGACATGGATGGAATCCAGCCAAGCTCTTCGCTAAGGCATAACATGCATGACCTTTGCTCTAGTTTCCACTAAGTTCCTCATGTCCATCTGAGACCTCATCAGCCTGGACTTCACTTTCCATATCACTATCAGCAGTTTGGTCACAATCATTTAACCAGTTTCTAAGAAGTTCTAAACTTTCCCTCATCTTCCTGTCTTCTTCCAAGTTCTCCAAACTCTTTCAACCTCTGCCCATTACCCAGTTCCAAAGCTGCTTCCACATTTTCAGGTACCTTTATAGTAATGCCCCACTCCTTGGTACCAATTTTCTGCATTTGTCCATTCTCACATTGCTATAAAGAAATTCCTGGCCAGGCATGGTGGCTCATGCCTGTAATCCCAGCACCTTGGGAAGCCAAGGTGGGCAGATCACGAGGTCAAAAGTTGAGACCAGCCTGACCAACATGGTGAAACCCTGTCTCTACTAAAAATGCAAAAATTAGCCGGGCATGGTAGCACATGCCTGTAATCCCAGCTACTCAGGAGGCCAAGGCAGGAGAATCACTTGAACCCAGGAGGTGGAGGTTGCAGTGAGCTGAGATCACGCCACTGCACTTCAGCCAGGGTGACAGAGCGAGATTGTCTCAAAACAACCCCCCCACCAAAAAACAAAACAAAACAAACAAACAAAAAATTCCTGAGACTGGGTAATTTATATAGAAAAGAGATTTAATTGGCTCAGTGTTCTGAAAACTTTACAGGAAGCATGATACTGACATCTGCGTGGCTTCTGGGGAGGCTTCAGGAAACTTAGAATCATAACAGAAGGCTAAGTGGGAGCATGCACATCACAAGGCCAGAGCAGGAGCAAGGTGGGAGGAGGGGTCACACACTTTTAAACAACCAAATCTCACTGTTGCAAGAATAGCAACAAGGGGATGATGCTAAACCATTTATGAGACATACACTCTTGTGACCCAGTCATCTCTCACCCAGTCATTTCCAATACTGAGGATTACAATTCACCATAAGATTTGGGCAGGGACACATATCCAAACTGTTTCAGCCCCCAAGATGGTTCAGAACTCAGGACATTTTAAACCAATTGCCACTTGAAGGCTGTGCCAAGAATCAACTTCCATTCAACTGGCCAACCCTTCATGAGCAGCTAATTGAAATTAACTGAAAATATGGCTATCTGGACTGATGCTTTAGTGGTTTAATGAATTAAATCTATGACCCCAACTCTCTCACTGACTTAATTGAGCAACTATCTGAACAACCTGGACTGCGGCATACTTGAGAATGAGAAGTGCCTAAATAAAGTCTATTTAAATAATTTGGAAGTCAAACTTGATGAAAAAGATACTTGAATTTAATTAGACACAGGCACAATGTATTCAAGGTCATGAGTGAACACTGTATTATAGAGGAATGTAAACATGAAAACTAGCACCTTGAGTAGGCGGATATATGGCTCCTAGTATTAGGTTGCTGCAGTAATTGCAGTTTTTGCCGTTGAAGGTAATGGGAATTACAATTACAATCCTGTTGAAAGTAATGGCAAAAACCACAATTACTTGTGCACCAACCTAATAATAGCATGGTAAATTTCCTGATTACATGCAACAATTCAGACTTATCAAAAAGTTAAGAGTATAAAATGTTGCATCTGAGAAAAAATTTTTTTGACCTTTGAGATCAATATTTTCGTATTATAAAAGCAGAAATAGAATGTGAGAGAAAAGTTAAAAGCTGATGGAAAAGTTGAAGGACAAAGTTACCATTCTAGCCAAGTAAAAAGATATACCTTTTGAAGGGGAAAATAAACAGAGGGTAATGACGTGTGACCTGTAAATAATGTGTAAAAAAATATAGTAAAGGTTGAACTTCTGAGATATGAATCTCAAAAGTTTTAAAAAGAAACAGATTTGAGAATTAAAAATTATTACTGCGTGTAATCTCATTGAGAACAAACCTTTGTTTTTTTTTTTTTTCCTGGCTCCAAAGATCCCTTACTGATACCCACTTGAAACACTTTGGTCCTTAACTTGTTAACTGAGTTGACAGGCTGATGGCTGATCTAGATAAAAGTTTCATGGTAGCAGAAACACTTCCTGCCTATAATACATCAAAACAAGTTCCTGAATAATGTGTGTGAATGTCATCAGGGTCTCTTTCCCATCTTCTTCAGGGTTCTATTAAGCTCCTCGAATTTGTGAATCTGACAGATGAAGAAATTCCCATAGCCCCTGGCGACCTTGGTGTACGCAATGTGGATCATGTCCTTATCAATGTAGAAGTCAGCCTCTGAGGCTGACTGAAATTCACCATCCAGGATTGAGATGCCACTGGTCCACACCAGGTTCTTCATCTTGTATTTGAAGACAAGAAGCTGGATCCTGAACTCCTGCTCTGTGAGGTCCAGGAAGCCAGCCAGCTTGGCCACAGGCATGGTGGTGTAGAGCTTGAGGAAGCTGCAGATGGTTGAAAGCTGGGCCTGCTGCTGTACTTCATCTGAAAACACCTTCAGTTGCTGCAGGAAGGGCTCTTTGTGGTAGTTGGGGTGCACATTATCATAGTTGGGCACTGCAGACGACAGGAATTTGGGTCAGGAGTAACTGAAAAGTTCTTCACAGACTTGTGGGTCACCTTTCTGCATGTGCAGCATCTTGTCCCTGTATTTCTCCTGCAGCTGGAGGTGAATGCTCTCATCAGTACTCATGGGATACATCGTGAGGGCAATGGCCAGCAGTGCATGCATCTGCTCATTCTGCTTGTTAATCATCTCATACTTGTATGTGGTCCTCTGGAACATGCTCTTGGTCCTCTGGATGTAGAGGAGGATGCTGGTAAAGACCCAGGTGGCATCCTGGTAGCAACACATCATCAAATATGCAAAGCCGACATAATAGTATGTGGTGACCTGGCACTCCGGCACATGGGAATACATACTCTTTGATAAG
>NW_012099710.1:365747-368525 GCF_000951045.1 Mandrillus leucophaeus
TAATACTATAAAACATGTTCATAAATCCATAGACAAATTGGAGTAGGGGAAACAAAAAAATGAGGAAGACATTTTGAGTACAAGTGAACTGGCCTATTTAAAGAAACCACAATTAGAAGATGAAAGTGAAACCTCAGCAACAGTACATAAAATTCCCCATATTTGAGCGTTCTTTGTGTGACGTTCCAAAATTGACAAATGCTGTCAAACTTGAACCTCAAAGCTCACAGAGTGTGATGATTAGAATGGAAGGCAAGATATGCTTCATCACATGATCACAGTGATAGGTCACCGTAGAATTTTCAAATGAATACATGCCACATTATGGGGTCCAACTGCTGCTATTTTGACATGGGTAAAAGGGTTGCTTAGAGTACATGTTGCGTTTCAAACCTGAATCCCAGACCCACAGTGTTATTCTCTGTGTATGAAATAAATGTTAAATCAGGAAAAAAGACCTCTCAAATATATTTGATAGTGAACATTTCAGAGTGAAGAGAGAAAAAGGTAACATGTTGAGAATAAAAGGAGTTCCATGCTTGAGTTGAAATGCCCTCCCCACCCATTTCTGCTGTTTCTGAATCACTGGACATTTCTAGATTAAATAATTTAAAATTTGTTCCAGATTTAGTTTAAAAAGCATTATTATAAATTTAGTTTAAAAAGTAATTATATAAAACGGTCTTTTATCACTTATGTATTTTACCTACATTTTCTCTCTATGCAACTAAGTTTATGTACTTGTTTCTGAATCTCTTTGAAGTTATTGAGAGATTCTCTATTCATGTATACATAAAAGGCTGGCTATTCACTGAGACATTAAGAAAAATGAAGCACTATTTGTTCACCAGCCAGATATTTGAAAACATATAATTAATATTTTTTTAAATGGAGACTTCTGATAACCCTAAATTCCAGGATTAAATATGTGTTGTGGCACATCAGTCAGCCTGATCAGACACATTCTTATGATCTGGTCATGAGAATTAGGAAAGGGAAGGGAATTGACAAGCCCTTTAAGCATGCAACAATAAAAATTCTAAAATAAACATGAGAGAGTTGTCATGTCTAAAACAAAGTAGATACCCTTTTAGATATGAAATAGTTCAGTACAAATTTGTATCACCGCTGATTCATTACAAGTTTCTAGAACTATTTTATCAAATGGGTCATCGATTAGATATAAAAATTGCATTAATGTAGATGTTACCATTTTTTCAGGGATTATTTAATTGACGGGGTAGTTGACAGGGTTTGGGAAGGAACATGTAATATTTCCTCACTCTGAGTATAGAATTTTAATGGTTAATAGCTAGATTAAAAAATATTTGTGTGTGTAAGGCACCATCATAAACATATATATATACATGTCCTGTGACTCAGGAATTTCATCACTACCTGTCTCATATGAAATTTAAGATTTAGTGGTGAAACGGAAGAAAAACTAGAAAACAGAGTCACATCTCTGCATGCTCAATTAGAGGAGAAAATAAAAAAGATTTGGGAACATAAAGAAAATAGAACCATATGACTAAAGGAACAGCATTCAAAGAGCAGATCAGACTTTCATTTGGTTGAGCAAAATACTTTCCTTCCTGCTACCATCTGAGTGTCTACAGTGAATGAAGAGTAAATGAATAAATGTAAGCAAAGCCCTTAAAAAGCTTCCTCACTGTGTCAGTGCTGTATGATTGTTTAGTTAATAAATCTGGAAAGATGTGCAGAAACTTAACCATTGTTACTTCCAAAGGCAGAACCTGATAGGCTGCGGAAGAGGGAAAGAAGGAAACCTAGATTTCAATGTATGTTATTTTGTACCTTGTGAATGTCCTACAAGTGTTATTCTTGGTGCTTTTCCTGTGAATTTTTTTTTAAAGAAAGAACCACCACCACCACAAAATAATGCACAAAACAACCAGTTAATTTTATTCATGGTTCACAGGGCTAGGAAGAAACAGAAAAGATGGGTTATTGCTGCTTATTGGTGTTTGGTGACTGCAGAGAAGACTCATTGGCTGGAGTTGAATCCACAGCAAAGGGTTGGCATCATCTGGAGGTGACTTCACTCACATGTCTGCAGAGGACATGGGGCTTTGGCTGCAGGGCCTATAGGAGACCTTCCAGGTACCCTGGGCTTCCAGGTAGCAGAGCAGTCTCAGGACATTAAGAGCTTTGACTTGGTGGTCAAGGGCACACAGGTGAGTGACCTGAGTGAACCAGGCAGATGCTTATGGCCTTTTTAAACATAACTTTGGAAGTTACACAGCATCACTTTCATGTCATGTGTCAGTGACAAGTGAGCACTAGTGTCCAGTCTGGTAAGGTAGGCATAGACCTCAAAATCTCAAGGGGAGAATAGCAAAAAATTTGGAAACATCTTTAAAAAGCCACATGCATATTCTAGTTTAAAACAACTCAGGTTTTATCTCTCCTGGGCTTCCCACCACAGCTCTGGGGTGATCTTAGGGCTTGTGTTTCCTCCCCAACTTGGAGGCAGAGGAGAAAGGGACCTTGGTAGTGGTTGTGGCCAACGGTCTTTTGCTTATGTCCTAGGAGATCCACCCAAGAGAGATGCAGGTCAGCAATCGCCCAATCTCACTTATAAGTGGGAGCTAAATGATGAGAACTCATGGACACAAAGGGGAACAGCAGACACTGGGCCTACATGAGGGTAGGGTGGGAGGAGGGAGAGGATCAGAAAAAATAACTGTTGGGTACTAGGCTTAGTACCTGGGTGATGAAATAATCTGTACAGCAAACCCCTGTGATATGAGTTTA
>NW_012099710.1:369080-376531 GCF_000951045.1 Mandrillus leucophaeus
AGCCCCAGCTACTCAGGAGGCTGAGGCAAGAGAATTGCTTGAACCCGGGAGGCAGAGGTTGCAGTGAGCCAAGATCGTGCCATTGCATTCCAGCCTGGGCGGCAAGAGTAAAACTCCATCTCAAATAAAATAAAATAAAATAATATAAATCGCAAGATTTAACTATTTGGAATGGAGGGAGGCTTTATTTCTTATAGGGGGTTACAGCCTGCAACAGGCTGAGAAGAATGCCTCTGGCTAAGACCAGGGACAGGCACATTGAAGGAACATAGGTTGGGACGGGAGCATTATGCTGGACAAGTTAGCTAAACATACATCTTCAACAGGTTACAGGAGGAGCTATGAATATGCATGAAGGTGGTCCTGATGCGCGTGTGTTGAACCAATAGGCATGTAACATGTGACCCATGTTCACTTTGGGATGGAGACCTAACATTTGAATGTATTATAATCAGGCCCTATCAGTCAAAAGGTCTTTTCAGGACATGAAGGCACTCAAGTGTGCAACCCCTGTAAACCCAGCCAGAACCAGTTTATGGTGAGTGGTCTTCTTATCAGGAGAAAGTTACTGAAATCAGTCTCTTGTCTAGTCAAAGCTGTAGTTATGGTGCTTGGAACAGGGGTTGGGAGCCAATTAGTGTCTGGTGATGAGCTACAATTGTTTCCATTTTGCTTATCTCAAGGTCAGTGTTTATTTAGCTGCTAGAGAAAAAGGAAAAACCTTGTGGCAGTCAGACCATAGTTTACTCTTTAAGTTTAAGGTGCTTGACCTAACCCTTGCCTGACATGGCCTTAGGTCTTGTTTATAATTTGGTATCTCATTGCCACGAAAGTCTGTTCTGCCAGTCTTATGATCTCTATTTTAACATTAATGCTGTCAGTTACTGTGTCTAAACCACAAACATCAGAGGGTATAATGAGACATGTCTGACCTCCATCTCGTCATGGCCAGGAACTCAGTTGTAAGGTTTTTCTGGGGTCCCCTTGGCTAAGGGGAGTGTCCTTCAGTTGGTGGGGGCTTAGGATTTTATTTTTAGTTTACAATTTCTGCAAAGGGAAAGGCTGCTGATAAACCTTAAACATCCTGCACTTGTGTTTCAAAGCAATAAATCAGACCTCTTAAGTACTAGTGGAGTTGTATACAATTTGTACTGTGACCACTTTCCCTTCTAGCCTGAAAGCTCTGTGAAGACAGAGGTCTTGGCTTTTTTATTTCTTAACACTTTTCTTACCCCCAAATTAGCACGTAGCAGCGGCTACACAGATGAGAATCTCTCTTTGTTCCCCACAGTTTCTACATTGAACAATTCTCTCTGCCTACATGCAGCATCACCCTGTAGCCTTATAGTTTCTCCAACATCTAATATATTTTCTTCCAGTAACTGGAGACTGAGATGCTGCAGGGCCAGACAGCTGTGTTCTTAGCCGAGTGACAAGCAAGGCTTTTTTGGGCTTTTTTTTTACCTTATTCACCTTAGAGTTCAAGCCGACCAACTCAAAACTATACATGTGGGGCCAGAAAATCATCAGCCTCTGAGTATCAGCTATATGATCTTACAAGAGCTCATTAGAGATGAAAAACAGATTTGTAAATTCCAAAGCATATCTCTAGCTCAAGATTGCCTCTCTTCATAGTCTCCTTTTTTCCAGTGGCTCCAATAGGCAAAAACCATAGCAAAAATAGTTAATTTTGAAGACCTGTTCTGTTTCCAGTATTGAGAATTTAAATTCCAAGCTGCCCACTAGCTGCAAAAAGCAAGGAAGTTGTGTCCCACTCACTTTCCTCTGCAGCTTTTCCTGATCAGTGTGCTCCCTCTAGAATTTATGAAATTGAAAGCATTTAACATGTTATATCAATTTTATCATATCAATACATTTAGACGTAATAACCACAAAAAACAAAGCCATTAAACATTTTTTTTTCTATTACAAACTAAACCCATAGCAGTAAATCCAGCATTTGCAGTTAGGTTAGCATTACTGCTGTGGGAAAGATTCAGGTTGGAAAGCAGATGGGGGAGGGTACAGGCGGTGGCAAAGAAGGAGGCAGCTCTTGCAACAGGGCAGCAGCTTGGCTAAAGAAGAGGCTGGATGGAGTCTTGGCACCCTCCCCACCCCAGCTTTGCTCCAGCCCTGAGAACTTTTAACATTTTGGAGCCACCCAACACTCACCTTTATAATTTGTCAGTTGTTTTTTTTTTTTCCTCCCACCTACAGAAGAGAACAAAAAACAAAGCCATCACCCAGATGTATATTTTTCCCCTCACTTCATCCAGCACAGCTCAAAGAAGCTGTTTCTAACCCCATAGGTCACTGTGGCTTCTAAAAGCAGACAGCAGTTCAGCTGCTGCTCTCAAACCATAGGGGGCTCCATAGACACCCAGTTATCAAAGGCTTATCACCATTCCTCATCATTTTTCCTTTTCCCAAACAGTGATGGAGCCAAATCTTAGTGAGTCAGTGTTGTTCTAGCAAATTCCACTTCTGGCCCAGGTGCAATGACTCATAGCTGTAATCTCAGCACTTAGAGAGGCTGAGGCAGGAGGATCACTTGAGGCGAGGAGCGCAAGATAAACCTGGGCAACATAGCAAGACCCCATCTTTAAAGAAAAAAAAAAAGAGCCCGGGATGGTGGCACGTGCTTGTAGTCCCAGCTACTCAGGAGGATACATACCTGTAGTCCCAGCTGAGGCAGGAGGATCACTTGTGTCCAGGAGTTCAAGGCTGCAGTGAGCTATGATTGTGCCACTGCACTCCAGCCTGGGTGACAAAGAGTGAGAAGTAAAAAAAATTTGCTTCTGATGCCAGCTGTATTGGGGATTCCCAAGAACACTTCTGGATTAAACAAACTGCTAGGAGGACTGACAGGACTTGGCACATAGTCACACTATGGCTATGACTTATTACAGCAAAGTCAGCAAAGGGGAGATGTCACAGGGCCATGTCCAGAGGAAACTGGCACCAGCTTCCAAGCATCCTCTCCTAGTGGAGTCACATAGGATGTGCTGAATTCCTCCAGCAATATGCTGTGACAACAAATGCAAAATGTTGCAAATATTGCATTTGTTGCAAATGTTGCAAAATGTTACTCCTTAGAGACTCAGTGTTTGGGCTTTTTATTGGGGTCTGGTCATGTAGACACTGTCTATTGTGCACAAATCAAAATTCCAGATTCCCAGAAAAAAAAGCAGGTGTTCTGCAGAAACCATATTGTTCAGGTACAGTGAGCCATTTGATCAGTCAGGGTGGAGGGAACCCTTCTGAAATCCAGGTTCCCAAACCTTCCCAAAATTCACATTCCCAGATACCAGCCAAGGATAGGATAGCCATCTCAGGCCACTTCAGTGGCAACTCTACCTCAATAGATTTTTTTTTTTTTTTTAATAGATGGAATCTCACTCTGTCGGCAGGCTGGAGTACAGTGGCGTGATTTTGGCTCACTGCAACCTCCAGCTCTCGGGTTCAAGTGATTCTCCTGCCTCAGCCTCCTGAGTAGCTGGGATTACAAGCACATGCCACCATGCCCAGCTGATTTTTGTATTTTTTTTAGTACAGACAAAGTGTCACTGTGTTGGCCAGGATGGTCTCAATCTGACCTTGTGATCCACCAGCCTCAGCCTTCCAAAGTGCTGGGATTACAGACGTGAGCCACCGCACCCGGCCACTTCAATTGATTATTAGTTTGCAAGTTTGTAATGCTTTCAATGGTTCAACCCCTGTTTGATGTTAGTTCTGAGTTCAGACTTGTGAGTGACAGACATACTAAGGCAGCTGCGAGATTATCAAATTCACTCAGCTCAATTTTTGTGGTGGTTGCTATTATCTATTTTTATTTGTGTATATTTCAATGCCAGATACCTAAATTCAAGCTTAAACTTTGTGATGAATTGTTTGAAAAGTGGAGATTTATTAAATGAGCAAAGATTCCTTTTGAAGCTTTTTGTGTAGTATGCAAAAATGGAGAAAGTCACCAGCATATAGTAACAACTAAACATGGAAGATGTATGATTTCCTCAACTAATACTATATAAAGTGGCAAACAAATTTTTTTATTAAAAAGAATTCGAGGTCAGGTGCAGTGGCTCACACCTGTAATCCTTGCACTTTAGGAGGCCTAGGTGGGCAGATTGCCTGAGCTCAGTAGTTCAAGACCAGCCTGGGCAACATGGTGAAACCTTGTCTCTACTAAAATTGCAAAAAATTAGGGCATGGTGGCGAGTAATTCCAGCTACTTGGGAGGCTGAGGCAAGAGAATTGCTTGAACCTGGGAGGTGGAGGTGGCAGTGAGCTGAGATTGCACCACTGTACTCCAGCCTGGGTGACAGAGCGAGACTGTCTCAATAAAAAATAAAAAATAAAAAAATAAAAATAATTCAGATTGAGATACAGTAATTGCAGTGGAAGTTGTAAACATCTGCCAAACTATATAACAGCAGCAGTCTTTCAGCTCGAATGACAGTTTGAAAGTATTACTGCTAGAAGTATTTTCTGATTCCAAAGATGCAATCAAATTTTGAAAAGCCAGGATAAAATCTACTGCAACAACAACAAAAGTAATAGCTTCACTATGATCACAGAGATGTTCAGTGATCTAAATGCCTCATCTATTTTCAGCAGAGCCATGGATGCGAGTAATCACAAGGCAGAAGATCTTTTCCCTTTGCTTCTGAACTGCTTTTTGTGGCGATAATCCAAATACAAATTGTGGTTGATGTTTGCATAAGGGCACAGACATGCTTGGTCCAAGCTGAAGTAAAGAATGAATGATTCCAAGTTGTGGGCCGTCCTGCCCACATTCTGCATCATGAGGTCAAAATAGCATCTGATATTCTTTGCATTTTCATTGAAGTAACTGTCATAAAATTGTTCTTTTACTTCAGCATTTACACTATTAAAATTGAGTGATTAAAGGATTGTGTGATGTTTTTGGCATTTGATATTCTTAATTTCCTTTGCAGTTAGAAACTCATTGGTTCCTGTAACTAACACAGTTGAGAAAGTTGTTAGTTTATGTAAAGTCTTGAAATATTTTAATTCTCAAGAAAAGATTCCAGAATTTTTGTTTACTTTAAAAATAATCCATTGAGTGAAGTTTACTTGTTTTTTGTTCATAGTTTTTTTTTTCACTAGGAAACAAATATTTTATTCCTTTTTTCTATTGTTCAGACAGATCGTGGTACACAAAACAGCAGTCTGGCCACAGAGGCTGTGTTTGGTTGATTTCCACAGGCACATGGAGGACAGGAAGGGCGGGATCTCATTTGAGCTCCAATTCTCATTATGACCTTTGACCTCTTCCTGTACCCTCTGCAGCAGTGCTGCATGGAGCCTACTGGGTCTCTAACCTACCTCACTCACCTCTCTGACCACTGACAGGCAGCACAAATCATGTGGGAGTTGTCTCTGCTGACCAAGGGGACATGGGCAGATAAGCAAAGGCCCCTTACTCTCCCTCTGTCCATTCCAGTGTGCTGGCCACAACAGAGTGGGAATCCTGCAGTCATCACCTGCTGGAGACTCAGCTTCAGGGATGGGAGCCTGTGTTCAGAAAAACTGGGCTGTAGATTGAAGTCTCAGAAGCAGGAAGGTTGGAGAGGGGTAGGGTACCAGAGCCCCTGGGGTTATTGCTGATAAGATATACAAGGGCTACATTCCCCAAGGGCAGATTAGAAGCCCTGGGCCTGGAATAGGCACGGTGGCTGACACCTGTAATCCCAGAATTTTGGGAGGCCAAGGCAGGTGGATTGCTTGAGGCCAGGGAAAACCCCATCTCTACTAAAAATACAAAAATTAGCTGGGCGTGGTGCTGCATGCCTATGGTCCCAGCTACTCGGGAGGCCCAGGCATGAGTATCCCTTGAACCCAGGTTGCAGTGAGCTGAGATTGTGCCACTGCATTCCGGTTTGGGTGACAGAGTGGGACTCTGAAAAAAAAAAGAAAAAAAAGCAGCAGATCTGGACCTGGAATCCCTGGGTGTTATGTGAATGGCAGGGCAGATAGGGCTCCCTGGGGCTTCCCCAGGGAGAAAAATAACCATCGAAGGGTATAGTAGCCTGCTGAAGGCAATGCTGGGCTCACAAACTCCTTGCTTTGCTTTGTATCTCTAATTACTGATCTTCAGAACAGACTGGGGTTGGAGTGGGATAAGGAAGCGAGGTTCTTGTAAAAGGAGTGAAGAGATTGCATGAAGAAAGAAAATGAAAGTGGTGCAAATCTTCCCAGGTCCCAAGACAACTGGAGACTCCTGCCCATGCTCTAAAGGGAAGGAGCCAGACTCCCAGGGGAAAAAGCAGACTCCCAGGAGTGAGAGGTGATGGGGGGCACAGACGAGCAGATGGCTACATGGCTCAGCCCCTGCCCAGGAAAGCGTGTCCACAGTTCACTAACAGTAATAACCATGAACAAGTAGCTATGAACACTAGAGTCAGCAAACACACACACACAGACACATCACAGGAGTTGGAGGAGCCTGCAGGCTGCAGTGGTGAGGCAAGAGATTAGTTGGATCATCAGGTGGAGGAATGGTGTTAGAAGGGACAGGGAAGGGCGTGTGGGGACACACAAGTTACCGGCTTCTCTTGGGGAAAGATTTGTTGCTGAAGTGGCTGTTTTCTTAAACATCAACATTTGCATCTAAAAGTTCAAGCAGCTGCTTTTGGGTTCCAGAGGCTTCCCACCGGAGGGCTGCACTTCATTCAATTCTCTGCTTTCTGGATCTTTGTTGCATTTGCAGTGATGAGGTTCCCCACTGGGCTTCCTCCTGTCTTGGGGTCCCTTCTGATTGAAACTGCACTTGCTTCTGCAACCTAGGATAAGGAGGATCCCAGTGGAGAAGAGGACCACAGCACATACTAACCCCCCAGTCCTCAAGGTCTGGTAGTCATAATGAAGAGGGTCAATTTCCTTCTCCCTGTCAGCTGCACCGGCCAGGACAATGAGGGCCAACAGGCTGCATAGAAAGATCAGCACCACCTCCATAGTGCCTGCACAGCCAGTTCCCTCTGAGATGATCCCAGGAGGATGTGTCGAGTCCCAAGGAGCCTGGGAGTGGCATGTTCCTAGTTTTCAGTCTCTTTAGGGATAGGATTATGCAAATTGAAAGAAGAGCAAACAATGTTACTGAAATAATCCATGGCATAGTGGAACCTGAATGCCTTAAAGAAATAATGGCGGCTGGGAGAGGTGGCTCACACCTGGAATCCCAGCACTTTGGGAGGCTGAGGCGGGTGGATCCCTTGAGGTCAGGAGTTTGAGACCAACCTGGTCAATATGGTGAAGCCTTGTCTCTACTAAAAATATACAAAATTAGCCAGACATGGTGGCATGTGCCTGTAATCCCAGCTACTGGGGAGGCTGAGGCAGGAGATTTATTTGAATTCAGAAGGCGGAGGTTGCAGTGACCCAAGATCATGCCATTGCACTCCAGCCTGGGAGACAGAATGAGACCCGGT
>NW_012099710.1:379004-380554 GCF_000951045.1 Mandrillus leucophaeus
TTTTCAAAGGGAATGCTTCCAGTTTTTGCCCGTTCAGTATGATATTGGCTGTGGGTTTGTCATAAATAGCTCTTATTATTTTGAGATACGTTGCATCAATACCGAATTTATTGGGAGTTTTTAGCATGAAGGGCTGTTGAATTTTGATCAAAGGCCTTTTCTGCATCTGTTGAGATAATCATGTGTTTTTTGTCTTTGGTTCTGTTTATATGCTGGATTACGTTTATTGATTTGCGTATGTTGAACCAGCCTTGCATCCTAGTGATGAAGCCCAATTGATCATGGTGGATAAGCTTTTTGATGTGCTCCTGGATTCAGTTTGCCAGTATTTTATTGAGGATTTTTGCATCGATGTTCATGAGGGATATTGGTCTAAAATTCTCTCTTTTTATTGTGTCTCTGCCAGGCTTTTGTATCAGGATGATGTTGGCCTCATAAAATGAGTTAGGGAGTATTCCCTCTTTTTTTATTGATTGGGATAGTTTCAGAAGGAATGGTACCACCCCCTCCTTGTACCTCTGGTATAATTCGGCTGTGAATCCATCTGGTACTGGACATTTTTTGGTTGGTAGGCTATTAATTATTGGCTCAATATCAGAGCCTACTATTGGTCTATTCAGGGATTCAACTTCTTCCTGGTTTATTCTTGGGAGAGTGTATGTGTCCAGGAATTTATCCATTTCTTCTAGATTTTTAGTTTATTTGTGTAGAGGTGTTTATAATATTTTCTGATGGTAGTTTGTATTTCTGTAGGGTCAGTCATATCCCCTTTATCATTTTTTATTGTGTCTATTTGATTCTTCTCTCTTTTCTTATTTATTAGTCTTGCTAGCGGTCTATCAATTTTGTTGATCTTTTCAAAAAACCAACTCCTGGATTCATTGATTTTTTTGAAGGATCTTCTGTGTCTCTATCTCCTTCAATTCTGCTCTGATCTTAGTTATTTCTTGCCTTCTCCTAGCTTT
Organism: Mandrillus leucophaeus; assembly: GCF_000951045.1. NCBI lineage: Eukaryota > Metazoa > Chordata > Mammalia > Primates > Cercopithecidae > Mandrillus > Mandrillus leucophaeus. Next base: position 379,970 of record NW_012099710.1, read on the forward strand.
TGAATGTGTTTGCTCTTGCTTCTCTAGTGCTTTTAATTGTGATGTTAGGGTGTCTATTTTAGATCTTTTCTGCTTTCTCTTCTGGGCATTTAGTGCTACAAATTTCCCTCTACACACTGCTTTAAACGTGTCCCAGAGATTCTGGTATGTTGTATCTTTGTTCTCACTGGTTTCAAAGAACATCTTTATTTCTGCCTTCATTTTGTTATGAACCCAGTAGTCACTCAGGAGCAGGTTGTTCAGTTTCCATGTAGTTGAGTGATTTTGAGTGAGTTTCTTAGTTCTGAGTTCTAGTTTGATTACACTGTGGTCTGAGAGACAGTTTGTTATAATTTCTGTTCTTTTATATTTGCTGAGGAGTGCTTTACTTCCACCTATGTGGTCAGTTTTGGAATAAGTGTGATGTGGTGCTGAGAAGAATGTATATTCTGTTGATTTGTGGTGGAGAGTTCTGTAGATGTCTATTAGGTCCGCTTGGTGCAGAGTTGAGTTCAATTCCTGGATATCCTTGCTAACTTTCTGTCTCGTTGATCTGTCTAATGTTGACAGTGGGGTGTTAAAGTCTCCCATTATTATTGTATGGGA
>NW_012099710.1:381604-390082 GCF_000951045.1 Mandrillus leucophaeus
GAAGGCGGAGGTTGCAGTGACCCAAGATCATGCCATTGCACTCCAGCCTGGGAGACAGAATGAGACCCGGTCTGAAAAAAAAAATAAAAAAAATAAAAAATATTCACAAGTGTCAAGACTGTTCTTAAAATTGAAAAACATTAGGCCGGGTGCTGTGGCTCATGCCTGTAATCCCAGCACTTTGGGAGGCTGAGGCAGGCGGATCACGAGGTCAGCAGTTCGAAACCAGCCTGGCCAACATAGTGAAGCCCCGTCTCTACTAAAATTACAAAAATTAGCCAGGTGTGGTGGTACAAGCCTGTAGTCCCAGCTACTTGGGACGCTGAGGCAGGAGACTCGCTTGAACCCAGGAGGCGGAGGTTGCGGTGAGCCAAGATCCAGCCTGGGCGACAGAGTGAGACTCCGTCCCCCCCTCCCCCCCAAAAAATCCAATGAATTATGTAGCATTAGGACTCATGGTTGTTTAAAGAAACAGTCCTGGTAGGCTAGGGTGATCATGGGTTGTTAGGATGTGGCAGGCTTTGTGACAGCCCTAGAGACTGGGCAGAACTGGAATATTTGCAATGACTTTCGAGGGATTATACCTAAAAAAAAAAAAATTATGGTAACATGCACATCACGTGAAATTCACAATTAAGACATTTTAAAGTATAGAATTCAATGATTTTAGTACATTCACAGTGTTGTACAACCATAACCACCATTTATTTCTGGAATATTTTCATCACACCAAAAGGAAACATGGTACCCTTAATAAGCAGTGTTGTAACTTAATAAGCAGTTGCTCCCTTTTCCCCGCTCTGCTCCCAGCCCCTAGCAACCAATAATCTCCTTTCTGTCTTTATAGATTTGCCTGTTTTGGATATGGCATACGAATGTGATCATACAATTTGTAGCCTTTTGTGTCTGATCGCTCACTTAGGATAATGATTTCAAGACCCATTTATGTTGTAGTTATGTATCAGTACTTTGTCCCTTTTTATGATTGAACAATATTCTGTTATATGGATATACCAACTTTTGTTTATCCATTCATCTGTTAATGGACATTGGGGGTCATCCTGTGTTTCGCTATTGTGAATAGTGCTCCTACGAGCATTCATGTACAAGTATTTGTTAGAATACATGCTTTCAATTGTTCTGGGTATATACCTATGAGTGAAATTGCTGGGGGATATGGTAATTTTACGTTTAATTTATTGTGAATCTGACAGTTTTCCACAGCAGGGTGCTTTGCAATCCATAGGAATTTTTAGTTAGCTTTTCTATTTCTGCAAAAATGTATGCTGAGTTTTTGGTAAGTATTGCATTGGGTAAGTATTAGAGTGGGTGATAACACTTTGGGGAGTGTTATCTTAATATTAAATCTTATAATCCATGAACATAAGATTTTTTTTCCCCTAGGTCTTCTGTCCTTCATTAATGTTTTGTAGTTTTCAGTGTACAAGTGTTGCATATCCTTGCTTAAATTTATTAAATAGTTTTTTGTTTAAATGCTGTTGTAAATTATATGAAATTCAGACTTCAGCGTCTATAAAGTTTTATCAGAACTCAGCCATACTCATGTATTTATGTATAGTCTGTGGGTACTTTCACACTACAAGGGCAGAGTTGACTGGTTGCAGTAGAGACTGTAATGGCCCACAAGCCTAAAATTTCTTTTGTTTAAATGCTGTTGTAAGTGGAATTGTCAATTTGCTTTTTTACTCTTCATTGTAATGACAACTAATTTTTGAGTGTTGATCTTGTATCAACACTCAAAATCTTGTATCAAAAACAAATTTTGCTGAATTTGTTTCCTACTTCTAGGAGTTTCTTTGTGGATTCTTTAGTATTTTCTGCATATAAGATCATGTCATCTGCAAACAAAACTATTTTATTTTTTTCTTTCCAATTTGGGTTTGTTTATTTATTTACTTAGCCTAATTGCTCTGGCTGGAATTTTTAGTACAGTGTTGAATATATGTGGCCAAAGCAGGCATCTTTATTTATTGTTGGTTTTTTTGTTTTAGCAATCTTAACCATTTTTGGATGTACAGTTCAGAAGCAGTGTTAAGTATATTCATATTGTACATCTAATCTCCGGAACTTTTTCATTTTGGGAAATTGAAATTCTGTACCCATTAAACAGTAACTCCTCATTTTCCCCTCCTCCTTGCCCCTGGCAACCGCCATCCTACTTTCTGTTTCTATGAGTTTCATTATTTTTGCTATATCTTATATAAGTGAAATCATACAGTATTTGTCTTATGATTGGGTTATTTCACCTAGCATAATGTCCTCAAGCTTCCTCAGTGTTGTAGCATGTGTCAGAATTTATCTCCTTTCTAATGTTGAATGATATTTCATTGTCCCCATGTTTTGTTTATTCATTCATCTGTCAGTGGACATTTGGGTTCCTTTCTCTTTTTAACTGTTGTGAATAATGCTACTGTGAACATGGGTGTACAACTATCTCTTTGAGATCCTTCTTTCAGTTCTTTGGGTATATACTCAAATGTGGTATGGCTGGAACCTGTGGTAATTCTATTTTTAATTTCTTGAGGAAACACCAACGTGTTTTCTACAGAAGGTGCACCATTTTACAGTCCCATCCTCAGTGTACAAGATTCTGATTTCTCCATATCCTTGCCAACACTCATTATTCTCTTTTGTTGTTTTGATAGCAGTCATTGTGTTGGGTATATGGTAATTTTTCATTGTGGTTTTGATTTATATTTCCCTAATGATTAGTGATGTTGAGCATATTTTCATAAGCTTGTTGACCATTTATATATCTTTTATGGAGAAATGTCTGTTCAAGTCCTCTGTCCATCTTTAAATCAGGTTATTTTGTTTGTTTTGAGTTGTAGGGGTTCTTTATATACTTTTTATGTTAATTCCTCCTCAGATACATGAATTGTGAATATTTCTTCCTGTTGTGTTGGTTGCCTTTTCATTCAGTTAACTGTGTTCTTTGATGCACAATTTTTAAGTTTGATGCAGTCCAATTTATTTTTACTTCTGTTGCCTGTGGTTTTTGGTATTATATCCAAGAAAACATTGCCACATATAATGTCAAGAATCCATTCTACTATGTGTTCTGCCATGAGTTTTGTAACTTTAGTTCTTAGATTTGGGTCTTTGATTCATTTTGAGTTAATTTTTTTTGTAGTTTTGTTTTGCATGTGGCTATCCGGTTTTACCAACACTATTTGGTAAAAAAATTGTCCTTTCTCTAGTGCTGTTCTTGACAACTTTGTTGAAAATCATTTTACCATAGGTGCCTGGGTTTTCAAGATTATTTTGGCTATTTGAGATCCCTTAAAATTCCATGTAAATTTCAGGATGATTTATTTCTATTTCTGTTACTATGTGTCCTTTGTAAACTGACCTTTTTTTAAAAAAAAAAATCAATATGTAGTGTTTTTCTCTTGTAATAATATTTGACTTAAAGTCTCTTGTCTCAGGATAGCCACCCTGGCATTCTTTAGGTTGCTATCCTCTTCTGTCATTTCAATTTCAACCTATTGTGTTGTGGGTTTGTATCTAAAGAGGGTGTCTTGTAGACAATATATAGCTGGATCATATATTTGTATTTATTTTGCCAATTTCTTTTTTCTTTTCTTTTTCTTTTTTTTTGAGACAGAGTCTCACTGTGTCACCAAGGGTGGAGTGCAGTGGTGTGATCTTGACTCTCTGCAACCTCTGCCTCCAGGGTTCAAGCAATTCTTCTGCTTCAGCCTCCTGAGTAGCTGGGATTACAGGTGCACACCACTACACCTGGCTAATTTTTGTATTTTTTTGTTTGTTTGTTTAGTAGAGACGGGGTTTCACCGTATTGGTCAGGCTAGTCTCAAACTCCTGACGTGTGATCCACCCGCCTTGGCCTCCCAAAGTGCTGGGATTACAGGTGTGAGCCACCGAGCCCAGCCTATTTTGCCAATTTCTGTCTTTTACTTGGGAGTTTATTTACATTTAGAGTAAAAGATAAACTGATAAAGCACTTATGCCTCTTTGCTATTTGTTTTCCATGTGTATTACATCTTGTTTTCAGTTTTTCTGTGTATGCCTTCTTTTGTGTTTGTTTTTTTCTAACGTGTCATTTTAATTCCTTTTGTATTTCTTTGTAGTCATTATTTACCTAGTGTTAATACTTGGAGTTGCAATTAACATCTTGAATTTATAACAATCTAGCTTGCATTACTACCAACTGAGCCTTAATATTATATTAAAACTCTGCCCCTATACAGCTTTGTCCCTGTCCTTTGTCTTCTTATTGTCACATTTTATGCCTTTGTAAATTGTGTGCACATTACCATATATTTATAATTATTGTTTTATGTATTTGTCTTTTAAATCATATAGAAAAAAGCACATAAAAGCCAAGAATACAATAAGACTGGTTTTCGCATTTACTTACAGTAGTTACTTTTACCATTTGAATTTTTTGTATGTTTGGATTGGAGTTACCGTCTAGTGTCCTTTTGTTTCAACCTTTAGGACTTCCTTTTGCATTTCTTATAGGACAGGTCTAGTACTAATAAATTCTCTCAGATTCTGCTGATCTAGGAATGTTTTAATTTCTCCTTCATTTTTGAAAGGCAGTTTTGCCAAATGTAGAATTTTTGATATTTTTTTTTCTTTTGGCACTTTAAAGGTGCCATTATCCTACTGCCTCTGGCCTTCATAGTTTCTAATAAAAGACTGGCTGTTAATCTTATTTCAGATCCTTTGTACATGGTTAGTCCCTTATCTCTTGCTACTTTCAAGATTCTTTGTCTTTTGACAATTTATTATTTCTCTCAGTTTGAAGTTCTTTGAGGTTATCCTAATTATAGTTTCTTGAGAGTCTTGGACATGAGATTCACATCTTTCATCAATTTGGAAGGTCTTCAGACATTATTTCTTCGGATATTTTTTGGTTCCATTTTCTCCTCTTTGTCAGCAACTCTTGTTATTAACTTTTGGTATGCTTGATGTTGTCTCATGGATCTCTTAGGCACTGTCCATTTTTCACCATTTTTCTCTGCTCCACAGAATGAGTAACCTCCATCAGTGTCTTCAGTTTTGCTGATTCTTTGTTCTCTTTGAGCTCCAATCTGTTATTAAATCCTTTCACTGAATTTAAACAATTTTAGTTTCTGTACTTGTCAGCTCCAGACAGTCCTAATTACATTTTTATAATTTTGTTCTCTAATTTAATATTTTGTATTTGGCACAGCATCATTCTCCTGGTTTGTCTTAGTTCTTTTGTCTGGTTTCATTTAGCTCTTCGAGCACATTTAGAAGAGTTGATTTCAATTCTTTATCTAGTAAGACCAATATCAAAGGTGTCTTTGAGGACAGGTTTTATTCATTTCTTTTTTCTGTGTATCTGTGGGTCATATTACCTTCTTTGCATTCCTCATAATTTTTTATTGAAAACTGAGCATTTTGAATATTAAAATGTGCTAATTCTAGAAATCAGATTCTTTTCCCCAGAATTTGTTGTTGCTGTTTATTTTGCATTGTTTGTTTATTTTGTGACTTTTCTAAACTGTTTTTGTACAGTCAGTGTTCTTTGTTGTACATGGTCACTGAAACCTCTGTTCTGTTAGTGGTCAGTTTGTGATTTGACAGAGATTTCTTTAAATGCCCAGAGCCAAAACAAAACAAAAAACTCTTCTGGTCTTTGCATATCGCTTCTGTTTTAGGGCGCTCCTGTAATGGTTTGCCAGGCCATTTACATCTCTCTGTAAAACTTTACTTCCTGCTTACACTGAGCCTGAAGGTCGACCAGACATGAAAGCTTAGGTTCCTCTCAGGTTTTTTCTGAGCATGCATATTGCCCTGGCCTTGCACATGACCTCAATTCCCTGGTTTATGCAGGAGCTTTTCAAACCCCTTATCCCCACCCCTGGCCCCCACATATTTCCTTCCCAGTTTTTCCATTCGCAGTTTTATCAGTCCATCTGCTGCTTTTCTCATCTGGCTGCTGTGGCCTGATAATTGCCTTTAAATGCTTTCAACAAGCACTTCCTGGAAGAATAGCCCTAGCCCTGAGAAAGTTCCAAGGCAGGCAAAACAAAGACAAGCCTCTGAGCCACTTTTTCAGAGAGCCTGCATAGACAGATCAAAATACACAACTACAGTTCTCTGAAAACAAGGTGCATACTGTCCACTTTGGCACAGGCATCAGCAAGCCATACCAGGAATGTTCTGGGTGTACTAGGTTTTTAATTAGATTGGAGAATTCTGAAAAGCTTGATGCTGAGAGGGTTTTTTTGTTTTTTTCAGCTTAATTGTTGCTTTAGTTTGGGATGGAGTTTTGGAGTTACCTCTTCCATTTTCAGCCTGCCTCCCACATCAATTTTTGAGTAATTACTCTGTAGCACAACAGATGTACCTAGCCCATCTTGTCCTTTTCCTGCACTACCTCTGCCATTAGCCATTTCTCCAAAGGACATTGTTCTTTCTAGTGGAGGATGGAATTAAAAAGCAAGATCTGGGTGCTCATTGCTAAAGGTTGTCACTGTCTCAGACCCTCTCAATTGACAGAATTAGGAAATATATATGTGTATGTATACACACACACAAATACACATGTGTGCACCTATTTTTATATTGGTCTATCTATACATGTTTTTTAAACAATGAGTTTACATAGACATTTTCCAGTTTCAATCTTAACCCCATAGCCTTTCTGTTTTCCATCTTTGTAACTTCTTTCTCCAACAGTGAGAAACCAGGCTATACCATTATCCACAATATTTATATGTATTTGCTCCTTCTCCCTGTTTGTATCCTTTTTTTTTTTTTTTTTTTGAGATGGAGTTTCACTCTTGGTGCCCAGGCTGTATGCAGTGGCACGATCTCAGCTCACCACCACCTCCACCTTCTGGGTTCAAGTGATTCTCCTACCTCAGCCTTCCAAGTAGCTGGGATTAGAGGCATGCACCACCACGCCTGGTTAATTTTGTATTTTTAGAAGAAACGGGGTTTCTCCATGTTGGTCAGGCTGGTCTCAAACTCCCAACCTCACGTGATCTGCCCACCTTGACCTCCCAAAGTGTTGGGATTACAGACGTGAGCCACTGCACCCGGCTGATATCTAATGTCTTAAACCTGCCAGTGCTACCTGTCTCCCTAGCTCTGGTTTGATCCCTTAGATCATCATCTTCCTGGAATTATCCATACTTGCTATATTAAATATTCAAATCAGTTTTGATGTATTAAAACATTTTAGAAGTTAAAAGGTACCATTTGACTAAGTCTTATTTTTGGAAAAACATTATTACTTTATGTAAGCTTATCAAAAATAAAATTTCTGATTATTGGTAGCACAGTATCTAAACCTCTCTCTCCAGGTTGTCAAGCCACTACTGTGTCCATTAAGTTATAAGGACACTAATCCCATTCATGAGGGCAGAGCTTCCTAATCACCTCCTAAAGGCCATGCCTCTTTGTACTATTGCAATGGTATTAGATTCAGTGAAGTTGTAGAGGGCACAAACATTCAGACCATAACACTAAGTATTTTATTCTACTGGATACTATCATAAACGGAATTATTTTCTGAATTTCATTTTGGATGGTTCATTGTTGGAATATTAAAAAAAAAAACTAATTGTTATGTGTTGATTTTGTACTCTGCAACTTCGCTGAAACCATTTGTTAGTTCAGATTTTTTGTGGATTATTTGCTAAATAATGTTATCTGCAAATAGAGTAGTTTTACTTCTGCCTTTCAATTTGAATGTCTTTTATTCCTCTGTTTTCTGAGTTTTGTTATCCTCAAATAGTATTGGATTTTGTGTTTTTTTCTACATCATTGATATGATCACGTGTTTATTCATTTGTTTTATTAATGTGGTGTCTTACACTGATTAATTTTCTTATATCGAACCACTCTTGCATTCCTGGGATAGATCCAACTTGGTCATAGTATGTAATGTTTTTAATATGCTGCCAAATTTGGTTTGCTAGTATTTTATTGATTTTTTTTTGCATCTGTGTTCATAAGGGATATTAGCCTGTAATTTTGTTTTCCTGTGAAGTCTTTTTTTGGCTTTGGTATCGAGATAATGCTGGCTGGCACTCACAGGAATAAAACTCACAGGAATGAGTTAGGAAGTATTCCCTTCTAATTTTTGGAAATGTTTGAGGAAGATTAGTATTATTTCTTTAATTTGATAGAATTCACCAGTGAAGCCATCTTACCCTGGATTTTTTTCCCTTGGGCAGGTTTTTAAAAAATTACTGATATATCTCTTTACTTTTTGTAAGTATGTTGAGATTTTATATTTCTTCTTGAGTCAGTTTTAGAAATTTGTGTCCTTCTAGGAAATGTGTCTATTTCATTAACTTAATTTATTAGTGTACAGTTGTTCATAGTATTCTCTTATAACTCATTTTTTTTGTAATGTCACTTTCATTTCTGATTTTAGTTCTTTGCATTTTTTTCTTTAGTAAATCTAGCTAAAAATTTATTTAATTTTGGAATGCTCTTTTTTTCCTG
>NW_012099710.1:395677-398131 GCF_000951045.1 Mandrillus leucophaeus
TTCTTGCATCATTTCATTCATTTGGTCTTCAATTACTGATAATCTTTCCTCCAGTTGATTGAGTTGGTTACTGAAGCTTGTGCATTTGTCATGTAGTTCTCATGTCATGGTTTTCATCTCTATCACTTCGTTTATGGACTTCTCTGCATTGGTTATTCTAGTTATCCATTCTTCTATTCTTTTTAAAAGGTTTTTAATTTTTTGCGCTGGGTCATTGTTCCTCCTTTAGCTCTGAGAAATTTCATTGACTCAGGCCTTCTTCTCTCAACTCGTGAAAGTCATTCTCGATCCAGCTTTGTTCTGTTGCTGGCGATGAGCTGCATTCCTTTGGAGGGGGAGATGCACTCTAATTTTTTGAATTTACAGCTTTTCTGCACTGCTTTTTCCCCATCTTTGTGGTTTTATCTGCCTTTGGACTTTGCTAATGGTGATGTACTGATGAGGTTTTGGTGTGGGTGTCCTTTCTGTTTGTTAGTTTTCCTTCTAACAGCCAGGACCCTCAGCTGCAGGTCTGTTGGATTTTGCTTGAGGTCCACTCCAGACCCTGTTTGGCTGAGTATCCAGCAAGAGGCAGCAGAAGATAGAATATTGCCAAACAGCAAGTGTTGCTGCCTGATTCTTGCTCTGGAAGCTTTGTCTCAGAGTTGTACCCAGCCGTACAAGGTGTGAGGTGTCAGTCTGCACCTAGTGGGGGATGTCTCTCAGTTAGGTTACTCAAGGGTCAGGGACCCACTTGAGCAGGCAGTCTTTCCGTTCTCAGATTTCAACCTCCCTGCTGGGAGAACTACTGCTCTCTTCAAAGCTTTCAGACAGGGACATTTACATCTGCAGAGGTTTCTGCTGCTTTTTGTTTAGCTATACCCTGTCCCCAGAGGTGGAGTCTACAGAGACAGGCAGGCCTCCTTACGCTGTGGTGGGCTCCACCCAGTTTGAGCTTCCCAGCGGCTTCGTTTACCTACTTAAACCTCAGCAATGGCAGGTGCCCCTCCCCCAGCCTCGCTGCCACCTTACAGTTAGATCTCAGACTGCTGTGCTAGCAATGAGGTAGGCTCCGTGGGTGTGGGACCCTCTGGGCCAGGCGTTGGATATAGTCTCCTGGTGTGCTGTTTGCTGAGACCCTTGGTAAAGCACAGTATTAGGGTGGGAGTTACCCGATTTTCCAAGTGTTATGTGTCTCAGTTTCCCTTGGCTAGGAAAAGGAATTCCCTTCTCCCTTGAGCTTCCCAGGTGAGGCTATGTCTCACCCTGCTTCAGCTCTCGCTGGTTGGGCTGCACCCACTGACCAGCACCAACTCTCCGACACGCCCCAATGAGATGAACCCAGTACCTCAGTTGAAAATGCAGAAATCACCTGTCTTCTGTGTCGCTCATGCTGGGAGCTGGATGCTGGAGCTGTTCCTATTCGACCATCTTCATTTTTTTTTTTTTTTTTTTTGGTTTTTAAACTTTTATTGAGTTTTTGTTACATGTTTGCAAAGGAACTAAAGTTTTATCACTTCAGTGAAATCTAATATGTTGACACACTCTCACATGAATTTACACAGAACACTTTTGTGATCCATCTGTGTTGCACATATCTGTGGAGTGAGTCCTTTAATCCTGTGGTAGATCTGTTTCTGTATGTATGTTTCCTTGTGAGAAGATATGTTCCTCTTTTGTAATGAAGACTTTTGTATTCAAATTGGAATACTCAGAAACTAGGAAAGCTCTAGGCACATGTAGGCACTAAATATTTTTGCATTAAGTAATAAATTAATGCACCAACAGGATATTTCTCTTGATTTTTTATCCACAATGTGTAACATAAAGCAACATATATCATGGAGGCCCTTTATAACATTTTCTATTTAATTTTCAACAATAAAAATGGTAAGAATTAGTCCCTAAACATCTTTTTTCACATCAGCTGATTCTTATCACTTCAGACTGAGCAGAACTGTCATTTTCCAGGGATCGGTGTCATTTAAGGATGTGACTGTGGGCTTCACTCAAGAGGAGTGGCAGCATCTGGACCCTGCTCAGAGGACCCTGTCCAGGGATGTGATGCTGGAGAACTACAGCCACTTTGTCTCAGTAGGTAGGTAGGAATTGTTTCCCATGTAGAAGACCAGAATGTATGTCCTTTCTTATCAATAGAAACTTGTGGAACATTTGTAAAATATAATAATAGTTAGGTTTGAGGTTCAGAGGTCAAGGACAACGTATCCCTTTTGGATACCAGAAAGAATGTTTTTTCTCTGCCCGCATAACAGTATTAAATGGGGTGTGTGTGTGCGTGTGTGTGTACACTGTTTGGTGTATACTATCTTCCTCCTTCAGGGAAGCCCACCCAGTTTGTCCCAAGTAATATAATTCTCATTCACAGGGTATTGCATTCCTAAACCAGAAGTGATCCTCAAGTTGGAGAAAGGCGAGGAGCCATGGATATTAGAGGAAAAATTTCCATTCCAGAGT
>NW_012099710.1:403282-404487 GCF_000951045.1 Mandrillus leucophaeus
ATCTTTTAATCTCAAAATGTATATATATTTTGAGATGGAGTCTCACCCTATCACCTGGGCTGGAGTTCAGTGGCATGATATTGGCTCACTGCAACCTCTGCCTCCCGAATTCAAGAGATTCTCCTGCGTCAGCCTCCTGAGTAGCTGAGATTATAGGCATCCACCACCACGCATGGCTATTATTTGTATTTTTAGTAGAGACGGGGTTTCACCATGTTGGCCAGGCTGGTCTTGAACTCCAGACCTTAAGTCTCTCCCCAGCTTCAGAATCATCTTTGTAGCCTTCCACTGGACATGCTCACTTCCATGACATGAAGACATTCCAAGATGTCCATGGCCTGCATGTGTCTTACTGTCTGCCCTCTACCCTCCCACAACACCCAACCTCCTGGTTCTAATTTCCAGATCTTCTAAGGCCTCTATGCAGGCCCTCTGGAAGTAGCCCTTGCTCTCTTCCTTTGCTTAGTGAATTCTCTCTTCTACATCTCCACTGCTGCCCCTTAATATAGACAATCTACCTCTAATGCTGCTCTCCAGCACAGTCTCCACTCTACTTTGGTGGCATTGCTTCCTCAGTGAAAATGAATTACGTTACAGGGATTTGGGTGTGTATTTTCAGTTCACCATCAATTCTGCTATTCGCATCAGTGACGTGGAGTAGGGGAGCAGGGAGTCTACGGCCTAAAGGAAGTGTGCAAGATAATTGGGTTTATGTATATACTGCCAGTCCTTTAGAGCATTGGAGGAAAATATCAGCTTGGATATTTATATTTTTATCTAAAAAATAAGAACAAAATTAAGCTTTCCTTATATGTGGATTCATTGTATTTTACTTTATAACTAAATATAAATAAAATTAGTAGTTGCTAAACATTTTTACAGATCAGTTGAGTGAAAAATATTTGGAGAACACTAACAGGATTAAAGCCAAAAGTATTTCCTAGTCTTCCTCATCTCCCATGCCTATGCAACCTTTACCTCATCGCAGGTAAGACATGCTCTTATCTTGTTAAGCAAGTCCATTGACTTGCTACATATTTTTTAAGGTTTTTAACCATTTTTTTTTCAATTTAAGTTCTAGGGTACATGTGCACAACGTGCAAGTTTGTTACACATGTATAAATGTGCCATGTTGGTGTGCTGCACACATTAACTCCTCATTTACATTAGGTATATCTCCTAATGCTATCCCACCCCTTCCCCTC
>NW_012099710.1:411892-413789 GCF_000951045.1 Mandrillus leucophaeus
CAGATAATAAGACCATTGAAATGTTCTTCAGGAATCATATTTTAGAGGCTCCAGACCTTTGGAAGTAGCATGTTGACATGACCCAAATATCCAGTGGCTCTGAATCACCCAGCATCTCCCAGTATCACTTCCCTACACACGTCTTGTTTTTTTAATTGTAGTATAAATTATATAGTTGTCACAGCTTAATGAATTTTATATATATATATATAAATATATATATAACACTCATACCCATCATTGAGATGAATATATAGAGTGATTTTTCAACACCCCCAGAAAGCTCCCTAGTGTACTCTTCCTAGTAAAGACCACCCCTCCTTCTACAAAATATTAAATATATTTTTCTATACATGCTTTTTTGAGTTGCTCTTTCGTTAGCATTCTACCATATTCACCATTTTTTACAGAATTATTTTAAAATAGCCTGGGCCCTGTGGTTCATGCCTGTAATCCCAGCACTTTGGGAGGCTAAGGTGGGAGGATTGCTTGAGCCCAGGAATTTGAGACTAGCTTGGGCAACACGGGGAGACCCCATCTCTTTGAAGAATTAAAAAGTTAGCCAGGCATGGTGGCACACACCTGCGATCCCATGCCTGGCTAATTTTTGTGATCTCAGCTACTGGGGGACTGAGGTGAGAGTCTTGCTTTAGCCTGGGAAGAGGCTTCAGTGAGCTGTGTTTGTGCCATTGCACTGCAGCCTGGGTGACAGAGCGATTCTGTCTCTAAAATATAAAAAGCAATTAAAATTAAACGTTCAAACAGTAACAATTTCAGCGTGAAGCCTGAAAAAATTTGTGTTTGGAAAAGCTCTCTAGGTAATACTGATAAACGTTATTTTTAAAGTACCATTAATTAAATATCTATGTAGGGCACTGAGAGAAAATCATAGATAAAGTAACGGCTGCCGGGAACATAGTTGGAGAACGAAAACAGAACTGCATGGAATATTTTAAAATTCAGTGTTTAACAAAGAATATTTTTATAGCAATCCAGCTGATGTTTGTGCTTGAATGAATTATACAAACAGTCCTTTCATCTTTTTTAGTAAATGAACCTGGAAGTGGTGGGAAAATTTGGGAGGGCAACTTTTTAAAAACACTGTTAGACTGTAAGCTGACAATGAAAAAGCAATCAGTATAAGATTATGATGGGAATGAGCAATTTATGAGGGACAAACAGCGAAACTTACCTAGAGTGAAATATACTCATTCTAGACTTGTAAAAGAATGGCTTGGTTAAAGTGTTTGTTCTTGGAACCTTGGACTCAATATAGTGTAGTAAAGTTGATGGAATAAAGGGCAAATCCCACAGCCGGAATAGAACCATAAGCCTGATCCTCTGGCAAGGATGGCTTGTTCACTCATTGATTTCACTCTTATTGTTGCATACTTTTATTCCTAGTGAATCAGAGCTAGAAAAACAATTAAGCCAGGTGCAGTGGCTCATGTCTGTAATCCTAGCACTTTGGAAGTTCAATGTGGGTGAATTGCTAGAGGCCAGGAGTTCGAGACCAGCCTGGCTAACATGGCATAATCCTGTCTCTACTAAAAACATAAAAACTAGCTGAACATGGTGGTGCACGCCTGTAGTCCCAACTGCTTGGGAGGTTGAGGCATGAGAATCACTTGAACCCAGAGAGTAGAGGTTGCAATGAACCGAGATCACGTCACTACACTCCAACCTGGGTGACAGAGCAAGACTCTGTCTCCAAAACAGCAACAACAACAGCAGCAGCAACAACACCATCCAGAATTGGAGTCTGGATTGTAGGACTATCTATGAATTAGAAATTTTAGAAATTTGATTTGTTGCTGCTGTGTTGAGTTGAAAAGAGGTATCAGACTGGAAGTGTGGGCCTAGGGGGCGGAGCAAGATGGCCGAATAGGAACAGCTC
>NW_012099711.1:0-1262 GCF_000951045.1 Mandrillus leucophaeus
AGGCATACATCTATCACACCTGTCTAATTTTTGTATTTTCAGTAGTGATGGGGTTTCACCATGTTCGCCAGGCTGGTTTTGAACTCCTGGCCTCAAGTGATTCACCTGCCTCAGCCTCCCAAAGCCCTGGGATTACAGAGTCAATTGATTTTCAATTAATATTCTTTTATTGAATGTTAATTCAATAATTATATTATGAATTACAAATATAAATATAATTTGTATTGACATTTTCCACTGGACCTTACTTTTCATTGCAATTCCATGTTTCTCTCTGGGATAATTTTCCTTTGACCTGAAGAAATCTTTTAAATATTTAAGTGAACTTTGCAGCTAATTTTCCCAGGTTTTATTGATATGAAAAAGTCTTTATTTCACCTTTATCTCTGAAGAATGTTTTCTCCTTGAGTTTAAAATTCTAGGTTAGCAGTATTTTCCTGAAGAACACTAAAGTTTTTTTTTCTATTGGCTCTAGTATTTATGTTTTCTGTGGACAAGTCAATTGTTAATTATTCTGTTGGTCTTTTGAAGGCAAATTGGTTTTCCTCCTCAACTGATTGTAAGATTTTCTCTATAGCTTTAATTTTCATTAATGTTACTGTGATACTTTGTTATGTTTTTCTTTATATTTCTGTAGAACATCTTGTATATGTCTGCTGACATCTTTTATCAGTTTTAGAAAATCCTCTGCCATTATTTGTTGAAATATTGCTTCTGTCCATTTTTTTTCCCTCTCCTTTCAGACCACCAATTTCCATTCTTTTTTCCTTTCCATACTTCCGTTTGGATATTTTCTATTGATCTATCTTTCAGTGCAGGTCAACAGTCCTGTATTCTGCCATATTAAATCTGTGGTTAAATCCAACTAATGAGTTCCGAATTTTAAACATTATCTTATTATTTAAAGAACATGGTTGACACTTTGGGAGACTGAGGTGAGGCTGGCAGTCAGGAGATTGAGACCATCCCTGCTAACACAGTGAAACCCTGTCTCTACTAAAAATACAAAAAAAAAAATTAGCTGGACGTGATGGCATGTGCCAGTAGTCCCAGTTAGTCAGGAGGCTGACGCAGGAGAATTGCTTGAACCTGGGGGGCAGAGGTTGCAGTGAACCAAGATTGCACCAGTGCACTCCAGCCTGGGTGACAGAGCAAGACTCCGTCTCAAAAAAAAAAAAAAAAAAAAAAAAAAAAATCATTGATTTTTATTTTTTAGATTGTGGTTCTATGTTAAAATTGTTTATCTCATATCTGTTCATTTT
>NW_012099712.1:0-1067 GCF_000951045.1 Mandrillus leucophaeus
GCCCGCCTCAGCCTCCCAAAGTGCTGGGATTACAGGCGTGAGCCACCGCGCCCGGCCTATGATCAGTGATTTCTAAGGGCCACACGGCTAGTCTGGTTTATTATGTGAAAAGGGTACCACACCAAGTATACAGGAAATACCTCAAGTATTTGTTGGAGTATCATCAATTTCTCCTCGAACATATAGCCTCCACAAAGGATTGTCCCTCATACTAGCATACGCGAGGAAAAGCTAACAGCTTCTCTACCCACACCTTTGCATCGCTATGGATTGAAGGTTTAAAGTGTAGAATCGTTTTGGTTACTCAGCAGGAATGTCATTTGGGCCGCTGTGTAGGAGAAAAAGCCCCTACCAAAAGTTTGCACTTGACCCAGAATGCTTTGTTCCTACTTTCAAACTCTGTGCCACCCAGAAAGGAAAATTAGTAGTGGTCACCCGCAAGTTTTACAAGTTGCTAGGCATTTGACTTTAGTGGTATCAAAAAGAGAAAGATACAGAGTTCTATTTAGTACCCCATTTGCTGGGATGGGGACGGGGAAACTGGAGAAAGCTGGGTGGCGGTCTGGAGGATGCTTACCATGGAGTCTCTGCAGCAGGTCATTCTTGGGTAAAGAAATGACTTCCACAAATTCTAAACAGACAAAGTGCAAGTGAAAACAACGCTAACGTCAAACGCCTACCAAAACAACTCAAAATGTCTGCAGCCATCACCACTCCAACAAGCCGTACACACTCGGCCACAAGGAGCTGTGGAACATACCTCCATCCCCTGGAAATAAACAGAAGGAGAACATTTCAGCAAGGCCTGCAGTGGTAACATGGGAAGACTTTTATGCAAGAGGCGTCAAAAAGGTTTTAAGAATTTCACAGAAACCTGGGTCTCTGCTAACTTAATTTATATACATTGTCAAACTCGAGCAGTATGAAGTTATTGTTCTCCACATAATGTTAAGTGGCAACATTTAAATAAAAACTTTCCGGCCGGGCGCGGTGGCTCAAGCCTGTAATCCCAGCACTTTGGGAGGCCGAGACGGGCGGATCACGAGGTCAGGAGATCGAGACCATCC
>NW_012099713.1:0-1437 GCF_000951045.1 Mandrillus leucophaeus
GCCTCAGGCTCCCAAGTAGCTGGGACTACAGGTGTGCACCACCATGCCTGGCTAATTTTTTGCATTTTTAGTAGAGACAGGGTTTCACCATACTGGCCAGGCTGGTCTCGAGCTCTTGACCTCGTGATCCACCCGCCTCGGCCTCCCTAAGTGTTAGGATTACAGGCGTGAGCCACCGTGCCCGGCCCGTAGTTATTGTTAAAATCTAGCTCTGTCCCTTGTCGGGTGGTGATCTTGGCCCTAAGTCACTTCACCTTGTTGGCCCTCACTCTCCTCATCTGTAAAATAGGTTAGCACCATCCACTTCGCCAGGGCCACCAGGGCCCCCAATGAAACAAGACGCGACATCATCAAGCTTGAAGTCTGCCTCCAAGAGGTTCTCACAAAAGCTTGGATTCATGAAACAGGGAAGAGGAAAAAGAAAAATCAGACTGATGATTGAAGAGGGAAAATTGTCAGTGCAGTGATGAGTGTTTGGGTGGCTGCCACGACCTGGGGGTGGGGCAGCCTCTCAGAGTTTCCACAAGCAGGGTTGGCCAGGCCTGGGAAGGAATGAAGGGGGAGTTGGCCAAAAAAGAGTTATCTTCCAGGGGTAGTGGGGTCTGGTGGTGCCAGGGTGCTCAGCTTGGGCAGGGCTGGTGTACAAATCTTGGCTTTAGGCCTGGCTGGGCAAAAGTTGACTGACTCTCCGTGTAGAATAATCAGAAACCAAACCTCCCTCTAACCCCTGACCCCAAACCCCCACTGGTCGCCCCTACGTGATTCCAGTCTTCCTGTCTTTGCCCAAACAATCCCACCCCACCTCCCCTATTTCTTGTTCTTGAGGTCTCGCTCCCTGCCCCCATCACCAGGTCAGGTTTTAAGAGGCCTAAACTTTATACTATCGGAGGAGAGAGTTTCATTAAAGTAGATCATGTATACAGAGAAGGCACAAATCATGTCTACAGCTTGATGAATTTTCCCAAACTCAACATGCTCATATAAACTGACATTCAAGCCAAGAATCAGGCCAGGCGTGGTGGCTCATGCTTCAGCACTTTGGGAGGCCAAGGCAGGTGGATCACCTGAGGTCAGGAGTTTGAGACTAGCCAGGCCAACATGGTGAAACCCTGTCTCTACTAAAAATACAAAAATTAGCCGAGCATGGTGGTGCACACCTGTAGTCCCAGCTACTCATGAGGCTGAGGCAGGAGAATCGCTTGAACCTGGGAAGCAGAGGTTGCAGTGAGCCAAGATTGTGCCACTGCACTCCAGCGTGGGTAACAGAGGGAGACGCTGTCTCAAAAAAAAAAAAAAAAAGAATTGGAACATTATTCCCAGCACCCCAGAAACCTCTAAGTACCCCTCTCTTGTTATCCACCCCTTAAACATAACCAGCCTCCTGACTTCTGACATCATAGATGAGTTTTGCCTGGTTTTGAACTCTGTATGTTTGCA
>NW_012099714.1:0-1129 GCF_000951045.1 Mandrillus leucophaeus
TACAATTACATAAAATGTATAAAACATATATATAATATATATATTTTTAATATATTAGCTTACATTCCTTAATAAACAGAAACTCAGGCAAGGATTAAATGTCAACTCTTTACCCGGGGTGTGCAACCTTATAAAAGCAGAGACAGAGTAAAAATGGATGTGAAGTTCTGAGAGTGGAAAGGAATGCAAATTGATATTTTACTTTGTCACTCTGTCACAATGAGCCAATCAACAGGAATAATTATTCAGTACGATTTCTCGGTCTTGGAGGAATTCTCTTGACTTACTAAAACTAGCAACCATGCCTTGAAACAGTCCATCCAAGGGAGAAAGGGAACAGAAATGTATCCTTCATTTAACTGCCTCGCAAGTTTCTCCACATGGGAAATTAACTCTCATTATTACAGGTTCAATTGCCTAATTCCTTCAGTACCTGCTCTGGAAGTCAAGCTCCATATTCCCTGGTGTAGTGTTTTTCTGATACCAGATGTAGTGGACAAGTCAGATTCTGGTCCTGTGACTAGTCACATTTATCTGGTAAAACCCCAGGGGCCTCCACAAAGTAGACTGGCTATGGTTGGTAATGAAGGAGTAAGCAACTGATGATCTAGGAGACAGATGAACACCAGAGAATCTCTGTTTGGTCAACCTGTGGAGATCTAGCAAAAAGATGGTGGGAGGAGTACAAACCCTGACGTCACTCTCCTCTCACAACCCGATATACCGTAATGCCTCCCACTGGACACGCTTAAATGGAAGTCAGCAGTTAAGGAAGCCTGTGGATGTAATTCTATAGCATCAGCCTCCTGCTCAGGTAGTGATAGGCAGCGAGAATCTGTTCAGGTACAAGATGAGGTTGGGAGGTAGGGAGAAGTGTAGACAGTGCATCTCATGGGGCAAATAGAGCATATCTAGGCAGGCTGCCCCCTGTTTACTAATTGCTGCTCTTTGATTCTTAAGTTCTGTTCATGTTATAATGGGAATGTTTGTTAAGATTTTGTTGTTGGCTGGGTACAGTGTCTCACACCCAGCACTTTCGGAGGCTGAGGCAGGCAGATCACCTGAGGTGGGAGTTCGAGACCAGCCTGACCAACATGGAGAAACCCCGTCTCTACTAAAAACACAAAAT
>NW_012099715.1:0-1079 GCF_000951045.1 Mandrillus leucophaeus
TTTCACTGTGTTAGCCAGGATGGTCTCAATCTCCTGACCTTGTGATCTGCCCACCTTGGCCTCCCAAAATGCTGGGATTACAGGTGTGAGCCACCACGCCGGGCCTTTTTTTTTTTTTTTAAACAATGAACACCTATAACTTGTTTTTTTTGTTTTTGTTTTTGTTTGTTTGTTTGTTTTTCCTTGAGATTGAGCATCACTCTGTCGCTCAGGCTGGAGTGCAGTGGTGCAACCTTGGCTCACTACAACCTCGTCTCAGCCTCCGGTATAGCTGGAATTGCAGGCGCAGCACCACCACACCCAGCTAATTTTTGTTTTGTTTTGTTTTTTGAGACATTCAGTGCTTTTCTCTGTCAGATATCATTATCTGACATTATGTTAAATATTTATTTGTTTATTGACCATCTCCCCACTACAAAGCAGACTCCAGAGGTCTGGGATGTTTTCTTGCTCGTCACAGCATCCCCAGTGTCTAAAACAATGCCTGGCATGGTAGGTATTCAATAAATTTTTTAAAGTTCTGGCTTGTTTAATTAATTATTATTATTATTATTATTATTAGAGACAGGGTCTGGCTCTGTTGCCCAGGCTGGAGTGCAATGGCTTCATCTCAGCTCACAGCAACCTCCGTCTCCTGGGTTCAAGTGATTCTCCTGCCTCAGCCTCAGCCTCCTGAGTAGTTGGGATTATAGGCGCGTGACACCATGTCCAGCTAATTTTTTGTATTTTTAGTAGAGATGGAGTTTCACCATGTTGGCCAGGCTGGTCTCGAACTCCTGACCTCAGGTGATCCACCTGCCTCAGCCTCCCAAAGTGCTGGGATTTCAGGCGTGAGCCACCATGCCTGGCCCCGGCCTTGTCTTTTATTTGTTGATTCTATCTCCTTTTCACCATCCCCTATCCCCATTACATCCACCCTTCCCCTTCCTCAGCTTTGATTCCATGCCTCATCATTGTAATTAGTCACTTGCATATATACTTAACTCCCCAGCCCCTTCTCTGTCCATCATATTCATGTGGCAAAACTCCACTGCTGTGACTTCTTCTTTTTTTCTTTCTTTCTTTTTTTTTTTTTTTTT
>NW_012099716.1:0-2530 GCF_000951045.1 Mandrillus leucophaeus
TTCAAAACAACCAAAGGTGGAAGCTATCCAAATGTCCATCAACAGATAAATGGATAAACAAAATGTGGTATATACATGCAAGAGATTACAACTCAGCCTTAAAAAGAAATGAAATTCTGATAAAGGCTACAACGTGAATGAATCCTGAATACATTATGCTAAGTGAAATAAACCAGAACCGGAGTCGAAAGGCAACTACTGTTTCACATATCTGAAGTGCACAAAATACTCAAATACATAGATACAGGAAGCAGAATGGAGGTTACAAGGGGCTGGAAGCGAAAGGGAATGGGAAGTTGTCTAATGGGCACAGAGTTACAGTTTAGGAATATGAAAAAGATGTGGAGATGCATAGTAGTGATGATTGCACAATGTAGTGAATGCACTTAATGACACTAAAGTGTACATTAAAAAGTGATTAAATGGTTAATTTTATGTTATGTATATTTTATCACACAAAAAATGTAACAGCACCAAATGGCCTAGATCATTTCGTATGTGGTACAGTATTGTTTTTCTCCTTTCTCTTTTCTAGTTTGAAGTGGGCTTTACTGTCAATAAATCAGCTTTCACAAAATAGATTTGGCTTATTTTCTTCATAAAATACCCCTACATACCATTGATGAGTGTTACTGATTCTATTTTCACATAGTCTAAATGTATTACCTACATAATAATAAAATATCAGATTATCCAATATCCGTTTACTAATAGCATTTGAGTTCCAGTACTTCGTGAAACCATTGCTACTGTCTCATAGAATCACTGTTCATATTCACTTGGTTATAAGCCCTAAAATGGCTGGCATCACAACAGTGTAGTGCATTATTGTATCTGCAGTGCTTAACACAGCTCCATTCACATAATAGTTGCTTAATGAGTACCTGTTTACAAAAATGAACTAACACACTAATGATGGGTTTATTTCTTGTCCTTATTTTGTTATTCTGTCACTATAATACTTCTTGCTTCACCTTTTCAAATGGAGTGATATACTTGGTAGAAAAAAAAAAAAAAAAGGAGAAGAGGATAAAAAACTTATTATAGAGAAGCAATGAGAACCCAGCTGAGGAATGGTAATAAACAGGGTCTTGCTGAAAAATACATGGAACATTTCAAGGTAATCATATACTATAAAAAGAGAACAAAATCTAAGACTAGGTTAAAAGCAGCAGATTTTCCTAAATATGAAAATTAATAGTTCTATTCCACTCTACCTTCTCCTAGTAATATTATCCAAAATCTTTTGTCCAATTACGGGCACCAGATATAAAGAGAGGCATTGACAAGGTTCCTGAATCGAATGAAGTTGGATGTGTTTTCACAGTGCCAATTGAGTTTGACAAGTGGGAAAGAGATGTTTGCCGAGCAGGGAAAGAATATTTGAAGTCCAGAGGAACTGATTACACAGATGACCCCAAGAACCAAGGTGAATGAAGCTGTACATATGAGATGCACCTTTCCTTTGCACTTTGAAAACTGGAATATTGCTTTGATTGTTCTGACAAAGTACAATCATTCTCAATGTTCTTTAAAACTTCTATTAGGATTCATAAGGTCCAGGAGACTGGTAAGCAATTATTGGCATCTTGTGTTCATTTCCTCGGCAATTTCATAACCCTTATTCACCTGCCCAACCACATGTTCCCATTCAAAAGTCCATGCTTCTCTCCTACATAATCACTTAATAACTCGATTTTCTGGATGCAACCATTTGTAAACTTCCTCACCTAATATTATTTGTGAATCAGTGACACAGAAATAGTAAACATTTGAACATTTTATAAAGTTAAATTAAGATAATTTAGTTATCAAGTGAAGCAACAGTGTTACTAAACTTTCTGATCAGACAGTATCTGTTGTTTTGGGATACAAATTTTAAGAGACACTTTGGTAAATTAGACAGTGTCTAGAAAAAATAACTGAAAGTATCTGAAAGAGAAGACAGAAGAAATGACTGACTAGATTAGGAATATTAACCTTGAAAAGGCAATACTTAAATGACATGGTGGCAGCATTCAAATATTTGAATTGCTTTTCAATAAACAGGAACAATGAATCCATTCTGTCACCTCGAAGTAACATACTAAGAACAATGGTTGAAAATTATAAAAGAAGATGAATTTGGTTTATAATAAGAATGATGTTTTTAAATATTTTGATCTTCCAGAAGTAAAACATTTAGCCCTATAAGGTGAATTTACCAAAAGTTCAAAATTTTAGCCATGATCAGATTACTATATATGCAAGATGACAAGAAATAGATTTTAATAGATTAAAAGTGGGATACTGGAGCATATTTTATAATGTATTTTATTCTTACTATAACTTAGTAATATAAATAGCATTATTTATACTGTATATATAGAAAATGATATCGAAACTCTCAGTAGCTAGACAAGTCTATAGCAGTAATGAGTGGTAGAATCTGAATTTCAGTTGAGTTCTCTAGACCACAAAAATTTTCCTTTGAACTGCATGCTATACAGTACTGGAAAACATTAGAAAGAAGAGAAACAAAATGGCAGTA
>NW_012099717.1:0-2747 GCF_000951045.1 Mandrillus leucophaeus
TTGCTGAGAGCCAAAGGCTGCCTCTGCTAGTGAGTCAAATCTCCCACTCTAATCACTTTTCCTTATGTTATTATGTATTTAAAACTCCATTGTGTGGTACAGAGGACAGAGAGGAGATGGTTGGGTTCAAATAATTTTGTATTGTGAGATCCACATATAGTTTAAATCAGAAAAACTAGGGTGAAACAATGAGTAGCTTGGATTAACATTTGCTCTCTAGCCTCCTCTATCTCTGATTACTACTGGGGAAGACAATTATGGTTTAAACTCTTACTTGTTTATTACATTCTGATAATATGGATGCTTAAAATGTTCCTGCAAATTTGAAGCTTACTGATTATACATATATTCATGGGCTGCCCAGTAATTCTCAAACTTAGCTCTGCCTGAAAAAGACCTGTGCTTTCTTCCCAACACCTCTGAATCCAAATTGAAAAACTGTGAAGCTGCAAACTCAGAATTCTTATTCAGGAGGTCTGATATGGAGCCAGATTCACAGGTAACTTTGAGAACAGTATATGACACTTCCATCAATACCATTTTTTCACAAATATTTTCAGCTAACAGATTTATAAAATACGAATAGAACAACATAGTCCTCTCAAAAACATAGTCCTCTCAAATTCAGATGCTTTCTGGGAAGCATCTGAAACATACAATCTCCCTATACTTGTTCACTTGTTCAAGCAGAGGGAATGCCAGCATCCTGTTCCCCAAGTTATCAAAGTTTAAATATGTTCAACTTATTCTATTTTTGTCTTTAAATGAATACTGTCTATACTATTTGTGCATTATTCACTAGAAATGTGGTTGTTAGATGAATAATGAGAGGAGTTTCATAGACTTAGTGAAGACTTTTGCCTTGCAAACTTGTATGTCTAAGTCACAGGATGTACATATGCTGCATCTCTTTATTTCTGCCTTGTCTTTTGTCATCCTTGCCACAAACTTCTTTCTGGCTGCATATCAAATCATCATCAAATCCCCATTATTTCTACATCCAAAATGTTTCAAACTTGTCTTCAAGTTTAGTCTTTTTATCTTTGAAGCTCAATGAAATGTTTTCTTGTGTTCTTGCATGTCTGAGCATAGTGATATCAACCACATTTCTTTACAAAATATTAAGAAGTTGAATTAACATGAATTACTACATAGCATACACATACTGAATAATAATTTTTATGTTGTTTACTTGATTGCAAAACTTCCCGGGCTTATCCAAAATTAAATTTCACATATGACTATTGAGAAAAAGATAAAGACTAAAATAAAATGTGACAAGCAACACAAAATACAAAGCGAATATTCTGTTCCATGTCTGCAGCTTTATCTCTGTGTTTCCAAATAACTTCTAAAAACTATTTCCTTTGAGTTTTTGAAGGGTTTTTTGGGGACCCAACTAATGGTGTCTTTTTTTACCCCAAAATGGCTAACCTGATTTATAAGATAAACAAGAAAGGATAAAACTTTGAAGGCACAAATATTAACTTTAAAAATTATGATTCTATCTCTGGACAAGCAGTCTTACAATACAAGACACCACAATTAGTCACAATTATCTACCCGGTAATAAGCAAGACTGGAAAAGTGCAGGGTTTCCTGAGTGTGAAGACTGCCCTTGTCATGAAGGCACAGACCAGAACACATGCATACTGTGGGCAGAAGAGGGATAAATGTGCCAGATTACAGATTTCAAATTTCTCTCTCTAATCTTACTAGTCAGGATAAGCCACTCCTCTACCCCAGGGGAGGAATGAGTAGAAGGCAGAGAGGGTCACCCTTATAGTGCATTAGATATTTGTTCTTGTTATGCCCCACTTGTGTATAACAATATTTTAGTCAATCAGTCTGAGACAAGCAGTCTATCAGAATACATTTTGGAACCTTTGCATAACAGTTTATTTTCTTCATTGTAGATTATTAAATAAGTCAGGAGAAAAACTTTATTAAATCATTCTGCACCCAAGGTTGATAACTTATATTCTATTTTCAATCAAAAATTATAACCAGTTACATCATTCTAGAGAGCGTAAGAAATTCTGCAATAAGATTACATTTTGACAAGATGCTTCCATAATAACATGTCAAAATAGAGATGCCCAAAATTTGAAAGTAATTCCCTCCTCCATTATCAAATTCTCAGATAAAATTAAAATTCGAATATTATATCTTCTCACAAATTAAATTTCTAAGACATTTAATTCCAAAGGAATTAAATCCAAAATCAAAATATCTTGATCATGTGAGTAAAATCTCCAAAATTATTTCCCCATTGTTTTGTTATTCTTTTCGATCTCTGTTAGAAGTATCACAAATGACTGAATTTAGTTGGTATGCATTCAACAGTTCCAGTGTCTTCTGTTTTATAGTGGACTGAGTATACATTTTTAAGGTTCTAAAATTATTTTAGTACCAAGTCTTGACTTCACTTTTAAGGATTTTTTCCACTTTGTACTTTAAATCTGTATTTCTTTGACATTCCACCTCTAACAGATAACAGCATCATCTACACAAATGTATAAAGAAAATATATCTGGCTTTGTTCTTTATTTACCCCCTACAACCATTCATTAATCAATATCTGCAACTGTACTAACCCCTCGTGCCTGATCAAGAATAGATTACTGTGCCTCTTTCACTCTTTATATCCAATCAGCATCTTAACTTCAACTATTTCTCAAATCCCCAGGGCTACATCCCTTAGTTCATACTATAATTATCCCTCATTTGGATTACTGTGAGAGTAA
>NW_012099718.1:0-806 GCF_000951045.1 Mandrillus leucophaeus
AATTCCTTTTCTTTCCTTTCTGATATGAGTAACTTGTGTTCTCTCTCTTTTGCTTTTTTTTCCAGTTACCCTGACTAGAAGCTTATGCATTTAACCTTTCATTAGTTTCATTAATTTTCTTTACTGATTTTTTGTTTTCAGTTTCATTTATTTGTGTCCTAGCTTTTATTTCTTTTTTTTTTCTACTTACTTTGTATTTTATTTGCTTTTTCTTTTTCAGTGTTGTAAACTAGTTGATCTATCATGGATTTTAGACCTTTTTTTTTCTATTATACACATTTAGTGCTATAAAATTCCGTCTAATCACTGCATTTACTGCATTCTACAAGTTTTAATAAGCTATGTTTAAAATTTCACTTAGTTTAATTTCTCATGAGCTTTTTTTCTTGGACCCATGAGTTATTTAGAAGTATATTGCTTAATCTCCACATAGTTTGGTATTTTTCAGCTATCTACCTTTCTACTATTCCTCTCTAGTTTAATTCCATTGTTGCCTGACAGCAGACATTGTATGTGTTGTGTTTTTAAAAATTTGTCAAGGTGTATTTTATTGTCAAGAACGTGGTCTATCTTGGTCAGTGTTCCATGTGAGGTGGAGAAGAACATGTATTCTGTTGATGTTGCATAAAGTAGTCTATCGATGTCCATTATGTCCAATTGTTTGGTGGTGTTATGGAGTTAAACTATGTCCATATTGATTTTCTGCCTGCTGAATCTGTTCATTTCTGACAAAGGGCATTGAAGTCTCCAACTATAATAGTATATTCATCTATTTCTCATTGCAGTTCTATCAGTTTTTGCT
This sequence comes from Mandrillus leucophaeus, assembly GCF_000951045.1. Classification (NCBI taxonomy): domain Eukaryota; kingdom Metazoa; phylum Chordata; class Mammalia; order Primates; family Cercopithecidae; genus Mandrillus; species Mandrillus leucophaeus. The sequence continues at coordinate 803 of NW_012099718.1, forward strand.
TCAT
>NW_012099720.1:0-1568 GCF_000951045.1 Mandrillus leucophaeus
TCAACATAATTGTGTGCTTTTCTTCGTTTACATTTAGCTGTGTTGTTGCAGAAGTGAAATACATGGAGATTTGGAACTCACCTGGGGCATTGTGTGCAATTATCTTATTGCCGTTTATCATCCTTAACACTTAAAGATTCAAGTTGCCATTAACAGAACTGCTATTGTCCACATGCTTCCATTTTTAATGACTGAATAAAATATCATCAAATTTTCTACTACCTCTTTTCTGGAATCTGTGCTGTGTTGTGGAATACTATAGATGGAATTTACCTAAATCTTTTCAATTCCAAAGCTGCCCCACTAGTTCTAGGAACCACTCTGTCTTCTATAGTCTAATGTGATAGTCTCCTAATAACCCTTTTCATATTCAATTGTCTTTCCCTTACTTTAATTATGAAATATTTTAATATTCACAAAACGATTGAGTGCATTAGTTAACATTTATTTGTCATATATATGCAGAGATTATAAGAAAAATAAGATTAACATATAGCTAAAATCTTTTCTACTTCTTTTTTTCTCATCACTACCTTCCCCTTCCAAGAAGTGAGTACCCTCTCAAATTTGCTGTATATCATTTCCATGCATGTTTAAAAAATAAGTTTACTATATAGTCATTAGAAATTAAATATGTCAACATTATTTTTTATATTTTGAAATAATTTAAATGGTATCATACTTCATGTGCCATCCTAGGTTTTATCAAAAATATGATTTAATTTATAATAAAATATAGACATATTGATTACTCAGGCACAAATTTAACAAAATATCTAAAATATAAGTAAACATTGGGAAAGAGTGAATACTATACCATATTCATGAATTATAAATCTCTATATTGTTAAATGTCAGTTCTTTCTAAATTGAGACATAAATTCAACATAATTTCTTTCAAAATTGGAGCATAATGTTTCAGTACAAATTGACAAGCTAAATCTAAACTATATGTCAAAATTCAAATTAAAGTAGCCAAAGCAATTTTTAAAAAGCAGAAGCATTATAAAAAGTTACATTTCAATATTTACTATCCAATTAGATCCATTACTAAAGACTCTAGTATTATTTTTAAAAAGTTAGATAAAATAATTAATTGAACAAATTAGAGTCCAGTAATAAATCCATACTTGTGTGGTAGATTTTTAACACAAAGTAGGTTATAATTCTAAAAGTTAAAAACTAAAAATATAAATTTTCTAGAAGAAATATCTGCAATCTTAAGATAGACCAATTTTTTTCAGACACAAGCACAAATAATAAAAGAAAAATGATAAAATGAGGTTTATCAAAATTAAAATCTTTTTTTTCCTTTAAAAGATTTTGTTAAGAAATAAAAGGCAATTCACATGTTGGGGGAAATATTTGTAATACACATATCTAAAAAGGACTTATATTGAGAATATAGAAATATATGAATATATATATAATAACATAACAACTTATAAATAATATACAAATAAGTTATTCAATAATTTGAAGACAACAAAAAGAAAAGCACTACTAAATCACCTGAGTATGCATAAATTTAAAAATTATTTTGCTGAATCAAATAACATAATAATACC
>NW_012099721.1:0-14510 GCF_000951045.1 Mandrillus leucophaeus
TGCATTGGGAGTTATACCTGATGTAAATGATGAGTTGATGGGTGCTGACGAGTTGATGGGTGCAGCACAGCAACATGGCACAAGTATACATATGTCACAAACCTGCAAGTTATGCACATGTACCCTAGAACTTAAAGTATAATAATAATAATAAAAAAAAGAGGTATTTACAGACCACAGTGCGAACTAAGAGAGTTCCAAAGAGGCATTGCTTTCTCCTGCATTTAAAAATGAGAGTGGGGAGGGTACCAGAGCCACCACATGTGAACAGGCATGATCATAGGAGTTTATACTGTACTCTGATTAGTTGAAAATTATGAACATGCATGTTACATGGTAGCTGGTAAACCAGGACGTTCAACTGTACCAGTTGCCTCATTTCTCAAACATTTAATACAAATGAAAACGTTGCTATGATTTTATTGAAAGTATATTCTAATTTGTGTTCCTTAGGCTACATCAATATGACATCATTGAAACTAACTGAAAAGTGAAAAACTCAATTAAGAGAAAATATGATATTTTCAGGCAATCCGTGCAGTTGGAACTATTATTGCTTAGATAATTATGGCCAGAGTTGAGTTTCTCATAGTAGTTTAGGGTCCACAAAAAGCTCCATGGTATGAATGGGAAAGGCCTGTTGACACCAAAAGTTTTTCTAACCCAGAATCAGAATCAAGTGGGAATGTCATTACGTGGCAGGAGAGGACCTCCTCTATATTTTGTCATAACCCAAAGAAAAGTTTCTGTCTTCTTAAATGCAGGCGTTTATCTTCTTTGAAAAATCAAATATCAATTATGTTGCAACTCTGTGAGGAAAAAAAAACCCTACATAAACAGTTGCCTGGGCTGATTAAAATCACGTATTATATACAAATTAAAACTATTGACCATTTAGGAGAACAATTACAAAGCTCCACAATGCATTGGCACAGAATCCCATCAGTGTTTTCTGTCTGAGCTAAAGCAAAATGACTCTTTTGGTTCCTACAGCTCATTAATTTCCAAGCTGGGTTATTAAGAAAGAGAACGTTTAGTTTTTCAGCATGTTGGATTCTCCTCTCCTTTTTGGTTTTTAAAGAGTAAATGGACATTTTACATTCAGGACATGGATAGTAACTTCATAACTCTGTCTTTATTACCTTATATATTTGACTTTGAGGAACAGAACAAGCGCCAGACTTCTCTTGGCCAAACAGAAGCAGAGTTCTCAAAATCAAAGTTTTGTCCTAAGGAAATTTCAGGAAATACTTTCTCCCCTGCTCCCTCATACTTCCTGGATAGCCACACTTTCCCAGAATCATCTCAGAATGGCTTTACTACGTCTAAGAGGCAAGGAGAGGATGAGACAGGCCCAGGAGCCAGCCTGCCTGGGGTCAGGTCTGCAGTGGCCCACTTACTTCTCTGAGTGACTTTGAATAATTACTTCATCTCTGATGATCAGTAAAATAAGAATAACATCTATAAAATAAGAACACCACACATACTACCAGGCTTATTAAGTAAGCACGTGGCAAATGTCGATGGGAGAAAAACATTCTGGAAATCTCTGAAGGGCAACATTTTGGTGGAGTAGAAAAAGCTGTGCTTTTGGAAATTAAACTGATTGGCTGTGAGATATTAGGCCACCTCTTAGCACTTAGTTTCTCCTAGTAAAATAGGAGAATATAATCACTTTATGGGTGTTTGTGAGGAGAAAATTAAAGTAACATGCTTGTGGGAAATATTATTGAAAGAGCATGGACTTTGGCTTCCAACGGAGGGTTTGAATTCTGGCTCTTCCTCTTATTAGCTCTATAATCTTGAGCAAATTGTCTGTTTCCTTACTTGTGAAACAGGCCGCATAATACCTCCATTGCAGAGTTACCAAGATAATTTAATTTCTATAAAGTTCATAATGCATAGTAGGGACTTGATAAATGGCAGGTGCATTGTTTGTGAACTATTTTCTTGTCCATATCACACTATGTAGATATTACTTACCAACCTCACCACTATTATTTTGCTGTTCTAGAAGTTGAGCCAGTAAGCTCTTTCTTCCAACCCCCACTTACAACCTGCAGAAATCTTTACCAGTGCCTACCTGCCAGGTGCCAGATGTATGTACCACAAACTTTGGAACTTAAAAGTCTCATGACTTTTGTTTGAATTTTTATTGAAATTATACATATTTAAGGTATACGTGTGATGTTTATTGTTACAGTTAAGCTAATTAGCACATCCATCTCTGTACACGGTTACCTTTGTGTGTATGGTAAGAACACTTAAGATCTATTCTCTCAGCAAATTTCAAGTATACGATACAGTATTGTTAACTATAGACCTCATGCTGCACATTAGATCTCCGGAACCCATTCCCTCTAAGTAACTGAAACTGTATCCTTTGATAACATTTCCCCATCTCCCCATGTCCCGGTAAACACCATCCTATTCCCTGCTTCTATGAATTCAAGGTTTTCAGTTTCCAGTTGTAAATGAAACCATGCAGTATTTTTCTTCTGTGACTGGCTATTTCACTAAGCTTCTAGGTTCATCCATGTTGTCACAAATGGCAGGATATCCTTCTTTTTAAGATTAATATTTCATTGGTAATAGGGAACATTCCTTGATCTGTATGTTTTCTTCTAGGGGTTTTGTGATTTCAGGTCTCGTGACTTTTGAAGTCTCAGAATCACCATGTCTTCTGATGCCAAAAGAAGGCACTCCCTCAGGAAAGTGGTCTCATTTGTGATATGCTTTCTGCAGCAGATATCAGAAATCCAGACTCAATACATGGGAATTTATTCACATCACACAGGAGAAGATGCAGGGAAGGCAATTTGAAGCTGGTTCAGCGGCTCAGCAGTGCCACCATAGGCATGGGCTCCTTCCATCTACCTGGTGTTTCTTTTTCAGTCTGTAGCTTTTGTCTCCATGGCTGCAAACACATTCCATATCTCATAGGGCAGATCTAGGTCACATAGCCACCTCTAGCTGCAAGGGAGTCTGAAAGAAATATTTAATTGGCTATATTGTTGCCTCAAATAAAATTAGGATTCTAGGAGCACAAGAGAAGGGGAGAGTAGATATTTTCTGGCAGCTAGCAATGTCTCCAGTAGTCTGAACTTCTGGAGAATAGACTGGTGACAATGAGCTGGTGCCACCTTCAACAGAGCAGAGGTCTCCTCAGGTTGCTTCAGAAGATGCTTTGCACTAAGAATTCTAAGATTCAGGCTGTCTTCTATTATATGGAGCAATGTTGCTTTTCCTACTTTACTTTCAGGGGATGTGGGTGTGCAATTGAGAGAAGTAGTTCATATCTGTGGTGGTTGTTTTGTTGTGATGTGATTGATTTTGGTTTGTTTTGGTTTGCTTCAGTTTCATTGTCTTCATTTTTCTATAGTTTGCAACTGCCTCAGGTGTCCAGGCAGACACACTCCTGTATCCCATGGTTTGTGACTGGAGATTGGTCTCCCTCAGGTACTTTTTGGATGTTCCCCACATTGGTCTGGACCCTCTTTTTAATTGGTAGACACCCTGCCAGGCACAGCACAGCAGTGCAGGAGCAGCCACCCACATTTCACAGTTGGAGCTGCTTTTTTCCATGTGAAGAAGGGAACACTCAACTGAAATATAAATTCTATCCAAATAAGCTTGGCCCAACTCCACACAGGCCTGAGGTGTTGCTATGAATGCTCTGAGAAGGGAAGATAAATCAAACACATAAAACTGAGATTGGAGCCGTAAATACAAAAAATAAATATTAATGTCCATAGCAGGCCTGTGTGATATAAGCCCACCTACAGGGGATCTTAAAGGGAGGCAGAATCACCTTCTTAGTATGAAAGTTCCCCTTACCACAAGCGAAAATAAAAGTTGTTCTGCACTCCTTTCAACCCAGTGACTGAAGCTTTTATGTGAGTCTTCTCAAGTCTCCATTAAATTACAGATGCTATTTATGATAAGTGACATAATTAGATTTTATCTTCCATAAAACATGATCGTAAATACATTTATCAAATTAACTCTAGAAAATTCCTCTAAGTCACAATTTTCCTGGGAGCAGGAATTGTGCTTTCTTCCAGCATCCAAGGACCTGGCATGATGCTGGGCACAGATCAGGCATCAAGGAATGCTCTCTCAATGGGCACAGAAAGACAAACTTTACATGTTCTCACTCATATGTGGGAGCAAAAAATCGAAACAAATGAACTCAAGAGGGTAGAATGATGGTTATCAGAGGCTGGGAAGGGTAGTGGTGTGGCAGGAGTGGGGATGGTTAATGGACGCACAAAAAGTAGCTGGAATGAATAAGATCTAGTATTTGATAGTACCACAGAGTGACTACAGTCAATAATTTATTGTACATTTTAAAATAATGGAGGGTATAAATGAATCATTTGTGACACAAAGACAGGATAAATGCTTGAGGTAATGGATACTCCATTTACCCTGATGATCATGATTGTTACACATTGTATCCCCGTATCAGTATATCTCATGTACCCCATAAATATATACATCTACTATGTACCCAAAAAATTAAATGTAATGTGTTTAAAAAAAGAAATATTGGCTGAAGTTGACAAAGGGGATGGGACATGGAGACAGAGGGGAAGGTCTGAGGAGGGCAGAGCTGAGAGGCAGATGGCTCTCTTAGGGGACAGGGGTGAGCACTGGCTGCCAAGAAGAAACTAGACATCTGGGGAGAAATAGCACAGAAAGAAGGCCAGAGCAGCCCATAAAACACAGGCATTCTGTCTTGTGCATTTGACAAAAGTTACGCTGCCCCTTGGCACCATCAAAGTGGAGATCAGGAAGCAACTGTGCAATGTCATAGGAAAAGAAGAACACTATGGAGAGGATAAATATTCGTCACCAGGTCCAGTTCTGGCATCTGCTTCAGATTTATTTTTAAACAAAGCAGATCTTATTAAAGTAATTAGCCTAGCTGCGAGAATTCTGCTCCTGATTCTGGAATTCCCAAGATAATAGAGCACATGTTGAATAGGAAGATAACTCTGAGTCTCTGTGTTTCTCTAGGGTCTTTTTTTAGTACATGCTTATTGCCCAAATTCGTAAGTGTTGAGCTAATGTAATGTTTTAATTGTTCTTGCTCCTCTGTATGCAATGATAGAATGCAAGTCATAGCACTGATTAATTTCAAATTTTGATTAAGTGATATGAAAGTCCTTTTCATCTTTTAATCATGCAATAGTTTTGTGTATCTTCTTTGTAAATTTGGCTTTAAAATGAGGTGCTGATACTCATTTTTTGATTAGTAAAATATTTGTCCTATTCTTCCATTCTGCCCATGTTGACTCACTCTGTCTCTGTGAATTTATGTTCTACTAAATGAGACCACTGAGCCAGAAACATTTGTTTATTTAAGAAGACTTTCACTATTAGCCTGATAGAAAGGAGTCAACATCTTGTGCTAACTCATTTCATTACATACACCCACTATCCCTGAATTTGTCTAGTAATGCTTGTGATGAGAAGATAAAAACCATCTTTTAATTTAGAGTACAAATGCTTCATTCTGGGCTTTCTAAAACATTATTTGTGAGACTGTAAATAACTGATGAAACAATATATGTCAACATTTTAAGTATGTATGCTCTTTGACCAGCATTCATGCCTAGTAATCTGTCCTACTGAAATATTTGTACATAAGAATTACAATGAATGTTCAATACTGCGGTGTGGATTAAAACAGCCAAAAACTGTGGGAAAATGCATGTGTTTATTATGAGCAAAGTGGTCAAATAAACAAGATAGACACATATTTAATTCTATAACATTTTAAAAGATGATATATTTGTACAGAGATAATAGAAAGAATTCTAAGGCATGTTGATAAACAAGGTGGTGGTTAAACAATGCATATGTTCTGGTGTCTTTTATATAAAAAACTATATATTTGTATATTTTTATATGTATGTAATTTTGTAGAAGGCAGATTGGAACAATATATACCAAATTATCAGAGCTAGTTACTTCTGGAGAGAAGAGGGGTTGAGTATGAAGAAGGTCCTCAGCATTTTGCTGACATAATTTTATATAATTTGAGTTCTTCACAATGAGAATGTATTCATGTAGTTGCTGGGTAATTTTTGTTTTTGTTTTTATGTTGTTTTGTAATTTACACAAATATTTTACAAATGTATGAAGTACATGTGAGTAGTTTTTACATGCATAGAATGTGAAATGATCAAGTCGGGGTATTTGGAATATCCATCATCTTGAGTATTTATCATTTCTACATGTTAGTAACATTTCAAGTCTTCTCTTTTAGTTACTTTGAAATGTACAAGGCATTGTTGCTAACTATTGTCACCACACTGCTGTGGAATGTTGAAGCCAATTTTTTCTTAGATCTCACCTTCTTCAGGTTTAAAAATATAACAATGTGCAAATTTTTACTTTCAAATAACCAGGTTCTGTGAGTGCCATGACTTGATGTACAAAGAAGAAAGGATATCAGGAAAAGAAAACAAGAGTAGCTCAATGAATTTTTATAGCTAGATGTGTCGTTACCAAACACACACAAACACTCAACTTCATTCAGTTATCCAAGAAATATTTATTGAGTGCCTACACTTGTCAAGTGCTAAGATAAATGCCCAAGTGCATGCACACAAACATACAGTGGAGAAATGAGAAATCTAAGATTGAACTAATTGATTTGCTATTAAGGTGTACCAAAGCTGTGGATATAAAATGGAGCCCTCATGTATGGGGAGGAGATAAATTCTAAGATTTACACTGCAAACTCCACAGAAAGAAGCTTTGGGTTGTCCTAGGGTGGAGTGAAGGAATTAATCTTTAGATTTTCACTTGTAAGATAACTGGAAAAATGATTACTTTATACAGAGAGATGCCAAGAAGGGAAGGAGAATTGATTCAGTGGGTATGGCTCTACACCAAGAAGCTTAGAATCTGATTTTTAAGATACTTCTCAACTTTACCAAGTAAGATCCTGGCTTTCACCTTTAAAGGGTCATTCAATAATAATATGTCCCATTTAATTTACATGTTTATGAACTCATTAAAATTAGTAGTTTGGACGTAGACCTTTTGCAAATTCTGGGCAGGCAGGAAGAGAGCAACACCAGTGCTGAGCTTCAGCTGCCACACATTCAAGACTGAGTCAGACTTACCAAGGTGAGCACATGCTAACTCCTTCACATTCAAGGTGATACCACTCTATATCAATAAAGGACCTTGATAAACGTTCTATCACATGTTCTTCACAGCTGCATTATAACAGCGTTTATTGAGGGCCTGAGATGTGTCTATGCCACGCCTGCTGCTTTATATGGACCATCTCACTTAATCTTCAAAACCACCCACAAGTATGTATTATTATCACATTACAAGGGTAGAAACTGGGGCCCAGAAGGGCTAGGCAAACTGCCAGTGTCACCACATGGCAGAATTAAGATGCCAATGTTTATCTAATTTTGAAGCCAGTGCGTTGTCTCCTAAAAGAAGATAAGAAGAACAAGAAACAGAAGCCGAAAGAAGGCAGGAAGGAAGAGAGAGAGGGAAGAGGGAAAGAGGAAAAATGGAAGAAAAAGAGGGAGGGAGGGAAGAATGGAAGAAAAGGAGTCAGGGAGGGAGGGAAGAAGGAAACACTATTATTGATTACATTGTTTTACACATTTAAAATTGAGTACTGCAGAAGTTATTTCAGATTGCCAAGGTCACAAATAGTAAGTAGCAAAATCCAGAACAAAGCTCACATTACACAAATACCCTCCCTACTATGCCACTGCCAGCTCTCCGATGTCAAGAAATAACTAGACCATGACAAATCTAACGATTCATTATGTGTTCATTTTACATCTGTAGATTTTCCCTAAACCATTACTGGAAGGGCAGAAAACTTACTCAAAATTTTTTTTATCTCTCCCCGATAGAAATAATTTTTCTCAATCAAGCCGTAATGCAGAAGTGAACAAACTATGTATTATACATTCAGATTACATAGAGCAATAAATAATTCTCAAAGGAAATAAGCAATGATTTCCAAAAATTCAATTGACATCCCCAATTAGATCTACATAAAAAGATCAGCCAATTAACTCTGCCAACAGCTCTTTCTATTTCGTTATTCTCACTTGCATTCTAAAATTTTGTTTATATAATTACTTCAGAACCAAAGGGGAAGTAAACTCATTTCTATCTTTTAAGGAATAATTGTCTTGTTCAAAGAGCAGCAATTTTATCCATGAATATGAAAAAGATGCAAAAGAAGAACAACCAGTAATTCCTGTAAGAGAAAATTGTTCTGGGTTGCAAGAAAATGAAAAGGTTAGGCAGATTAACTAAAAATAGTCTAATCATTTTTGTGGATAAATGTCAAAGGGAAAGGAATAGAACTGGTCGTCTCTGTTTTCTCCTTGACTTAAGCAATCACCAACACAGCTGAGTGGAGGAAGTCTGCCTTAAGGTGGATTCTTTACATGGAAGTTTAGGAATGTCCATTCTTCAACATTAGGGAAAGGGACAATTGTGCTCCCACCTATATATCTTCAAAATCTCTTTTCCTCAAGACTAAGTCACACTTTGCCTAAAAAAAAAAAAATCAGTTATAGAAAAATATATAGGTACAAAAATGCTCATAGCAGTCCTATTTATGATAACAACCACTAGAAATTACTAACAAAAAGAGAATAACTAAATAAATTATGGTATAAACATATGCCATATTTCTTTGATCCTTAGATGCCATTGATTGCAAGTAGCAATCTTATTTTACAGGCTTCTTTGGGGAAAAAATACATCATATATGAAATATTCACCAAATATTTTTAACCAATACTGCCATTTATCTGAGCAATTATACATTCTTTCAGTCAACAGTGGAGTCTTCACTGGCTCTTCTAGTAGAAAGTCTCCTCTGAGTACGTTGACCCTGGGCAGCTTCTATAGCTCAGGACAGATATGCTGCTTTTCTAACCCAGGCCTTGATTTCAATTCCACCCCATTAACACCTTTGGGATTAACCATTTAATTTTGAGGCACTTGAAAGAATATCAAAGTTCTGTCTGCATTTCTGCATTGGTTAAACTCATAGTTCTTTCCTCTCCTGAATTACTTGTACCATATATTACGTAGTTTCTCTTCAAAGCAGTCTGGAAGTTTTTGACAGAGATGTTTAGTGCCTGAGTGATGGGCCGTCACAATTCATGATCAGTCACATCTATTCTCCTAGCTGAAAATACTACAATCTACTCTAAAGAAGCTGGCCATTTCTACTGCCTTTAATTCCACTGCCTAGAGTATGGTAGGCTTCCTTCTGCATACACCGTAACACCATAACTTTTCCTTTCAAAGCCCCATCATGCTGTGATCTTTTTGAAGACGTTAAGTAGTCATTAGGGATCCACATTTATGTTAAAAGTCAAACATATTTGGTATTGCCAAGTCGACTGAGATGATAATCAAATAGACTGACACTTTCTACTCTTAGGATCACATAGTCTCAGGTATTCATAACTATTTTATTATCAGCATCACCTGGGAATTTGTTAGAAATGCCAATTATCTAGCCCCACCTCCAGGTGACTTTGATACATGCTCAAATTCATGAACTACTGAGATAAAGTATTCAAAACATCTAGTGCATAGTAATAATCATAGCTGCCAATTTCTAAATATGTAACAAGTGAAAGGCATTATGCTAGTTGTTTTACATACCTCATATTACTTAACTATCACCATACCCCAATCAGGCCTCACTAAACCCATTTTATAAATGAGGAAACTGAGGCTCAAAGAAGCTAAAGAGCTTAGGTTTATTCTGTAGTCCAGTTTCTCATTTTGAAACATCAGTGTAATAAATCACAGGTTCAATTACTGGGCCAGTCACATGCTTATCAGCCTCGATTAGTTTATTCCCTCATTTTATACATTTTTTTAAAAAGTGACTCCCGGAGAAGGAAAGGGACTTGCCAAGACTCAAATAGTCAATGGAAGAGCCTGAAGTAGAACTGAGACATTGAAGCTTTCACTCTGGGCTATTTCCATCACACTACACTGCCACTAAGTCCAGTTTTTTTTTTTTTTTAATTGAAGGAAACTCTGATTTTAAAATAACAATGTATATACACGAAATGTCACTCTCAGGATGTGTGTTTGATTCCTGGAGAAAACAGTTTTCCCCTGAATACTCATGAATCTCAGATATGTGCCAGGGCATTTCAAATTGTTCTTACCCATGGGCTCTTAAGATTTATATTGTTGACATTCCTTAAATAGTTAGCTTAGTTACTGTATCACAAATTTATCGTTTTCTTGAAAACAGGTATTATTTCATGCCCTTAAAAGAAGAAACCAAAAATGTTATCGGCCCCCTATATGCTAATGTGTTGCAAATTCTTGGTACCCTTTTAATATTAGGATATTTGCCTAAGAACAAAAGTGTTATTCTGGAATTTTCCCCAGCCACATTTTTCATAATTTTATATTATACTTGTATATTGAATTGTCTACTTACCAATTAAAAGCTACTTAGCTTATGCAGATTATTCTAGTTCCTACTCACAAATTAGGCCTTAATTCTTTTTAACAAATTGCTTTAATCAACGTATTAGTGATGCTGTACTGTACGCTTGTGTGTAGACATATACACAAACAGTTATTATAATAAAAAGTTTTGGAAGTACTCAATGCTTTTCTGGAAAATTTCAGACAACTGGGGCTAGGACAAAGTGATATTTTACACTTGAGCTGGGAAAGAAGCTGAGTTGTTTATTTGGTTTTCAAACCAGAAACTCATGAACTATGACATCCAATTCTGGCTGTGTTCTTATCTATTGCTGTGACTTCTCACCACTTACTGGTCCCCAGTTGGGGACATTTATTTCCTCATCTATTAAAAAGGATGGTAAACAGTTGCCTAATTCTAAAGTTTGGAAACAAAAGGAATTATGTAGCTTCACTAATTTAGTGACAGATTTAATTCCTTTACAACTCCTGCCATTTCCAAACCTTTTAATTTTCCCCAAAAGCAAATTTACATTTTATTGCTGGTAAAGAACATAATGGAGACTTGCCTAATTACCTACTTGACCAGGATAACCAGATAAACAGCATCAGGAATTAAAAATATGGCATAAAACTATAGACTTCCATTTATGTATGAATAACTTACATGGTATTCTCATAGTATATGTAAATCCCATACACTACTGACCAGGTCTTGGAAGATTCTACTAGTAAACCATGTGTTATAGCAAAGTAATACTTTTTTCTCAAATTATGGTTACTCAGTTTCATACACAGCATTTCTAAAACTTAATAGTCACCTATGATGAATAGTACAGTACCTACTATTTTTCCTAGATATATTAATTTATTTGAAAACCTAATGGCATCACTAATGACTAGTACTTTATGTCATTTAAAGTATTTTCATATACATGATTATTTGGTTCTCATACAAACCAAATGTTGCATTTGGATACATGAGTTCCCATTTTACAGATGAGGAAACTGAATGAGAATCTGACCTAGTCTGACATAGTCATACAGCAAGTTTTGACTCAGATCTTCTGATCATTAATCCTATGATTTCTCAAATTTCAGCAGTCATCATTAACTCCAAGTCAGGGCAGTGAACCTTCCACTAGTTAGTTCCACTGACAAACTCAACATAGAGAAATTTCAGTTTGTAGAAAGTCAATGAATATGAATTTAAGAAACAAATTGAATAAAGGTGTTAACATGTAATTATAAAAGGGAAAAAGAAATCTCCTAACCTACTATAAACCTGGTCTCAAGTTTGCTTGGGACAAAGACATACTAACCTCCTCATACTGATTGCTTCTGAGTGGGGAGGGAAAACAAATGAGATGCAGGCTTTAGTGTGACCATATTGTATGTGTTATCTGCATGTGTTGGGGACCTGAGAGAGGCCACTGAATGGGTGTCTGGCGCATTGTTTACATGGATGGGCTAATGGGTGATTGTGGCTTTGGGAATGCGGAGAAGGACACCCTTTTATTTTGCTTCCAAATCCAATCGAGTCCTACAGGGCAGACCCACATATAGTGACCAAAATCAGCTTCATTACTGACCAAAATCAGCTTCATTACTGACAAGGTCTGGGTAGGTATACAAGCCTGAAATGTGCGGCCACAATGGCCTTTCTAACGTCTACCTCTTAATTAGACAGATTTGCTTGGCCAAATGCAGGCATATTTCAACAACCACAGGTTCCCACACAGGGGCAGACTGGCCCCTGCAGGATTAAGCAAGGAAGGGCAGAAGACACAAGCAAATACCTATAAAAAAAAATGCTGTAGCATCTGTAAGGGGATAGATTGAACATGGTCAGTTCTTTCTCCAGACCCACCAATCAGATAAATGATGCCTTCTCTCCCCAGGAGACACTTGAAGTGTTCCCATACTTTCCCTTTCTGAGGGGCAGACTTTGACATTTGTTCTGTGGAGACAGGGAGAAATGGTAGTGGTAAAGTGTGTCTCGTTGACATTAATCAAGATCTGAAGACAGGTAAATAGTATCCCTTACAGGTGGCTCCCCCTAGCTTAGTACTATCTGAAGGTGCCTCACTTCATTTGGGAGGCATGGTGACATGTCTCTTTTGACAGCTCATAGACTGTTTGTTCTTTTCCTTTTCTTTGACCAAGTCCAAGATAAATGAGACAATATCAAACTATGGCCTCTTCCCAGTTTGTTTACATGAAATAGTCTTTGTTTTCCTTTCATCACTCTTACTACACATGGTAAATAATAATACAGACTTCAAGCAGTGGAAGGAAATATTGCTTTCATATTTATACATACCATTTTCTTCAGTACATGTGCATATTCCTCTGGCAATATGACAAAATGTCAGGGATGGCTATCATCATATCATCATACTAGGAACCTGATAGTAAAAGCCATGAGGGGATCTCCCTGGTCTCCTGGACTCAGTTCTTCTGGCCTAGCCATAGCCCACACCTTTCATATGCTATTCAGAGTGTTTAGCCACATGAGTGGCTATTAATGACACGGCTCTCAGGTAAAAAGGATAATTGAGAATTCTACCAAATGAACTTCCTTTGACCAAATGACAACAATTATACCCTTTCAACATTCAATTAAGAAACATGACATTCTCAATTTGATGTCGCCAACAATCATTCAGAATTTAGAGAAGCCTCCGGAGTCACATAAAAGTAATTAACCTAACATTTACTGAGTAACATTTGGGTGCCAGGAATCATAGATAAAAGGGGGAATAACAGGTTCCTACCTTTAAGGGACTCAGAGTCTAGAAAGAGAACCGTGAAAGTCAGTAATTATGATACAGAACAGGAGATGAGGAAGGGAAATTAAGTTTGTGCAAGAAGTAAAACACCTTCTATGCTGCACCAGAAGTTTAGACTTGATCCTTTGGCCAGAAGCTGTTAAGGATAAAAATGACTATTCAGATCTGTTTTTTTGGAACTCTATGTCTCAGGTTGTGGAGGACAATTAACAGAGGAGAGAGGACAGAGCACCCTCTGGAGGAAAGATGATAGGATCCCAAACTCAGGCAGTGAAAAGATGAAATTGTCACTTCTTTTCTTTTAAAATCCCGTTATAGGAAACATTAAGTTCTGTACTAGAGATTAGAAATGTCATGAAGAAATGATGTCAGGAGCTAACCAGAAATTATTTTGTCAAAATTCTTCTCCCAGAATATCTTGCATATGAAGCCAGAACCAATTTCAACCTGCCATAGAATTAGAGGTTTTTGTAATTTTAACAGATCATGGTGGTTGCTGAAAATATCAGTGGAATTTTAAAGTATATTTACATTTAAAATGACTTAAAACACCAGAAATGATAGTAAATCTTCATACATTCAACAGGAAACTAATTCTAGTAAGTCTGGGAAGGCAGTTTAACACACCAGCATTGCTTATGGTTATCTTCAATCCAATAATTCTTATATTTAGCTTTGTATTATAATTTATACATACAAGTCTGATTAGCCCATTAGACTCTAAGCTCCTTCCCTGAGAGCTTGTTTAATTTTTTGTACCCCTCCTCACAAATTGCCTATCACAAGGACTAGCTTTATGTAGACAATCAATATTCATATTTTCAACAATTTTTTTTATTGAGTACCAATCAGGTGCCAGATACTAGAAACCCATTAGTGCTAGAGATAACTCTATGAACAACGTATAATAACACCCGTTTTCACTGAGCTGACAGTCCATAGGGGATATGAGAAATTTTCATACCATCTTAGGCAGCTTACGCCAGGACAGGCATGGAGGATGCCAGGGATGCCCATAGCATAACACTTAACTTAAGGGACGAAGAAAACTTCTCAAAGAAGAAAGATTTAAAAGCCAGTAGGAGTTAGCAAGGTGAGGAGAGAGCAAAGAGTTCTCCAGGCGAAAGAAAGAGCATCTGCAAAGACCAGAAAGACAGAAGAGAGCAAGGTGCGTCTGCTCATAGGAAAGAGGTTCCTGATAACTGAAGTGCAGATAGCCGGATGAGATGTAGAGTGGGAGGG
>NW_012099721.1:14850-44461 GCF_000951045.1 Mandrillus leucophaeus
GCTTGTATGTGGACATAGCATTTGACAAAATCTGCTTTGCAGATCAGAAGAAAGGATATTCCAATAAATTTTTGAGACTATTGATTTTCAAGAAACAAAAATGTAACTTTATCTCTTACCATACATACAAAATCAATTATACATGAATTAAAAACCAAAACGTGAAAAACAAAACTTTAAATCTTTTATTAAGAAAGTATAGTTGAATATATTTATGAATTAGGGCTAGAGAAGAATTTCTTAACACACCAAAAGAATACAAACTACAAAGGAAAAAAATGATAAATTTGACAACATTTAATGTGATAATTGTGGGCTTCAAAAAGCATCACTAGAAAAATGAAAACGTAAGCAACATATCCAACAAATAATTAGTGTCCAGAACATAAAAAGAACTCTTACAAATCAACAAGATATACAGAAAAATAGTGGGAGACAAAGAGGGAAAGAAGGAAAGTGAGAGGGAGAACGAGAGGGAAGGAGAGAGGGGAAATGACAAGAATAGAAAGTCTAAATAGACAATAAGCATTTTAAAACACTAACTTCATTCATCAGGGATGTGCGAATTAAAAACTGCAATGAGATAGCACCTTATACCCATTAGACTGGCAGTAATTTAGAATTCTGACAATACCAAGTGTTCTTGAAAATGTGGGGTACCTAAACATTGCTATAGGTAATATAAAGTCTCACAACCACTTTGGAGGACAATTTGACAATAAAAAGCAAATTTCTTAATATGAATATTTCATACCCCAGCAATTTGGTCACTAAGTGCCCCAGGAGAACCTATCCCACATGAACAAGTTTGTGAATGAAGTATTGTTTGTCATAGAAAGAATAGAATATATACCTTGTGGTTTAGTCATACAGTGGAATACAGCACTTTTTAAACTTTGTGATTTTTAATTTCTGTGGGTACATAGTAGGTATATATATTTATGAGGTACATGAGATGTTTAGATACATACAAGGTGAAACAAGCACATCATGGAGAATGGGACATACCCTCAAGCATTTATCCTTTGAGTTACAAACAATCGAATCATACTCTTTCTTTGAAACTGTACAATTAAGTTATTATTGACTACAGTCACCCTGTTGTACTATCAAATAGTAAGTCCTACTTATTCTATTTTTTGTACTCATTAACCATCCTCACCTCCCCACCCCTGCCCCCTACGACACTTCCAAGCCTCTGGTAACCATCCTTCTACTCTCTGTGAGTTCAATTGTTTCTTAGATCCCACAAATAAGTGAGAACATGTGATGTTTATCTTTCTGTGCCTGGTTTATTTCACTTAAAATACAGCAGGTAAGTGGATTTAATACAGGTATCAAACTGGATAACTCTCAAAAATATATTATTGAATATTGAACAAAGTTTCAGAATCATACAATAAGGTATTTGTTTGAAAGTATGCAAAATTATTGTATGTTATTTATTGATGCTATTTAGAAGTACTTATATACATAACTACATTTTTAAATATTGAATGCATAAACTCTAAATTCACAATTATCGTTACTCTAATGCAGGGTAGAGAGAGGGGAGATTTGATGTGGGGAGTACACAGATGTTTGTTATATTATTCTTATACCTTTCTATATGCCTCAAATACCTTGTTACTTTTGTTTAAGAACCTGGATAAGCTTGATTCAGGTATTCTTCTATTTGAATCATAGGTTACTTAACCATAATTATTCGCATTTAATATAAGAAGGAATTTCACATTTCTTGTTTTTTTTTTGTTTTGTTTTTTTTTTTTTTTTTTTTTTTTTTTTTTTGTCTTTTTAGTAGCATATTATTTTAGATAGGGGACAAAGCTGAGACTCAGATTAAGTGTCTTTCCTGAGCCAACTTAATTGAATGACAGAACCAAGACTGAAACCAGCTGGTTGGCCCTCACATGACTTCCTCCAGGCTGGCTGCCACTCAGTGTCAGGGAAAAAATTGGTGCCATGGAGACGGTCTGAAATGGCTTGATTGAAGGCAGAAAGGGGCTCCAAATTGCTCCAAATAGCAGTCCCCAGACAGCAGCACAGAAAGCCTATTTCCACAGCTGATGCTGAGGGTCAGTGGGATGAGACTGCATGCCGCCCAATCAAGTGACTACAGAAATGCATTGATAAGGGGGCAGGAGCCTGATCAGCCTCCCTCTTTTCACATTTCAAGGCACTAATTGCAACAGTCCTTGCCACTAGTGCAATGTTCCAAATCCCCTCTCAGAGCATGATTAAAGATCGGTCTCTTTAGGTGTAAAATATTGTGTCTGTTGGACAGTACCATCCTATAAAAAAAAATTAGGCAGACTTGATAGTAATTCAGGTGCAAGATGTGAAATGAACCTGGCATTAGGCAGAAAGACACAATAATTGTTTTAAAGTGGAATTAACTTACGGACATCTGGAAAGCAGCCCTTTTTTTCAGCCCAAGCACTTTCCACAGGCAAACTGTCTTCCCTCACAGGTAGGTTCAGAACACAAAGAATGGAAAACCACCACCATCATGGAAAACTATAAATGTGCATCAGAAAGGTCTATTTTTGTTTAGCAAAGAAACATGCAAAAAAATCAACTGATGATACACTACAATTCTTGTTTGCTGATACATTTTCACAACTATTAGGCTTGTGGAATTTGTCACTATAGTGCATTCAGCTGGTTCAAATAAATTCCTGAAAGAAATTATCTATTTGTTTATAAAGTACCTTATAATGAATTACTAACAAGCTTCAGTTCAGTGCATACATGATTTATGAACAAATTGAGTTTGTCCTTCATGAACAGAGTCAGCATGGCTATACCTGACAGTCCTACCATATTGAATGAATGAATGTGTCAGCTTCATTGCTGATGAAGAAGTGCAATCAAGGTGTGGCTCACTTTTCTTATTTGACTTTTCCAAGTTTCTTTAGTTGCCAACCTTCTATTGTGAGTAAAAATGAGGGTAGCCAGAATATTTTACATTGAACACTCTTTTTATTGAAAACTAAACTATTTCTTGTTTCTAAATGTAATTGGAATCTCAACCCACTCTATCACTTCAAATACAACCAGTATGTTGGGCCTCTCTCTGAACTCCAGACGTTGGTATCCAGCTGCTTCCCAGCATCTCCATTAGGATGTGCAATTAGCGTCTCAACCTTACTGTTTCCAAAACAGATCTGCCCACTTTTACCCCAAAACTGCTTCTTTAGTGATCTTTACCCTAGCAGTAATGACAGCCTCAACCTTTCGTTGCTTAGGCCAAGACTTCAGAGCTCTCCTAGATTCCTTTTTTCCCTCACATCACAGCCACATACCCTTATATCCAGTATATCAGGAAATCCTCTCATATCTATTTTCAAAACACATCAAGAAAATGATCACATCTCAGCACCTTCAATACTGTGACCCTGTTTTAATCCACCATAACCCCTGGCTGGGATTATTTTAGTCTCAAAACTTCTCTCTCTCCTTCTGTCTTGCTCCCCTTTAGTTTGTTCTCAACACAGCAAAGCGGTTTGAGAAAAAAAAAAAAAAAAAACCTAAAACGGATCCAGAACTCCTCTGCTCACAATCCTTTAATAATTTTTCATCCCATTCAGCACACAAGCAGATATGGACCCCCATTACCTACTTAACCTCATCTATTTCCGTTTGTCCTTTTGCTAGCCTCCTTGAATAAATTCATGAATAAAGGAAGAAAGGAGTAATTTGCTGTATTTTTGGGTCTCAAAGTCAGCATGGTCCTGTGGGAAGAGCACCGCTTCTGGTTTAAAATCCAGCTCAGTCACTTCATGGTTTAGCCAAATTACTGAAGTTCTTGATTTCTTCATTTGTAAAATGGAAATAATGCATACAATGATTATAAAATAAAATATATAGATTGCTTGCCATACATTTTGTGATCAACAGAGCTGCTTTTATTAGTACCTGTTTTAATGGAAAAATACTTATCATAGCATGGTTCTAAGGCATATGTAGTGCAGTAACTACCTGAAACTCTTTAAACAGCAGCAGGGAACCTGTTGAACATTTCACTCCTCATAAAGCTCTTGGGTTTTGGGATACAATACACTTTGTTAGTTCACTGATTTCTTTATTCTTTATTGGAAAGCATTTACTGAATACATACTGTGTACCAGGCACAGGAGAGATACGGTAGTGAATAAAATAGACAAAAACTCCTGGTCTCACAAAGCTTGAATGTTAGTGCAAAGCAACAGAAAATAAATAACATAAATGAGAAAAATACATAGTATTTGCAGATAAGTGCCAAGTGAAAAATACAAAGCAAGAAAGGGGAAGATAAAGAATTGGGGAGGGAAATTTTGGATAGAGGAGTGAGGAATGACCATATCTTCTACCTCTCAGATCATTTCTGGGTCCCTTTGGTGACTCCTCTCCTTCTTCCTAGATCTTAAACATCAGCAGCCCTCTTCTCCTGTTCTCTGAACTCTCAGTGGGTGATTTCAGGCCATACTTTGATGGCTTCATTTATTTCTTCTAAGTGGTAAGCTCCCAAATCTTCACCTTACCAGGGCAGACTCCCATTCCCTTTGCTCCCGAACCTGCCTACATAGACATCAAAAGTCCATGTGTCTGGAATGAACTCCTTCCTCCACTCCCTTCGGCCAAGTCTCCTCCTGACTCTGCCCCATTAGTGGGGACACTGTCATCTACGAGGCCTCTGAAGATTGACACCTCAGTGTACTTTGACTCCTCCCTCTGCCTCTTCAGCCTTGGAGAATCAGACTTATAGCCTGTCAGACTCATGTTCATAAAAATTCCTCAAATCCTTCTCCTCCTTTCATCATTTCTCATGTCTACTAACTCAGTATGAAATTGCCCTCTAAAAACCTTTTCCTATCTTCTCTGCTCTCCAACTCCTCCTTCCATTCTGCAGCTAGATGGATTTCTTAAAAGTGGAGCTTTGATTATATCCCTCACCTATCCCAAGATCTCCTCCTTTGGCCCTTGACATAATTCCTAATCCTGGCAATAAACACTCTCTATAGTCTGACACGAATCTTTTTTTCCATCTTTATCTCACCAGTGCACACTCCTACCCACTGCTTAGACTCCTCCTGTTATCGTCTCTACTACACGTATCATTCATTCCGGCCTGAGCTTCTGCTCACAATTGCTACCACTAGAAAAACCCTCATCCCTACCTTTAGTCTGTCCAAAACCCACTCGTCATTTTAGCCACTGATCCTCAAAGTAAGGTGTATGCACTACAGGAACTGCACAAGATAATCCATTTGGGGGCAGAAGTAGAATAGAAAATTCTATTTTTTTTTTTTTTTTTTGCTGAGCTTTACGAATATGTAATTTGCAAACTGATGCTGACATGAATACCGGTGTGTGAAATGCCTTTCTCAGACAGCAGGTATTCTGAAGGTGAGAAGACGTTCCCCAGAACAACGAGTATTGGGCTACTCTCAGCCCTTCATGTTCCGGCACACTGTTTTTACAGATTATCAGGAAAAAATATTATTATACTGAGATGAGCAATAATTACAAACTCTTTTTGTCAGACAAAAGTTTGGTAAAAAGAGTTGGCAAACTTAAAGCTGAGTTGGCAGTTTTTTCTTTCAAGGAAGATAAGTATTTCCAAATCTCTGGCCTTTTCTGTGAGAAAAAATGACTGTTGGGACCCTGCTACCCAGTACGTATTTTAAAATACAAAGATAAATACATGCCTTCAAAATAAGGTGACATTTGGATCGTGGATGAAAAATTAACTGTTTTTTCAAATAGATTTTGTGATAAAGTGAGCATTTTAAGACAGTAAGTGTAGAAATGCTTTCATTGTTAAGGTGTAAGTACTGATATGGTGTGTGTCACCTATTACAATACCCAAGCTATATGCTTAAATAACTTGGAATTAAATTTTCTAATCTGCTTAAAATTTTTCTAAAAAACTACTTTTCATTGTTTTAAAAATCTCTTTGTGTGTATGTGTGTATATAATATATATTGTATATATCGACCTATTTCTTTATGTATTTATATTGACAGTACACCCTAAAACCTTCTTAATGGTTTCCAAAACCAAATGATTGACATTTAGTGAAGCTACATATTCAGGGAAAGGAAGCCAATATTTTTAAAAGACAAAACAAACAGCTTTAGCATAACTAGTGGAAGAGATTTTAAAAAGACTTAGTAAGTGTAGCCATCAATGCACTTTTTCCATTTGGAACTACACAGCTTCAAGCAAATATTCAATGGGGTATTACTGATAATAACACAAAAGGAGAATTAACCTAAATATCCATCACTATGGAAATGGCAAAAAAAAAAAAAAAAAAAAGTAGCTCACGCCTGTAATCCCAGCACTTTGGGAGGCCAAGGTGGGGGGATTAGCTGAGATCTGGCCACTGCACTCCAGCCTGGGCGACAGAGTGAGACTCCGTCTCAAAAAAAAAAAAAAAAAAAAAAAAAAAAAAAGGTCTATTCATATAATGTAATTGTATACAACTGCAAAAATGAGAAACCACAGCTACATGCAATATAATTTTCAAAAACATTTTTGAGCAAAAACAGAAGAAATAAGTTGCAGATGGATATATAAAGGTTGAGACTATTTATTTGTCATTTTGGAACATATGAAACAATATAAAATCTTGAATTTATTGTTTTAAATACATCCATATGTAATAAAAATAAAAACACATCTATAAAAGTGAGACACAGTGAATTTAGAAAATGATTGCATTTGGAAGAGTGGAGGAAGAATGGGGTTTGGGCGGCCATTGAAAAGATTTTAATCGTTATTTTTATGTTTGATTACTTACACTGGATGGTGGCTACATAGGTTTTTATTTTATTATCTTCTGTGCTTTTATGTGCACCTGAATTATTTCATAATAAAAAAATTTTTCACTACTGAATATTTTTTTAAATCCCTCTGAAGAAATTACAATGAAAAATTCGTAGACTTATGTCCATGACAAAAACATTCTGAGATGCTCTATTAATTTTAGAAAGCTGGCATGGAACGACTAGATTTCTGAAAGTGTGTGCTATGTTTTTCTACCCATTAAGGACACTTTCTCAGAGTGTTAAACATAAAATACTGAATGGCTGAACAACCTAGAGAGATATAATCTCTAGAATCTAAAAGCAGATATAAATGTAGGGGTCAGAGGTGGAAGCAGGTCAGTACTGTATTCTCATCTTTGGACTTTAGGCATCTTTCCATATTCCTCCAACAATTTCTAGTATGAAAATGTCTTCCCATGCGTAAGAAAATCAAACAAAAATGCATTAAGAAAGATAAAATAATTTATTCTCATTAAATTCTGTCAAGGATGATTTCAGATTAGATTTTTCCTAGAAACCCAAATAAAAGTTAGGTAGAAAATCTACACATCGAAGCCAAAATAAGTAAATATTTATACTCATTTAACTTGAGGAAATATTTCTTAATTTATTTAATAGATGACAACTTCCATTTAAGAAACCAAGCTCTATAATAATGTATGTCTTAGAACTCAAAAAAAGTAATAGTTAATAAAGCATTACCGACTTACCAGAGGTGGTCCAAGTTTAAAGGCTTATAACTGAATCTCCAATCAAATGATGAGGTAAAAAAAAATTTTTTTAATAGATTTAAAGTATATTGAAGTAGCCAAGTTAGTCCCTTTTAATTAAAAGAGAAGAAGCAATTAAAGAAAGCTTTAGGGTATGGTGTTGAGGAGAAGATTGTGGTCAGAAGAATCTAACTACAGGCTTGATTTGGCCAAGTCATTATAGCTTTTTATAGCTTCACTTTCCTCATTTGTAAAATGAAAATAAGATTATTTTGAGGATCTAGTGAAAGAAGAAAATACGTGACTCATTATTATTGTATACTAGTAATTGATTTTTTTAAAATGCCAGTTTACTCTAAATGTCTAAAAGATTCCAACATAAGAATTTCACAAGATCCCAACAAGAACCCATTGTCATTTTCCAAACTGCTGCACTCATTTCCAAATTATTTAGGGTAAAGATTGCAGAAGATTCACTTTGAATACATAAAAACTTAAAAAAAATTTTTTTTGTTGTTGTAAACAACAGCACATTTCCATTAATGGCTCCCCTTTTCTTTTTTTGAAGTAAAATTATGAAAGCATAGGATGTTTCAGGTTTAAGAAAATTATAAAAATACATTATCATTAAAAATATGAGTCTCAAGATTGTACAAAACAATATCTTGAGCACTAGCTGTTGGGGGTTAGGAGAAGGGTAATGGATATTTACTCTGTAAAGATAGACAGCAGGCACTCAAGGCATTATCAGTCATGAAAAAAATATGTATGTATGTATGTATGTATGTATGTGGAACTGAAAGCCCTTGGGATACAGGGCCACCACATATAGTTGTACAATTGGGGCACAGCACAACCCTCAGTGGCAAAGTTCACAGAGACCATGACAGGGCAAGTACAGAGTTGGATTCACTTGTATTGGGTTCCAGACACTATGCTATAGCTAGGATATAAATATCAGTATGACACAATCTTCCTCCTCAAAAAAAATAAGTAAATAAAAAATACTCCTAGCTAGTGGAGAAGGCAGAAACATAAACAGATAAACTTATAAAACAAGGTGAGAGGCCGGGCGCGGTGGCTCACCCCTGTAATCCCAGCACTTTGGGAGACCGAGGCGGGTGGATCACGAGGTCAGGAGATAGAGACCATCCTGGCTAACACAGTGAAAACCTGTTTCCACTAAAAATACAAAAGATTAGCCGGGCGTGGTGGTGGGTGCCTGTAGTCCCAGCTACTCAGGAGGCTGAGGCGGGAGAATGGCATGAACCTGGGAGGCGGAGCTTGCAGTGAACCGAGATCATGCCACTGCACTCCACTCTAGCCTGGGCGACAGAGCGAGACTCTGTCTCAAAAAAAAAAAAAAAAGAAACAAGGTGAGAATGCAAAGACAGAGGTAGGCACAGAAGGTGAGAACCTGACACTGCATGGAGGAAGAAACTCAGGTAATGATTTATGAGGTGAGGAAGCCTGAATTGGACCCGAAAGTGTGAGTAGCAGCTAATGGAGAGAAGGCAGGATGGGAGCTTCCCTGGCAGATGAGCAGCAATGACTAAGGTAGTGACAAGAAATGGCCTAGTGTATCCGTAAAGCTGTGAGCAGTCTCGGGGTCAGGACCCTACAAAGCAAGGTATCGGGCAACAAATATGTGACTGCTCAAAAAGCCGATCTGACTTGTGTGAAGTCTAGCATTACAAGAGCAGATACAACCATCCACTTTGGAAGAGCCCAAATCTGTAAAGTTCTGACTTCCATATGTACTCTACAAGATTAAACTACAGCCTGATCATTTGCATACAATCACTTTTGTCTTCTAGTGTGCATTCCATTAGACACATTTGTTCTACTGATTGCTTTCTGTTTCTCGGTTTACCTGTATTTCCCTGTATCAAGTGCCATTGACAGCTTTCAACTAATTCTCCATCCTAATGAATTAGACCTAGGGCTTCCTTATGTTTTAAAACATGCCATCAATCTACAACTTATTTTTTGATCTAAAATAATATTTGTGTTTATCTAATTACAGAAATTATTACATCACACAGAAGTGATTTCATCATAATTTGGTTTACCAATTTGCTATAGACATTTTGGTTATTTCAGTATTTACTACCATGGGTAATACTGAGATGACAAACCTTGGATGAGCTATGTGATTTTAAACCCATGTGGTTTAATGTCTGTAATTTTCTCCTAAGAATAAATTTATAGAATTCGAAGTGTCGCGTCAAAGAGAGCATTAAAAGAAAATCTTTTGAACATATTGCCAACTTGCTCTCTGTAAAAGTTATTCCCATTTACTATCCTGCGAGGAGAGTGCCTGTTTCCCCACCTTCCTAGTTATTTTCAGTCCATAATGCTGAGCTGAATCTGCAAAGTGACCTCATGTCTTTCTTGGACACGTACAGTCAGCATTCAGAGATGGTTAATGGATAAGTACTCTTATTCTGATCAGAAGAAATAAATGCATGTATTGAGCAGGTAAGCAAGTTGTAGAAATTCTACAGTAGCAAGCCAAGCAGTCAGAGGCAAAAATCCTTCTACTGCTGTTTATCCTGGATTACTATTTGTTCCATGTAAATAGCAGGTATCATTTCTTTGGCTCACATTTTAAAATCAGAAGAAAAAATCTGGATTTATGGCTTCTTTAGAAATATTGGAACATCTGGAAACACTATGCATGAAAGGTACTACTGACTAGAGCTGAGAGGGGTTGCCGCTTTAGACAGGAAGTTACCTCCAGGTGATCATATATTTCACCCAGATGCTTTCACTCATTTGTATTACCTGCCTGGCCATTGTCAGCATTTGAGTTTGACAGTTTGAATACTCTAAGTACTGCTTCTTCGCCAGAAAAACAGTAAATTATGCTGAAGCAGAATTATAACACAAATTTAGATATAGTGAAAATCAAACCATAACCTCTGAAATATAACAGTGTGTTGTGCCTCTGAGTTGGTGAGTTATATCCAGTTCTATATTATAAAGAAATTTTACCATAATATGTTTACATATATCTATCCATAATTCATGTGTGAAATATGCATAGCTAAAAATAATTGCTAGTCTATTATTAGAAATATGTGCAACAATAGATTGCAAACATTAAAATACAAGAATTTTGTTCACACGTACTTTCCAATTTAATTCAACCTCAAACTGCAATAAGCTTACTTGGAAAAATAATAACCAATTAAAAATTTTAAATATCTAGCCTGTGATCAGAGGACAGAATTATATTCATTTCATTAAGTTCAAAAGTGTAATTAGACATATATCTGTGCATGGTGTCAGAATTCTGCAGGCAGTTAGTTATGCAAGACCACGTAGAAATTAAAGCCTGTGAAATAAGTGTTATGAAGTTTTTTTCAATTGCAACATAAATACAGTCATGCAGAATAAAGTTGGCAAAGCCCTCAGGAGAAAACAGAACAAATGATAGAGTATAAACATATACCTTTGTCAGAAGAAATGGGCCTAAGGTTTTATTTTGGTAAATCTTAGTTAAACATAGCAAGAGGATTTATGCTAAGGTTTGCAAGTAATACAGAGTTCTTGTAAAGCACAAGGCATTGGTCTCAAGATGTCCTATATAAAGTGATTTACATGACAAGTAAGAAAGAGAAGGTTTCCAAGGTTTGTTTTATTTAAATGACTTGCAAGATAAAAATAAACGCTTTCTTCACCAAGGCATCTATTCCCTATGAATATGCATGTACAGCAGCAATAGATTAGATGAATAAAGAATTTAGAAGCCTGCCTACTGTGGTTAACGTAAAACACCACTGTGGGCCGGGCATGGTGGCTCACACCTGTACTCCCAGCACTTTGGGAGGCAGAGGCAGACAGATCACAAGGTCAAGAGATTGAGCCATCCTGGCAAACATGATGAAACCGTATCTCTACTAAAAATACAAAAGTTAGCTGGGCATGGTGATGCAAGCCTGTAGTCCCAGCTACATGGGAAACTGAGGCAAGAGAATCGCTTGAACCTGGGAGGCAGAGGTTGCAGTGAGCCAAGATCCTGCCACGGCACTCCAGTCTGGCGACCGAGGGAGACTCCGTCTCAAAAAACAAAACACACACACACACATACACACACACACACACCACTGTGTCTGCTATATCAGTTTTCTAGATCTTAATACCCACTTTAGTTTTTCATTTTTTATTTATCAAAGAGAATTTCAAACATACGCAAAAATATGCCGAGTAATATAAGGAACCTCCGTATGCCAATTATCTGGCCTCAACAACTGTCACATATTGGCCACTACTGCTATATCCATACTCTCAACCACCTTCACCCCTTCTGTATTAACTTGAAGCAAATCTCAGATATCATATTTCATCCAAACATGTTACAGAATGTATCTCTAAAAAATCAAATAAAACCTTTTTTTTCTTGAACATAACCATACTCCCATTATAACACTGGAAAAAAAAATTCTCAATATTTTCAGATATCCTGTTAGTGTTCAAACTTTCAATTGTCTCATAAATGTTACAGTTTAAATAGCTTGTTTTTAAGAATCAAGTTTCGAATAAAGTACATTATAATTGTTACTTTTTCATTTATGTTGCATTAATGTGATAGATTCCTTCTCCATCATCTTTTCCTTTCCTTGAAGTTTATTTCTTAAAGAATATTGGGTTTTAAATTATGTAAATGATTGGAAATAAAGTTCAAAGAAGGTTTTTGTCTTTTAAAAAGTGAGTATCTGATTAAAATAGGGAAAGAGGAATCAATGTCTGACAGTGTATGTCTGTAAATGTGTAGATGTGTGCATGTTTGTGTGTGATATAGTATCATTTTTAGGAACATTTAGCAACAGTGTAATTCCACGCATGCATTCATTTATTTATGCATCCATCTATCCATCCCATCATCCACCCATCCACTCACTAACACTTTGAGCACTCTATTTGCCAGCAATCCTCCAACCAGTAGGGCCTACCAGGTAAAATAAAACACTGATCTCTGCCCTCTTGTTGCTTGCTCACTTAGGAGTCAGATCTAGAAACAAAAACAATGTGACACACAATCCAATTATTCCTACAGCTCAATCGCACAGGAAAGAAAGAATTGCCCCCTCAGATTCAGAACTGCTTAATTGCTGAATTCCCCAATAATCTGAGTCAACACAGGCATTCTAAGCTTTGGTGATTATTTCCAGCCCCCACTCAGTATTTCCTGATGCAGAAATAACAGCATCCTCTTATTACACAACTTTTGATTCCTGAAGGCACAGATCCTGGTCTCAGTGTGCACCTGCATACATCATAGCCCTCATCAATTAACTCCCACGTCCGTCAAGGATTCATTGAAATCCGGTTTACTATGCACCGTGTAGAAATGTCCAGCTGCTGCACGAGGTGGGCATGAGTCAGCCTGTACTTGTCCATGCTCTTGGCAGATATTCTGCCATCCTCTTAGAACAAAAGACTGGTTTCACAGTGAGTGCTTATTTCTTCATTAAATATGAAAGGTCTCTTCTCCCTTCCTGGGTCTAGCCTAGAACTGTGTGTAATCCTTTTCTACAACTCACACCTAATTTTGATGCATTCTTATCAAGCCAAGAATGCCTTGTAGCCAGGTCCCCTCTCAAACTTGCTCAGACTTCATCTTGCCCAGATTGCTGTATCGCTCCAATCAAGGGAATCTGCGGTCAGTGAAAATTCTTTCTTCAGCCTCTGCTTAAACATTCAAACCCATCTCAGTAGATCCAAAGACCTGCAGCATTCTCCTCCAGAAGCCCTATAAATTGCTGCCTTCCTTGTGCATTCTACCCCATAGACATATAAGCCAAGCTTTGTAAGAGATAGTGGGAGTCTGGAATAAGCCTCTGAAACATATGATGTTAGGGATTGTGTAAAGAAGAGACTGTTGTACCTAAGAAAAGGGTTAGGTCTCAGATGACCCGAAGAGGAAAGGGCAGATGTGGAGCAGTGAAGAGATGTACAGAACAGGGAAGCTCAGTAAGCTCATTAGCCATTCTGCTCAAAGCTATTCCTCTTTTCACAGTCTGTATCAATTACAAATCCTGCAGGCCCCTCCTTCAGAGCATTTCCAGAATCTGAGCGCTGCTCATGACCCCTGTACACCCCACCCATAGCCACCATCATGTCTCACGTAGATGAGTGACATGGCCTCCTGGCTGGTCTCCCTGCTTCCACACCAGACGCCTTCCCACCTCCAGGCCTTTGCATTCCCAGTTTCTTTTCTCTACTGGGAAGTTCTTCCCCTTGGAACTTCCCAAGGAAATTCCGTCCTTGGTGTTCACTCCCCATCTTCTTCAGGTGCATGTTCAAATGTCACATTATTAGTGAAACTTTCCCTGACCCCCTACTTAAAATTATAACACACGTACAGTAATACCAGTTGTTCCAATGTCATTTTCTTAGTTTATTTTTCTCCAATTTTTAATACATGATATTTCTCCTTATTTGTTCATTGTCTCTTTCTCATTTCCTCACTAGAATGTGAGTTCTACAAAGACAAAGATTTTGTCAATTTTGTCCACTGCTGTACCTTTAGTGCCTAAAACAGAACCTAGCACGTAGTAAGTGCTTCGTAAATATTTGCAGAAGGGAGGGATGGAGGGAGGAAGGGAGGGAGTGAGGAAGGGAGGGGTGACTTCTCCCAAAATATTAGGGATCCCTTTGTGTGACACCAAGTTAGACATAACTATTGCCTTTGAGGTGCTGAAGCACACAATACTTGAATGGTGATAGCAAACCCATATCTAATATAGTTATTGAACTAAATTGGAAATGTTAGTGTGTGGGAAGGTGCTTCGTGGATTGAGAGAGCACCATTCAGCTAAAATGTTTAATGTGCTAAGGGTGCCCAGACACAGGGTGATGAGGAGAAGATGCTGGAGAGAAAGGCTACGTCATTATATACCATTTGCATTTTCCTTTGATTTAAAATATTCATGGACTGAAGTAGATCTAGGACCTCAGGGCAGCAACAGTCATTAAAGTCAGTCCAGATTTCCTAACGGGTAGGCCGAGGGGAAGGCAGAACAATTGGACAGCCTGGACAGGCTAGTGAGCTGATACTCCTTAAATGCTTATTTTACACATATTCATTCAACATTCATTTAATAAGCACATGAAAAGAAATGTTCTATTAATAAAATTGCAAACTTTTTGTTTAAATTCAATGTGAGGTATTTATTTAATTCCTTGTAGTAACACCATATTTTAATGTATTTGGAATTCTTCATTTTACAGTTTTTCTGTCACTCATAACTCGAGTTAGTCATGAAACTCACTGAAAACAAACTTCCCTTACATTAGTATGTTCAAAATGTATTTAAATTGTCTTTTCTTCTGTCCTTCATGTTGGCAAAATACTTCCCACTTTTCTCTCTTCGATGTTTACATTTTTTCCCTCAAATGAGACAACTTTTGATTTTATTTTATTTTTATTGAGACAGGGTTTTGCTTTATTGCCCAAGCTGATTTGCCTGATGGCTTACTGCAGCCTCGACCTCCTGGGCTCAAGTGATCCTCCCACCTCAGCCTCCCAAGTAGCCGGGACTACAGGGGTGCACCACTGCACCCAGCTGATTTTTTTTATTTTTTATAGAGACAGATTTCATCCTATATTGCCCAGGCTTGTCTCGAACTCTGGGGTCAAGTGATCCTCCCACCTCAGCCTCCTAAAGTGTTGGGATTACAGGAATGAGCCACCATACCTGGCCTGAGACAACTTATTGAGCCATGTATTAAAGGGTTTAAAGTTGAGTGAGTAGCATAAATCATTTGTTCCTAGGTCTTTATTTGGTTTCTGTTTCTGCTAACTCCAACGCTGACTTGTGCCCATCAAATGATAGGTTATAAAATTAGAGATGCAGGCCTAGGTCTCTAACATGCACAAGAGATATAGGTTCCTGCGGAGGGGTAGTATCTCCTGTTTGTTTTTGTTGTTATTGTTTTTTAATAGAGTTATTCAACTGATGCTGGACCAGTTGACATCTTGCCATGTCTGAAGGTGAAGCTTGTGGCAATCTGCATTAGCCGGCACTACAGTCAATCACCTTGTGGAGAAAAGTGGACATTCTGAGCAGTCCTGGTCTCTTTCCCTGCTGACACTGCTGCAAGCACTGCTGCTCAGTGTAAACTGGCGGTCCAGGACATCTGATACTGTCCCTGCCTAGTGTTTGTCAGGGAAGAAAAGGGAATAAAAGGTCACTTTTCCAGTGTTAAACTACCTTAATCATCTCAAGTCGCCATGCTCCTGGGTCCCACCTACTATGACATACACACGTCATATTTTCCTAGTGCTAGGTTTCTAGTCTTGCCTGGAAAATGTGGTCAGAACCAGCCCTTTGGTTCAGATGCCCTCATCCTTAGGCAAAAATCCCTTTCACAACTTTCTGAGATCTTCTCTTGACAGTTGATCTCTCTCAGGGACACCTTCGTGTAAGAGAAACGATCAACCTCATAACAGTGTATCAAAATCTTAACCCCTCTCCTTCCAAAGGATCCCTTATACCCATGCAAATATACCCTGTTCTCTTTTCATCAAAGTTTTATTTTCACAACCAAGGAGGATGGAAAAACAGGACCTCTGGCAGGCCAACAAATGTCCAGTTATGCCCTTCCCAGGAAAGCAACACTCACTTTATATACCCAGAGCTAAGAGGGACCACTGAAAGGACTCATTCAGCAGAGAAGATCTCTGCGCCAAGGGGACACTAAGAAACAATTGACTAAACAACCAAACTCTCTTAGTTGTAAGCACTGATAGATTAAGAACTGGAAAGTCCCACTGAATTAAATTGTTCATTACTGCATGCTCTTTGGTGTACCTATTTTATAAAACTATTAGAAGCTTTGTTTTTTGACTTAAAGTGTTATAATAAAGAATTTTTGATAGAAATAGAAGTGCTTGAGTTTATATATGGCCAATTGTTGCCCATCTTAAATGGATCTGAAAATCTATTATGCTAATTTGCATTTGGAGTAGGTAGTATTTTAAATAAATTGTTTGCAAATTAAGTGGGTTTTAATTGGGGAGGGTAAGTGATGTCCAGAGTGATTGATCTTATTAAAAGGATAAATCTTTCATGCATTAAGCCTTAATATTTCAACCATGAAGTTAGCAGTGTTACGTTGCAAATCTCATTTAAATTGTTTGCCAAAGACTTGAATTAAAAACAATCTATAATATAAAGTTAGCTTGGCCAAAAAGTGATGACAGACAACTTTTAGTGAATTTCAGAATGACTGTTCATCCAAAAAAATGGTTTCCAAGTTAAATTTTGTATGTCTCTTATAGAAAATGCCTAATGATGTGCTAATTACCTTCAGTCTTTTATTACTTTAAAAAATGTTAAAATTAGTTATAGCTAGAGAAGGAACTCCAATTCCTTTGTTGCAATGAATAATGCAAAGCTTTGTTTAAATTCATGCAGTCCTATTTATAAAAGAACACCTGGGTAACTTTATTTTGAGCTTAGAACAAAACATAAAATTGTTGAGAACAGGATATTTAAATGTACTCATTTACATTCTTAGGCAGATCAGCAGTGGTAAAATAGCCTTGCTGAGGATATATAAATCTAGATCAGTGAAGCTGTAACAGCCAGTAGCCTGACATGAAGGGAAAAGAGGAGAATTACACCACCATCAAGATGCTACTCCTGATCCCTTCCCTTCATGAAGGAAAAAGGGCCAGCTGCTGCCTCCCTGCTATGATGGGGAGAGACCTGCTGGCAGTGGCGACTCTACTTGTACTCCATTCTTTCTCTGTTTCTCTCATTTACTCACTCCTGGCTTAATTGTGTCGTTTCCTGCATCTTCTCCTCCCCACCACACACATAGCCCAGACCTCTCTCTCTTGAAATCTCCCCCTCAAAGTTTCCTTCCCACGTTTTGGAGAACAGTTGGTTTCTTGGACCATATTAGCCTCAGAATGTCCCATACCCTAAGCTGAATCAAACACAAGAGGTTTGGGCAGCTGCCTGCATCCCCGAACCATAATGGGAAAAGGATGGATCACCGCGGGAAAACATCTGACACATTTTTCACACACAACTCTGTAATCTGCAAAATCTAATTTGGTTCTGCTAATTTGGTTGGCAGAAGAAGAGAGAAATGAAAAGTAGAACCTGCAATAAAAATCCTCACCAGAACACTCCAATCTCTGTTAAATAATTTTTTTCTATGTGCACATGACAATTTATATATTCGGGGAAGATCACCAACTTGAGAACAGCTACCTGACAGCCTCTGATGTCAGCCATCAAAGTCAATTAAAATTCAGACACTGAATATTGCTGTTTGCCAGTAATAAGTCTTAGTAACCATATCTATATACATTTCTGCACTTATTTTAGAGTGTGATGCCAGACACTATTCAGGCATGTGTGATGGAAAAACCATAGAAGTAAAGGGAAATCCAAATGGGTAAAAATAGTGGTAACTTCAGGGCACATAATAAATCTTTCATTGCATATATACTAGTTTTATTGATAGAAAATAACTTCTTCACTCATTAAACAAATTTTGAACAAATATTGAAAAAATGTTAAGTTAAAAAAAAAAAAAAAAACAAATTACTAGCCAGGGAGGAGTCCCAAGGCATAAATTAGAAGCCAAGTTGCAAGTCAGGATGTGATATCTGAGCTATTTAAAAAACCATTCACTTTTGCTGGCTCCTACCTGGTCCCTTTTTAATTTTTTTAAAATTATGGATACATAATAGTTATACATATTTATGGGTTACATGTAATACTTTGATATAAGCATACAATGTAGAATGACCAAATCTGGGTAACTGGGATTCCGAGGAGCTCAAACATTTATCATTTCTTTGTATTGGGAACTTTCCACATTTTCTATTCTAGCTATTTTGAAATGTAGAATAAATTATTGTTAACTATAGTCGCTCTATTTTGCTATCAAACACTAGAACTTACTCCTTCTGACTGTATTTTTGTACCCATTAGCCAACCTCTGTTCACCTCCATCTCCCCACCTTCCCATCCTCTGGTAACCACCATTCTATTCCCTCCTTCCATGAGATCGTTTTAGATCCTACATATGAGTGAGAGCATGCAATATTTGTCTTTCCGTGCCTGACTTGTTTCACGTAACATAATGTCCTCCAGTTCTATCCATATTGCTGCAAATGACAAGATGTCATTCTCTTTGTGGCTGAATAGTATTCTATTCTGAATATATACCATGTTTTTAAAAATCCACTGATAGACACTTAGGTCAATTCCATATCTTGGCTATCGTGAATAGTGCTGCATTAAACATGGTAATGCAGATATTTCTTCAATATACTAATTTTCTTTCTTTTGAATAAATACCCAGCAGTGGGATTATTGGATCATATGGTAGTTCTATTTTCAGTTTTTTGAGGAACCTCCATACTGTTTTCCATAGTGGCTCTTCTAGTTTACATTCCCACCAACAGGGAAGCACTCATCCACCTACTCTCTTAGTCTTCTAGTCTGGAAGCTGCTCTCAGTCATCTGATGACCCAGTATCCTTAGTATCCTTCCCTTCCCAACTCTCTCTTCACAGAACCTGGACCAGTATCCTCAAGTTCAGTCCTGAGGAAGAGCTGCTGAAAGAGCTCTCACTTGCTTGACCACCATATGGCACCAACAGCCTTCTCCCCACCCTCATTCAAGGTTGAGTGTCAGCCCCTCTTTCTCCCTTCCCTATACTCCAGCAGATGGCTGGCCTTTTCCTTACTTCTATAATTTCTTCCACTAGCAGCCTCCTGATTCCTGGGAATATCCATCTCCTTTGCTCATTCAGGTTCCCACTTCACTATGGTATGTACTGAGCAGATTCGCCCTTGGATTTCACTTTGACCTTCACTCTACCCTGTGTCCTTGGAGTGCTCCATGGAAGTAAGAGTAACGAGTTGGCAGAAGATGTTAACAGAAAACCCATTTCCTGCACTCTCAAACACATCCAGCCTGCACGGAATCTCCTGCTGCCCTTTCATATGTATGCCCTGACAAGCAGGCCTTATTGTCTCTGTCCCTGTCCCCTGCAGGCACTACCCTGCTCAGAATATTATCAGGTTCTGCTTACAAAATACACATTACCAAGAGGTTGAAATCCAAATGCAAGGAGTCAAGAATACCCTTCTGTGTTGCCCAGGGAATGATGATTTTTAATGTGATAGCATCAGCCACATTTCTGCCTATAAAAATCCCCAGAAGTAAAACTCTCTTCTGACAGTTCACTGCCATGGTCCAGAGCCTCATCACAATTGAACCTATCTGTTAGTTTGTGGACATATGGCACTTGCATTCATCTCAAGAGACCCTAAAACATTTCAAAATTTTATGATAATGGAGGTTGGATATTTTTCAATTAATGAAACCTTTATGGAATAATTTTAACTGACACTCATGAGAATCAGATACTACTTATAATCATAGATTATCATTTAAAATACAGTGTGCAGACATACTAGGGGATAACCACATTAATTACCCACTGTAGCCATTCAAATGACTCCTAGAGATGTTTCTTGCATTCTCCACCACCTGGGATGCCTGTCTGCTTTCTCCCTGATAATGTAAGTCTATCATTCCTTGCAAGACTCGAGTCTCACCTTTTACAAGGAATCCTTTCCTTCCAGTCCCACTATCACACACCTGAACAGAGGTTGCTTTGTAACTGTTTAAGTTCTTTTTAAGTTAGCACTATGTTTTTTATCCTTTGTTTTCTTCATGAAACTTAGTAAGATAGCTTACATACAAGACCAAACTCTCTGCAGAATACAAGATCCCATACCTACAAAAACTGATAGGCTGATGACTAAATGATCAAGAAAATGATTCTATCAATTAATCAATCAATGCAAAAGTATGTCAGTCTAGAAACCTGATCCAGAAAGTCATGCCCTGAGCTTAAGTTTACCAAACAGTATTATCCTTGCCTAAAAGTAAAGATTCAGATTTGGGGTAATGCTATATGAGTTCAAGCTCTGTTTGGCTATTTAACCAAACATTAGATAAGTTATTTTATAGGTCTTAGAAATTGTTTGCCTCACTTTTTAAGCATAATACCAAACCAAAGAGAGAACGAATGAGCAAAAGCCTCATAAATGATGTAAATGTTAGTAATTACCATGATTATTTCAATGAAAGGGGGGAAAATCAGGCCCAGGGGAAAATCTGTGCAGTAAACTGGGTCAATCCGGAGATTCTGAAATATGCACTTAGAAACAGAACATTTTGACCACACAGAGGTATTGTTTTTCCTTAATATTCAACATGTTTGTATTTTCTAGCTTATTATTTTATAATTAATAGCAAAGCTATAAATGGCTTTGGGGATTGTTGCATATCTCACATGATTACCTTGTTGTGGAGTAACAATCAAGTGGAAATGGAAAAAAAATTTTGTCAAAGATTTCTTTCTGTAGGCAAGATGCTGCTTTTTATCTAAGTATCTTTTAGCTGTTGAGTATTTTATAATCATTGACATAAATATAAAAATGGTAAACAATGTTTATTATTTGCATACAAGTGAGTCTGAATTGGGGCCTTTTAGTGCCTGTCATTCCCAATGCAATCTCAAGAATGTAATAGGCAATCAGACGGTGATTTATCTGACCCATTATCGAGAAAGAACCAAGAAAAATCTAAACATCATTTGGTTCACTCATGTGTGCCCTGCAAATGCAAAACAGTGAATTATCTGAGCTCTGTCATGATTTTCTATGCTATAAACATATTTAGTATTCAAAAATGTGTTTTTATCTTTATCCTTAATTTTTTTTGTTCAATTGCAGGAAAAAATACAGAAAGAAAGTAAATATAATGGAGTCTCATAAAGGAAAAAATATCTAAAAAACAAGGCAATAGATGCGCCAGAAAAGTAATACTCTAGGCTTTCTTGGGGTGAGGTGTGTTGTTCCAATGTCATGACCAAATTCTAGCTACAGTGCTTACTTCGGTCTATGCTGCCTATAGGAAATGCCTCCTGTGGTCTGAACAGGATACCAGACTTTGTTGATGACATTACTAGAACTGACGGGAGAGCTCCGCTAAGCAGCTGCCATGTGCTTACACTTCAAGTGAAAATGAAGCAGAGCTGTGTATTGAGTGAGCTCTAAGTCCCAAAACAAACTTTAAGTCACAAAAGGTACTTTTAATTATGTATGAGTATGACCAACAATTATGTTATAAAATCAACTTGAAAAGACAATACAAAGTGTTACACCATATAAAAAATAAGCCACACATTAACTACATTACTAGTTAGTTTAGTAGTTGATTATGCCTGTCTTATGGAGTCATAATCCACTGGGTAAAATGGACATTTTCCAAACAATGCCACAGATGAGGATGCAAACTACAAACTGAGAGAAATAGTGTAAAGGAAAAAGAGCCCATGGCCAAGGAAGCTGATCAAGGCTGGTGGGTCAGAGGAAGAGACTTGACAGTAGGTGGGGCCAAGGCAAGGGGTTGGGGAAAGGGACAGGGCACAGCAGGCGTGCAATCTCCTCGTGAGAGAGAACAGAGGGAAGCAAAGGAAGGTAGATGTCACAAGAACACATAGGTGAAGGGGAGCAAAGGACAAAGTGAGGAAGGCAGTAGGCAAAAGCATACCATCCCAACCTTGCAGGGTTGGCAGTGTTCTAGAAGATGTTGGCTCTGAGTTTTAATTGGAAAGGTGCTTTAATACATTTTTTTTTTTCTCTCACAGCGACCAATGAGGCTGACATTTTTCCATTCTAGGTATTAAGGGAACCTTTTCAAATTCATAATATGTGGCAGAGAAATAATTCATAACTTAGATGTCCTGACTCCTGCACAAGCCATCTCACTGCTCTGTCTGCCCCCACCCCCCACCACCCCACCATCTCTGTTCTCTGTTCTTTAATACAGAGGTAGTGAGGGGATCGATTTGGTCATACTTCCAAGGAAACATCCAAGACTCTTCCTTCAGTTCAGCAATGGATTCTTAACCCTGCAGTTCTAATCACATGATTTTCAGTAAACATAGTCAAGGCCAATTAAAATGTATCCCTAATTCTGGGGTTTGCTAGCTAAGCAGAGAAGAAAGGAGGGAAATTTTAATTTTTAGGATCTAAGTCAAGAATTAGCCAGAGAAGATACACTGGAATACTTTTTTAAACAACACTTTGTGATTAGCAATAGTGCTAAGCCTGGACTTGGAAAGTCCAACCACAGCTTCAAGTGAAGAAGCCAGCCCTGTTCCTCCTCCTTGTGATTGCAAATAGTTTGGTCATCTTCATTCCTTGCAGACCATAGTCAATTGCAAGTTCCATGGGGGTAAAAGACAACTGGACAACAATCTAAAATATTGTTTTTAATAATGTACATTCTGTTTATTTCATTTACTCTATCCTTTTAATATTTCACCTTTTCTAGACATCTCTGGATTACGGTAGAATTCAATCAAGGGTCAGCCTCCTGCCAAGATAAAATTCTCTACTTCTACTTTTTACCCTTTTCCAGAATGAAAGAGCTGTATTTATTCTTGCCAACAGATGAACTAAGCAAATGTTTATGGTACTGATATCGAAGTGGACTGGGTGAAGGCTGGGGTGGACAAGTGGCTTTGGTAAGACAATATTGATTGCTATAGCAGATAAAATCTGAAATCTCAGTGTTTTGACTCAATAGAAGTTAACTTCTTGCTCTCAAAATCCTGGCAGTAGCGGGAGGTGGAGCTGATGATTCCATGCATCATTCAGAGACCCAGGATGATGGAGGCTCTGCCATCTTCAGTGTGTGCTTCTCAAGTTGTCTTGGGTGTTAACATCCAACAAGCAGGTGGGGAAAGAGAGAAAACAGAAGGGTGTGTGGGTTCTGTGGCCAGGCCCCGGAGTGGTGTATGTGACTTTCTGACATATTTCGTTGACCAGAATTCAGCAACACAGTCACACCCACCTATGGTCACGTGGTTTCACTGTAAGCCACAGAGGAGAGGGAAACAGACTGGGAATCAAGTAGTCAGTTTCTGTACAGGACGGATTTCGGAGAATTCTGCTTTCTTTTCTAAACCTTGTATTCGGTGGATAATTTGAGATATGAAGAAAATGTAATCCACACTTTGACATTAAATCCAAGTTTATGTATCTATGAAGGTTTCTCTATTTATCCACCCTCCCCCCACCCAAAATCTGACAAACATTTCACAGGTCTCCCAGTTCTCCCTTTTAGTAACAGCACATCCTTTCAGATACATACAGAAGAAAAGGCAATTGCTGTCTGCTGTTCTGAGTCCCTGTTCCCTCAACTATGAAATGAGTATAATATTTAATTTAACACATTGAGCACCCATGATATACCAGGATTCATAGCTGAAACAGGCACCCTATTGTGAGACAGACAATGACAGCGTAGTATTATGATTGAGGCAAACAAAATTGCATAATATTTTTGCAAACACCCATGACAGCGTTTAGCATACATTATGATATCCAATGACTCTCGGTGATTTCTCTTTCATCTCTCATTTTCTCCACTCATTCACCAGCCCATCATTTCTTCTACAGGTATATGGAGGGTTTTGTTACTGTTCAAAAGATCTCTCAGGTCACTATCCTAATCCTGGAAACTGGGCCAGCTTGACTCCTGCCTGTGAACTCAGCCTAGCAGCCATTCTGGCCCAAAGTGACCCTGAGCATCAGCCTTGAGGGCTGGTCCTCAGGTCCTGCTTCCTCCTTGTTCTGCTCAAACCTGCCTCTCTGGTACCCAGCCGTTTGGCTTCTGTCTTGTACCTAGCTTCTCCCTGCTTAGTTCTTGCCTTGTATTACCAACACCAGGACTCCTCTAAGTTAGCTTTGGCTTTCTCAGGACCTGAGGGTAATAGAGTGAAGACATAGACTAGTTGGATTGTAGACTCTTAGGAAAATTTATTGGCCTCATCATAACCACTGTCATTACAGAAGTAGTTAATTACAATATTTAGAAGAAGGGTCGGCAAACATTGTCTACCAAAGGCCACATAGTAAACATTTTAGACTTCGCAAGTCACATCCAGTCACTCATATTATTTGTGTGTGTGTATGTGTGTGTCTGTATGTATATGTGTGTGTGTGTGTGTGTGTATTCTTCAATTGTTTATAAATGTAAAATCCATTCTTAGCTCATGGGCTATAGAAAAACAGATGACAGACTGGATTTGACCTGTGAGCCATACTTTGCAGACTTCCGGTCTAGAGCTGCCCTATGCGGCGTGGTAGCTATTAGCCACGTGTGACTATTTAAATTTAAAATTAAATTATTTAAAGTTATATAAAATTTGATTCCTTGGTTGTGCTAGCTCAATAGCCATATTTCAATTGCTCAATAGTCACATGGAGCTATTGGCTACTATGTTGAACAGCAAAGACATAGAACACTTCCAACATCACAGAAAATTCAATTATACAACACAGGTCTAAAGCCTGGTTCAAATTAGCAAGTTTTTCACAGCGTTTTCTTTAGATTAATTCCCTGTTCACACTGCAATCCCCTCCCCCATATCTATTCCATTTTCCTCCCAGTTATATCACCTCTCATTACTGTAACAATCCATGCCATGCCCCTATATGTAGTGGGGATTGTGATCAAGAGAAATGAAGTAGTGAGCTTGCAAACTTGACTTTCATCCCAAGTTATTTGTTTCCTAATGGAAATTAGCCAGTTAGCTTTTGAAAGGCTTCTAGAGCAGTCTTACATTTCTTGGTCCTATTTATGCTCTTACCAACTTCTAAATCCATGGTTAGAGGGAGAACCAAGATACACTCTATCTCCCACAGCAAATAGAAGAATGTGACGAACCCCAGCTCTGAATATCTACCAATATCCTAATCCACCCAACCCCAAAAGAGACTGTGAAATTTCTAAGGAGAAGGGAAAGCAGAATGTTAGAGAAGACTTTGTCCCTCTAGAGGTATCACCTAAGGAGCAAGGGGAGAAGGGAAAGAAGACAAAATAGGGAGGACAGTTCAGGGCAAGCTGGAGCCAGCCCCTACTGGCTCATGAGAACCAACTGTTACATTTTCAGGAATCCTTCAAATCATATAAATACACAGCTAAGTAAATTATATTAAAAACAAAGGTGATAAATGCATAAAACTCATCTCTTCCTAATTATTTCACTACATTTTACTATCATCTAGCTCTTGAGGCTATTTATGCCTATGGTATATGTGTGGTAGAAATATTATATTGTGGTTTGTTGCTGCACATCTCCTCCCAACTCCATGTTCTATAGTGTCATGTTGGTAGTTTAAAATTGGCCATGATGGTTTGTTTTGTTTTGCTTTTACCCAGACAGCCAGTTGTTAAACATTTACCAGAATACCACTGCTCCTGTACAAGCCAGAGAAAAAAGAATGCAGGATATTAGGCAGCTATAAACCATCATCACCGAAGGGCAAGACAAAGGAATTCAGACCAAGGAGGGATGAAATTTCTGCTAACTCTGGACCCCTGCTTCTGAAGCTGAATGCTGATTGCAGTTCATCCCAGTTCTGAGGGAGCATCACCCCAAGTAGAATTGCCCCAACACCTTGAACCATCCTGCCTCAGTGGCTTTTCTACCAGATACCTGTTGCCAGGCTTCTTGAATATCAAACACCTGTCTCAGGGCCTCTGAGAATTACTTGCCCTCTCAACTTCCCTTGATTTCCTGTCCCATCATTAGTTTGATATCACAGATGATGAACCTGTTTCAATCACAGCTAACAATGTTTGTCTCCCTCCAGTCTTCCCTCCCCTGGATTAATCTCCTCTCGGTTTCTTTCTGATTATAAATTTTTGCTATTCCTGTACCAATCATCACCTTGTCACGCTGTACCCCACTTGTCTGAGAGCTCAGTCCCTAAACTTTCTCGTCTGAATAACCCTGCTGATGCCCTCTTTTAATCTACTACATGGATACAGCTACCCAACCATAGAGCCATAAACATGGCTTCCATGGAAGGGAAGGGCGAGTACAAGATTAACTGTTATGGCTACATTTACATTTGTTAAAAAGTATTTTTATAAAAAATAGAATGTCATTTTCAAGGGGCTTAGAAGAAATTAACTGTTAGAAGTTTTAAACAACCTAATCTAAACAGTAGAAAATATATATATATATTGTATTAAAGGCAATTCACAGAAGATCAAATTAAGATGATACATAGTCCAGAAGCCAATAGGCACAAACTCATTTAACTCTTGACACAAATTGTTAAACGTCATCTTTTTTTATGACCTGATCTGTACACTGTGGTGGATCAAGGGAGATTAGCCATGTTGCCAGAGTGAGGAAGGAAACCACAAAAGCAGAGCACATCACTTACGTGTAATTATAATGATTACAGTGAGAGCCCTTAGACTTAAAAAGAAAAATTATGTAATACAAGAAGTTGCTATGTTAAAGAAGGTAATCTAAGCATTACTAAAATTGCTAAGAAAAGTGGGGGAGAAGTTTTAGGATACAGCCACAAATAACTCAAGTAGTAAAAAACAACTGCCATAACAATTTGATGATGAGAAAGCAATATTTGACTAAATATTATACTGTTTTTGTCCACTTGTGACTTGAGGAATTGACTTTTATTCCCCTTGTTATTTTCCTTCTTATGAAGTGTTTTAAAAATATTCAATAGCTAAATGAAAAGGTATTTTAATGATCCCTTTCAGATCCTTTGTGTAGAACTGGGACTTGGGAACTTTAAGGAATACTATTTTTTTTCCTAAACACTTACCATCTCCTCTTGCGTGACAGTAGCAGTAATTTACTGTGCATAATACCTTGCATTAGCCAAGAAGCTAAAGAAATATTTCATAGCTTCAACCTTGACATAGTGAAAGCACAGCCATAAAAAGATAAAAGGAGCATGACAGTAGCCTGAGGTAGTTAAGTTTTAGGAAGCGCTGGTTTTGTTTGCCTGTACCTACCAAGCCACTGTCTTTAAATATTGGGTTTCGTCATCACACTGAAAGCAAACATTTTATATAACTGCTTACAGTTGCATTCATTGACCAGATTATTAAGCAAAAACTCAACATTATTTTTGCTGTTCTTGGGTTCTCTTTGTCTAACTTGGAATGGCTTATTGGATGCTTCATATTATATTTGTCTTTCTTTTAAAATAATCCTTTGCATATATACTATCAATGCTCTATAAGAACATGCTATATCCAAACAAAGTAATCTTACATATAAGATCCTCTGTCTGCCTTCCCCCTCTCACCCATGGATGCTTACATAAGTGAGTGTACCCTCCCTCCAAACAGTATCTATTCCTACAAATGCCTAATAGTAAGAATAGCCTTGGGTTCAGACTTTAGGATAAAAATTTTTATCTTATAATGCAATATGAACCCAAAAAGATGTCATATTAGAGAACACAGTGCCCATTGAAAGTTAAAATCTATGTGAGTCTGTGTACACTCTAAATATACCTTTTTCTGTAACTTTTTTGGTAGTCAATAATATGGATCAATTTTCAAAGAACTTATGGTTATAATTATTTATTTATAACAATCTTTGATTCAGATGGAATTTAGA
Source organism: Mandrillus leucophaeus (assembly GCF_000951045.1). Classification (NCBI taxonomy): domain Eukaryota; kingdom Metazoa; phylum Chordata; class Mammalia; order Primates; family Cercopithecidae; genus Mandrillus; species Mandrillus leucophaeus. Next base: position 42,894 of record NW_012099721.1, read on the forward strand.
TTCACACACAGATTTATGAAAGACAGCATAAATATTGGAACAAAAGTAAATCTGAAAAACAAGGAAAAGAGAAAAAAGAGAAAATAATATATATGTCATAATTAATTTAGTATATAAAGTTTAATAACCTCGAATGGACTTGAGATGGAGTTAAGGAATGGGTGGGGAGTGAGGGAAGGGATGAGCAATGAACCGCTGGATGTTAGTGCAGAATGTTGTGGGTATGTTTGATACACATTTTCCTGTCCCTTCCCCCTTCATGAATCTTCACCACAATGGTAGATCCTTGAGGCTAGATATACAGTCCTTGTGTATCTGTGGAATATCTATACTACGTCCTGACCATGTGAGCATGACTCAGTAATGATCTCACAACAGGACGTCCCTCTTCATTTTGATGGTATCTACTGTATCTACTTCCTTTGTACATTATTTTCTCCTCTGAGTGCTTTCCCCCCATTTTAATCATTACTGCATGCTCTAGATAATAAAACAAACATGGACACTATTACAGCACTTACCCTGAACCAGATAAGAAAACAAATATGTACCTATTTTGGCTAAAAATCTTACAGTGAGAACTATGGACACTCTAAAGAAATAAAGAGATGGGGAGGGGGGACACCCAAGATGGCTGAACAGGAAGAGCTCCAGCCTTCAGCTCCCAGCGTGAGCCACACAGAAGACGGGTGATTTCTGCATTTTCAACTGAGGTACCGGGTTCATCTCATGGGGGCATGTTGGACAGTTGGCACTGGTCCACGGATGCAGCCCAACCAGTGAGAGCTGAAGCAGGGCAAGGCATCGCCTCACCTGGGAAGTGCAAGGGGGAAGGGAATTCCTTTTCCTAGTCAAAGGAAATTGAGACACACAACACCTGGAAAATCGGGAAACTCCCACCCTCATACTGTGCTTTACCAAGGGTTTTAGCAAACTGCACACCAGGAGATTATATCCCACACCTGGCCCAGAGGGTCCCACGCCCACGAAGCCTCCCTCATTGCTAGCACAGCAGTCTGAAATCTAACTGCAAGGTGGCAGCAAGGCTGGGGGAGGGGCACCCACCATTGCTGAGGCTTAAGTAAGTAAACAAAGCTGCCGGGAAGCTCGAATTAGGTGGAGCCCAACACAGCTCAAGGAGGCCAGACTGCCTCTGTAGTCTCCTCCTCTGGGGACAGGGCATATCTAAACAAAAAGCAGCAGAAACCTCGGCAGAGGTAAATGCCCCTGTCTGACTGCTTTGAAGAGAGCAGTGGATCTCCCAGCATGGAGGTTGAGGTCTGAGAATGGACAGACTGCCTGTTCAAGTGGGTCCCTGACCCCTGAGCAGCCTAACTGGGAGACATCCCCCACTAGGTGCAGACCGACACCTCACACGGTAGGGTACACCTCTGAGACAAAGCTTCCAGAGCAATAATCAGACAGCAACATTCGCTGTTCAGCAATATTCTATCTTCTGCAGCCACTGCTGCCGAGACTGAGGCCAACAGGGTCTGGAGTGGACTTCAAGCAAACTCCAACAGACCTACAGCTGAGGGTCCTGACTGTTAGAAGGAAAACTAACAAAC
>NW_012099721.1:49836-50453 GCF_000951045.1 Mandrillus leucophaeus
TGCAAATAAACTAGAAAATCTAGAAGAAATGGATAATTTCCTGAACACTTACACTCTCCCAAGACTAAACCAGGAAGAAGTTGAATCCCTGAATACACCAATAGCAGGCTCTGAAAATGAGGGAATAATTAATAGCCTACCAACCAAAAAAAGTCCAGGACCAGACGGATTCACAGCCAAATTCTGCCAGAGGCACAAGGAGGAGTTGGTACCATTCCTTCTGAAACTCTTCCAATCAATAGAAAAAGAGGGAATCCTCCCTAAGTCATTTTAAAAGGCCCACATCATCCTGATACCAAAGCCTGACAGAGATACAACAAAAAAAGATAATTTTAGACCAATATTGCTGATGAACATTGATGCAAAAATCCTAAATAAAATACTGACAAACCGAATCCAGCAGCTCACCAAAAAGCTGATCCACCATGATCAAGTGGGCTTCATCCCTGGGATGCAAGGCTGGTTCAACATATGCTAATCAATAAATGTAATCCAGCATATAAACAGAACCAAAGACAAAAACCACATGATTATCTCCATAGAGGCAGAAAAGGCCTTTGACAAAATTCAACAGCTCTTCATGCTAAAAATGCTCAATAAATTCAGTATTGATGGAA
>NW_012099721.1:52621-63640 GCF_000951045.1 Mandrillus leucophaeus
TGAACAATGAGATCACTTGGACACAGGAAGGGGAACATCACACACCGAATCCTATTATGGGGAGCGGGGGGTGGAGGGATAGCATTTGGAGATATACCTAATGTAAATGATGAGTTAATAGGTGCAGCACACCAACATGGCTCATGTATACATATGTAACAAACCTGCACATTGTGCACATGTACCCTAGAACTTAAAGTATAATAATAAAAAAAAAGAAAAAAAAAGAAATAAAGAGATGATTTCTCTGTAGGAAACATAGTCATATCATGTTATTTTAGAGACATGAGAGTTTCTTTAAAGTTAGGAAAGACATGTTGTTTTCTGTTTTCCCTCCCTGAAGTTCGAAAGTCTAATTTTTATATAGATATAGGTATAATCTTTCTCTTCTCTCCTTTTCCCATCAGGATCTCTGAAGGATATAAATCAAATGCTATTTCAAAGAAGCAGCTCTTAATAGTAGCATATTCACTGTTTTTACTAAAGTCACCTCTAGCTTTTCCATCTCTTGAATTTTAACGGTGTCTGTGCTATAAAATAAAATATTTTTCAAAAGAGCACAGAATATAACACATTTCTCTCCAAGAATTGTCAGTGCTTTGGCCATCTTTCCTTCCTTTCATTTTAGGAATGCATGAGAAGTCTTCTTACCCACAGGAATATTCCTACTTGCTACCTGAAATAAGGTAATTAAGGGTTAGGCTCTCATAGGAGCACTGTTGAGGGATCTTTAAACTCTCTGAAAATTGGTTTCACACTCAGTTTCCAAATTTAGTCCCTCTTCCATTTTGCCCCCTCTGGGCAGCTATCTTGAGTTCATTTCAAGTCCCTAAAATGCTAGGCCTCTCTTAAAATTGCAACCAGGGGAAGTAAGTTGTCAGCAATCCCATTTTCAGAAACCTTTAAAGGAGAAAGTCTGTATTATCTTTTCCAAAGGGAAGTTCAAATGCAAATGAAAGAGTTACTTTTTCAACTAAATAATGGGGGGAAAAGGCCAAGAACGTGAAATGGTCCTTGTTTTAATGCCTTGGTGTAAATGGCTTGAATATCCAATTTTTGCTTTTAATATAGTGAGTGGCCAGAAGATGCCTGAGTATCTTTTAGGATTGATGGAAGCAGATCGAAGAAACTCTGTAAGCTATCTTAGCCACTTTCTAATGTTGGCTGTGCAGATTCTATAAGCTCAAACTAGAAAAATCATTTTATTTGCTCTAATTTCTTGATAAAAGCTTTCCATAGTCCTGCAAGTGACTCCAGTTGTATCTACGTCTGTAAACCATTTTCATTGTTTTAACTCAGATGGTCTGGTTGTTTTTAAAAAATGAATCTTTTTAAGGAGTTCCCATTTGATTTGCACTGCTCATTGTATGCCTAGTGTCACACATGGGCAGTCACTCACTACCTCTAACTACAGAGTTTCCTTAAAATTGAATTCTTAGATAAAAACTAACTTTAAGCAGGGAACTGAACAGTGGAATCCTCCCCCTAACCCTATCAAGCTATTTCTGCAGAATTGAGTATTTTTAAACATGTAAAATGAAACCCTGGAAATACGCAAATAACTGTATTAGGCAGTTTATATCAAATTAAATAGCTGTGAGTCAAAGGTAAGTCCATATGTCAAGTTCTAACAATTTCCCGGGGACATAGTTTTTTTAATCAAAATCTGCTCAAACCTTGTTATGAGTTTTGTTAACAGAACTATAAGAGTGTTTTATTTTGTAAAAAGTTCTATGAACTTGGGTTTTTTTTTTTTAATTATTTTGTCCCTGCTTTTCCTTTCTCCCTCTATTACTGCTCCCTTACTCCTTCTCTCCCTTCATCCCTTCTGCCTTCCCTTCCTCCTCCCCACTTCCTTTTTACATCTCCTTGACCATTCCATTGCATTACATCATATCCTTCATCAAAGAAAAGAGGCCCACCTTTTGTACAATTTCTAGGCCTGATTTTTTTTAAAAAAGTTATTTATCTCAAATAACCCCAGTCATTGCTAAGGGTGTAGAAAGGTACTTTCTCTCCTTGCATCTGTACGTTTTCACTATAGGAAAGGCTGTTCAGTGCACTTATCCAGCAATGTAGCCAAAAAGAGGCTAATGCATTTTAAACATTTAACCATGACCAAAATTTGGAGCTGAAAACTAGTGATGTGATAAAAATATTTTCAACATATTTACAGTACTTTTAACCCCATATGAATCTTGGCCCCGAGGGGAGCAAATCTGCCTCCAAGGGGAGTCACTTTTTAAATGATCTATCTTATTTTCAGAAACACATATAGCCTTCAAATAACTTACCAAGACCACCATGGCGCCTTTAGTCCTCACCTATATCTCCCATGCAGAAGAGATAAAACTTTCCTTTGGTTCCTGACAACATGACCCGAAGAGGGTTAGAAGAGAATTTTTGCACTAACCTTTTATTTATATATAAGGTGCAGGTGTAGACAACTGAATGGAAATAAAGGGGAAGTATAATTTGGGTAAACATTTACATTTTAATTTTCTCTTAATTTCTTGAGGCCCATTATGTGTTTATCGAGGCACGCAACAGCTTTATGTTAACAATGCAACAATGCATCATTAAATGTATACCAGATGTTCCTGCTCTGGCACCTATTACTGAGAGCCCTCAACTTGCCTGTCAAGGGAAAGAAAAAAAATGTGTGTTCTTCTTTAATAACTAACACTAACCCATCAAAACAAGGAGCAATAACAGAAAGACTCTGACACATTGTTTGATAAAATACTGCCTGGAAACTCATTAGTGTAACAGGCTACAGATGAACCGGCATACCCGCTCCTCAGCCATATTCTTGAGGAGCTGAGTAATAAAGACACTCAACAGAAGGTTAAGCCTAAGGATTGAACTGCTGATGCAGTTCGAAATGATGGGCACATCGATTGCCCTTGTGAATCACAAATACAGAGGACTTGGGAGTTAGATGAAATTGACAGCAAAGAGTATCAGCAAGCCCATTCAGAAAACGGGCAATATGTGTTTTGGAGGCTCATAAACTAAAATGATACAAAGAAAGTTAGAGCAGATGGCTACAGGGGCATAAACATTCTAAAATGGTTTTTAAAAAGGGAGCTTTTTATGGGAGACGTGCGGTTGGATCTGGGAAAGGATTAAAAGTGAGGACGTTATAACTAGTTCTTCCCTTTTTCTTCTGATTAATTTACCTCCCAGAGAGCAGTTACTTAAATAGGCTTTCATAGATCCCCTGTAGCAAATCCTATGAAAAGGTGACATATTTCCCTTGTGGCTGATAGATTTATGGGTATCTTTGCAGACCAAATCTCAGCCTGGAAAAGTGGCAGGCAGTGGGAAGGATGAGGAGAGAAAGTGGATGGGAATAACTGTGCATGTAAAATTTGTGTTATTCCTTAATTGAACAAAATTAATTGAGACAAGGCTGCATTCCTGTTTTGTAGGCAATTTTAATGATTTTTTTATCACAAATGTGTTAGACCTAGCATCAAAATCTTTTCAAATGTTAAAATATTCCATGCAGTTTGCCTTGTATGAGGAAATATGTTCTCTTTTACCTAAACTGATAAACTCAAGGTTTACCCAGGGAGAAAAAATCAGAAATAATAAAGTTTAAGGGAGCTGTAAAATTGCTTTGAAATATGTCGCACACATTGTCAAGGCTGCAGCTTTGCCCAGCTACAATTTATGGATGAAGTTCAGATCTCTATGATGCTCTAGAATGAAAGTGGCTTTCAGGAACCTTTGGGGATGGGATATTTGGGATTTCATTTATCTTATTGAATTCTACTTTCTTTGTATTTTCCCTTATAAATGAAAAGACAGTGTATCAATGCTTTGTTAATATTGTATTAGTAAATTGAAGCTCTAAACACAGCAAATGAAATGCAGAAATCCTCTGTTAGATCATTTAAATAGCCTTTCTTTTTTCACATTATTATTTTTAAACAGCATTGTTGAGGTGTAATTGACATACAACAATGTATATAAGATGTACAATTGGATACTTTTGACATATGTATACAGTGTGAACCTGATATCATCACAATCAAGATAATGCACATTTTCATTGCCACCAAAAATCTGCACTTGCTTGTTGAGTATCTCCCCCTAATCCCCAGCAACTACTAATATGCTTTTCATCACTACATATTAACTTGCATTTTCCATTAATAGAGTTTTATGTAAGTGGGATTCTACAATACGTGGTCTGGCGGGTCTGGCCCTTTCACTGAGCGTAATCATTTAGAGATTCACCCTTGTGGTTTCACGTACCCATATTCATTCCTTTTTATTGCTGAGCAGTATTCCATTGTATGGATATACAAAGAGCTAGGTGATGCTGGGCCCTCTATTGAAAGGAGTCTAGGAACTGAATTGGTGGTAACAGGAATCCTGCCACCTCCAGGTCCATTCAGCATGAGGCATGATGGGATGCTTAATAAGTTACATCCTCCCACAAAGGAATTTCTGAACCTGCCATTTGAGAGCACGCCACTGAGTTATGATTCCTATAATTGAGGGAATGGAGTTATGCCTCCCACTGAGTGATCTGTTGGACCTTTCAGAACTGAGACCAAAATAAAGAAATTAACATAAATAGTGCAGATTGCAAAGTAGTTGTTTCTGCAACAAAATTAATAAAAGCTATGGACCCAGGTGTCTGGGGATCTTTTCCAAATTCTGTTGGTTTGAATGTATTTAAAGGATTATTATTCCAAGCGCCAGGAACTAGGATACTTAAAAAATTACATTGATTGTGTGTGTATGTATATATATACACAAACGCATATATACACACATGTATATACACATACATGTTTGTGTATACACACATATATACATGTGTATATATATAACTCATTCTATTTAATGTCATTTAGTAGAATGGCACTTTTAAAACAAATCATACATACAGAAAACTCATAAATCACAAGTGAATAGCTTGATGGATAAAATGAGCACAACCAAGCAACCTCAATTAGATCTAGAAATAGAACCCTACTGGTATTTAAGAAGCTCTACCAGGTCACATTCCAGTCATTATCCTCACCTTCATCCACAGAGGTAAACACCAGCCTGACTTCTATCACAATAGATTAGTTTTGTTTTCGAGTTTTATATACGTAGCATCGTGCATTATATATACATACATATATATAAAATACGTGTGTGTGTATATATATATGAACTATTTTAGTCCACATTTTATTAATGAGATTACTCCCTGCAATCTTTTTAAAATTTTTATGTTAAATTTCATTGAATGAGTATTCTACAATTTACGTATGCGTTTATATGTTCAAGGATATTTGAGAGATTACCAGTGTTAGGGTATTATGAACAATGTTTCAAGAGCATTCTTTCACATATTGGACATATACCTAGGAGTGGAGGAGTGGAACTGCTGAGTGGTAGGGTATGCATACCTTCAGCTTTGGTAGACAAAGCCAGTTTTCCAACACGAGTAGTACCAACTCACAGTTCTATCAGCATACTGTCAACATATGAATTCCTGTTGCTTAACATCATTGTACAATCAGGTGGTTTAAGTTTGACCATTCTGGTAGGTATGTAATAACATTTCATCCATTTATTTTCCCTGAAGACTGATGAAGTTAAGCATCGTTTCATGTTTTCTTAAAATTTCAATATTATCTTTTATGTAGTCCCTGATAAGTTCCTTGTCAATATTTCTTATTTGCATTTTCTTTTTCTTACTGATGTGTAGGAATTCATTATATATTTTATATATATATATCCTTTGTTAGCTATATGTATTGCAGATACCTTCTCCCGTAATGTAGATTAGATTACCTTTTCACTTGTTAAATTTCACTTTCATATTTAAACAAGTAATCCACCTGAAACTGGTATTTGTAGGTGATATTTGTGGATGATCAAGAGACATGTTTCCCAATTGGATATGGATATATAATTGGCCTAACACCATGGATTGAAGAGATTGTTTTACATAGTGCCAGGCAATGCCTCCTCTGTCATAAATGTCCAAACATGTGTAGATTTGTTGGGTTATCAGAATTGCTTTAAGTCTTGTGATGGTTAATACTGAGTGTCAACTTGATTGGATTGAAGGATACAAAGTATTGATCCTTGATGTGTCTGTGAGGGTGTTGACAGAGGAGATTAACATTTCAGTGGGCTGGGAAAGGCAGACCCAACCTTAATTTGAGTGGGCACAATCTAATCAGTTGCCATAGAGGCTAGAATATAAGCAGGCAGAAAAATGTGAAAAAAGAGACAGGCCTAGCCTCCCAGCCTACGTCTTGCTCCAGTGCTGGATGCTTCGTACCCTCAAACGTCAGACTCCATGTTCTTCAGTTTTGGAACTTGGACTGGCTCTCCTTGCTCCTCAGCTTGCAGATGGCCTATTGTGCGGCCTTGTGACCATGTGAGTTAATACTTAATAAACTCCCTTTCATATATATGTATATTATATATATAGTGTGTGTGTATATACATATACACAAAATATATACAATATACCTATATACAATATCTATACGTAAATATATATTTTATATATATTTTACATTTTTTACATTTAGGTCTTTATTATAATATATATTATGTACATATATATTGTGTGTACATATATATACACACACACTATATATATAATATATATATTAGTCCTGTTCCTCTGTTGGTTCTGCACTTCCATTAGTTCTGTCCCTCTAGAGAACTGACACAAGTGTATACATCAGTTTAAAAATAGTTAACATCATGACAACATTAAACTTTCCAATCTGGGGACTGAGGACATACCTCCACTTCTTTAAGCCTTTTAAAAATATTTTTCAAAAATATTTTGAATTTTTTTGTGTAGAGGTATTACATATTTTATAAGATGTATTTATAAATATTTATTGTTTGTATTCTATTGTGAAAGACATTTTTACTTGTTTTATCTTACGTTCATTGCATATGTATTTATTTACATGGTAACCTTGATAAAATCACTTTTTAATTCTAGTGGTTAATCAGAATTATTTGCGTTTTCTTCATATACAACCGTATTATCTGTGTATAACCGTAGTTTTATTTCTTCCTTTCCAAACCTTGTACGTTTTATTTTTATTGTCTCATTCTACCTCCAGCAAAATATTGAATCGAGTGGTAATGGTAGGCATAATTTTCTTAATCCAATTTCTGGGGAAAGGAGTAGCTAAAAGAGAGCAGACATAATATGTTAGCATTAACTGTTGTATTTTCTGTACATTTTTATAGATAACTTTTATTAGGCTAAGAAAATACCTTTTATTCCTAGTTTGCTAAGATTATTTTTAAGTTCAGGGACATATGTGAAGGTGTATTGCACAGGTATACATGTGCCATGGTGGTTTGCTGCACCTCTCAACCCATCATCTAGGTTTTAAGCCCCACATGCATTAGGTAGTTGTCCTAATGCTATCCCTCCCCTCCCTACCCACCTCCTGACAGGCCCCAGTGTGTGATGCTCCCCTCCCTGTGTCTATGTGTTTTCATTGTTCAACTTCCACTTCTGAGTGAGAACATGGGGTGTTTGGTTTTCTATTCCTGTGTTAATTTGCTGAGAATGATGGTTTCCAGCTTCATCCATGTTCCTTCAAAGGACATGAACTTATTCTTTTTTTTTGACTGCATAGTATTCCATGATATATATGTGCCACATTTTCTTTATCCAGTCTATCATTGATGGACATTTGGGTTGGTTCCAAGTCTTTGCTATTGTAAATAGTGCTGCAATAAACACACCTGTGCATCTGTCTTTATAGTAAAATGATTTATAATCCTTTGGGTATATACCCAGTAGTGGGATTGCTGGGTCAAATGATATTGCTGGTTCTAGATCCTTGAGAAATCGCCACACTCTCTTCCACAATGGTTGAACTAATTTACACTCCCACCAGCAGTGTAAAAGCATTCCTATTTTTCCACATCCTCACCAGCATCTGTTGTTTCCTAACTTTTTAATGGTTGCCATTCTAACTGGCATAAGATGGTATCTCATTGTGGTTTTGATTTGCATTTCTCTAATGACCAGTGATAAGCTTTATTTCATGTTTGTTGACTGCATAAATGCCTTCTTTTGAAAAGTGTCTGTTCATATCCTTTGCCCACTTGTTGATGGGGTTGTTTTCTTCTTGTAAATTTAAGTTCCTTGTAGATTCTGAATATTAGATCTTTGTCAGACAGATAGATTGCAAAAATTTTCTCCCATTCTGTAGGTTGCCTGTTCACTCTGATGATAGTTTATTTTGCTGCACAGAAGCTCTTTAGTTTAATTAGATCCTAATTTGTCAATTTTGGCTTTTTTGCAATTGCTTTTGGTGTTTTAGTCATGAAGTCTTTGCCCATGCATATGTCCTGAATGGTATTGCCTAGGTTTTCTTCTAGGGTTTTTATAGTTTTAAGTTTTATATTTAAGCCTTTAAGCCATCTTGAGTTAATTTTTATATAAGATGTAAGGAAGGGGTCCAGTTTCAGTTTTCTGCATATGGCTAGCCAGTTTTCCCAGCACCATTTATTAAGTAGGGAATCCTTTCCCCACTGCTGGGGAAGACAGCACTGATTCTTTCCCCATTTCTGGGGAAGGTTTGTCGAAGCTCAGATGGTTGTAGACGTGTGGTGTTATTTCTGAGGCCTCTGTTCTGTTCCATTGGTCTATGTATCTGTTTTGGTACAAGTACCATGCTGTTTTGGTTACTGTACTCTTGTATAGTTTGAAGTCAGGTAGCGTGATGCCTCCAGCTTTGTTCTTTTTGCTTAGGATTGTCTTGGTTATACAGATGTTGAGTTTAAGAAATGCTTCTCATTTATCTATTGAAATAATCATATGGTTTTCTCTAGTATTCTATTAAAGTGAAGAATTACATCAATTGTTTAATGTTGAACCAATCTTGCATTTCTTAAATAAATTTATCTTTTCCATTTTATATCTTTATCCTTTTTATAAACCACTCCATGTAATTTTCTAATATTTTGTTTGGAATTTTTAGATTTATGTTCATGGGTAAGTTTGGCCAGAAATTACATTTTTTTGTTGTAATATTCTTGTAAGGTGTTACTATTGCAACTAACTTGAATGTTTGTGACAATGTTAAGAGAAGCCATTTTAGCCTGAAGCTTTCTAAAGATTTTTATTTACATATTTATTTATGCATTTAATTTCTTTAGTAGGTAGAATTTTATGTAGTATTATACACATTTGTTATGTCTTCTTGAGTTACTTTTGGTAAGTTATTTTTAGGAATTTGCCTTTTTTCAAAATTATTATCATGAGTGTCTTATAATATGAGCTCATTCTTTTTCTAAGAGCTATAGAATCTATATTAATAAACTACTTTCTTGCTCATAGTGGCTCTCTCTCTCTCTCATTCTCCCCTACCAAAAATCATTTTTTTCTTTACCTCAATCTCTATCTTCTTTTAGAACTCCAATGATATATATCTTATCCTTTTGATATTGTCTCACAGATCTCTGAAGCTCTGTTTATATTTAATTTTTTATAGTTCTTTCTACTGGATTATTTCTATTGATCTCTCTTAAGTTCATTTATACTTTCACCTGTCATTTCCCTTCTACTAAGTATATCTATTTTTTAAATTAAAAATTTTTTTAGTTCTAGAATTCCATTAAATTATTTAGTTTCTATTTCTCTACTAAAATTTCTAATCTGTTTAGTCATTGTGAATATGTTTCCTTTTCATCTTTGAGCATAGATATCATGGCTGCTTTAAAATTAGATGTTGCTAATTTCGACATCTGAGTTATCTCAGGTTTAGTCACCATTGATTTTCTTTTCTGTTGAGAATGGATCATATTCTCCTGTCTTTATATGTTGAAGAAATTTGAATTATATCCTGGACATTGTGATTGTTGTACTGTAAGACCCTGGAATCTGCTATGCTCCTCAGAAGAATATTAATGTTTTTGTTTTAGCAGACCTTTAGCTTAGTTGAACTGAAATTGCAAACTCTATCTCTTGAGTAGCAGTTCAAAGCTTAGTTTAACTCTTTTATCATTAGCTGTAGTCTGACCCATGCAATGCATGACCCAGTAGTCAGCTAGAAATTTGGGTCAAGATTATACATAGAATTTGAGACTTCCCCATTCAGCATTCTCCTTTCTGGGATTTTCCATTTAATTTCTAGTAAGTCTGGTTGTCCTTAACTCTGTTCTCTGATTCTTCAGGCAAAGGGCTGTGAGTTTTCTATCAGAATTATAGCTACCCCATTGTTATGGTCTAAATGTTTGTGTCCCCCCACAAAATTTATATGTTGAAGACCTAACCTCCTTATGTGACTTTATTTGGAGATGGGACCTCTAAGGAAGTAACTAACGTTAAAAGAGATCATAAGGGTGAGGCCCTTATCTGATAGGATTAGTGTCCTTTTAAGAAGAAATACCACAGAGCTTGCTCTTCCCTCACACATGCACAAAGAATAGGTCATAGGAGCACATAGTGAGATAACAGCCATCTCCAGTTTAAGAAGAATGTCTCACCAGATGCCAACCCTTCTGACACTTTGACACTGGACTTCCAGTCTCCAGAACTGTGAGGAAATTAATTTCTGTTGTATAAGCCACGCAATCTATGATATTATGTTATGGCAGCCTGAGAAAGCTCATACACCCATGGAGTCCTGATTTGGCCTATTCTCAGGTTAAAAGTCATAAAACCAGGCAACTCACACTGCATCATTCCTTTCCCCAATGTCAACTTCCCTCCAGAATCTGCTTGTTTTTGTTCATTCTCCAACTTTAGGTTGTTGCTTTTGTATTTTGTCAAAAGTTTATACTTATTATCTGGGGAAGAGTCATGTCTGGTAGGAGCTTATTTGGTGATAGAAGTAGAATACATTTTTATCAATTTTATTTGTATTTTCAATAAACCATCTCTTTGTTTATTCCCTCCACTATATATTTTTCTGTTCCATTAATTTCTATTTTTCTCTTAATTATCTTAAGACTTCTTAAGAAAATTAATTATCTTAATTATCTTTCTTTTTATATGTGTGTGGG
>NW_012099721.1:65341-67162 GCF_000951045.1 Mandrillus leucophaeus
GAGAAATGTGAAATTACCTTATTTGCACTTGCTTGTGGTATGGTAATTTCACGTGAACAGATATTACTTTAAGCTGCCATGTTGCTTTTTTTTTTTTTTTTGAAACAGAGTCTCACTGTGTTCCCCAGCCTGGAGTGCACTGGCATGATATCAGCTCACTGCAGCCTCTGCCTCCCAGGTTCAAGGGGTTCTCCTGCCTCAGCCCTCACCCTCCCAAGTGGCTGGGATTACAGGTGCCTGCCACCACGCCCAGCTAATTTTTGTATTTTTAGTAGAAATGGGGTTTCACTATGTTGGCCAGACTGGTCTCCAACTCCCGACCCCAGGTGATCCAACAGCCTCAGCCTCCCAAAGTGCTGGGATTACAGACATGAGCCACTGCACCCAGCCCATATTGCATTTTAATTAGAGTCCTTTAGTTTTTGGACAATGACCACAGAATAATTACTCTGACCTTCAGTTTCTTAATTATTCTCTGGAAATGAATGAATTGACAAAAAAAAAAAAAAAAAGTTTAAGTTTCCAAGCCTGAATCTAAAGGTGACATTGCTTCCATGTTCAACTGCAGTACATTCAGCTTTAAAAGACTATTTTACAGAATAAGGAATTTGAATAGAGGAAATTTCTAGAAACATTCTTTACATATAGTCACCACATCCCTGAAAAGAAATGCTAAGACACAGAATTTTGTGATCAGTGTTTTTAAAAACACTTAATCCATCCTTCTTGCTTTTCAGTTTTTCAAGGAAAATTACTTTTCTAAACATAAGCAGACACAGGCCTAGAAATATTTGACATGAAATTATAACATAGTATTAAAATTATACCTACAATCAAACCCGAGCTCCTTATGTAACCTTACCATTGATTTGAAGAACTTCCTTTATTACCTGACAAGCTTGCTCATTCTGTACATTTATTTCGATTTTGTTGAGCTTTCAGCCATGCCTATAATGTTGCTGAGGAGTAAAATATCTTTTATAACCAGAATCATAAATCTTTCTTATAACCAAGAGACTGTATCTTTATGGCTATAGATCATATGAGTTACTGTCAAAAAGTGCCATCTTATCACATTACAAATTAGAAAACTGAAAGACAGTGCATGGCTGACAATACCTATTAAGTTTGGTATTGTGAAACCAAATAATTTTCCTTTCTAATCAGGCAATATTTCTAATTACAAATATTTTTAGATAAATATAAATTTGGGTATGTACTTTAGCCAGATTTTGAAAGCACAACTAGATTAATGTGAGCAAACAAAATGGATGTATTTATGAAAAAGTACTCATTCGAGTGGAAAAGGTTAAAAAAAAAAAAAAGACATGGAAAAGAAAAAAATTGACCCATTTGTTTTATGAGGGGTGAGAGAAAAGTGTTATTTTTATTTCAATTTTTCATGCAAACGTTTTACACAGATTCAGTAACGAGATAACTTTCGAGTTTCTTCTTGCCAAAACAGATGCTGTTGTCTAGATATTCAATGTATGGCCTTTATTGATATTTTGAATGTCTGCTCATTATTAAGTTACTGTAGAAGAAAAACAAATAGAAATGTTGATAAATAGAACTTTATTTTAATAACAGGATATTTAACCTTTTCTGTGTGTTTTACTTAAACTTTTTTGCTGCTCTCAACCTTATGTAATAGCAATTTTATATACATTTATCTCATAAATAGAAACAGGGTGTTGCTCTGTTGCCCAAGCTGGAGTGCAGCGGCGTGGTCATAGCTCACTGCAACCTCAAATTTGGGCTCAAGAGATCCTCCCACTTTGGTCTTTCCCACTGTGTTGGGATTACAGGTGTAAGCCACTG
>NW_012099721.1:72142-73334 GCF_000951045.1 Mandrillus leucophaeus
TTCTTTTGCTTAGTGTTTGCATGGCATTAATTTTATTTCCATATAGAAAGTAAAAGTGTTCTGTTTTCTTATATTTAAGTCTTTTTAAAATAAGATAAAGTTATATTTTTATATTTATATATTTATCAAAATTTGTATCCAACCTATCTTCATCTCCTAATTGATTGGCATACTAAGGCAAAATTACAGCAAAATCAATGAAACTCAATTCTGTATTTAGGGTGAACTATAAATAATCACAGTTGTAGAGGCAGACTTAACTATTGCCAGAAAAACTGCTACAACAAAATGGCACCATAGACCAGACCAGTAAATCAAGAGAAATTAATGTCAGCCTCATCAAGCAATATTTTTATTTAATGTAAATAATTATTGTGAGTTAACTTTATATTATTTTATTTCATAAATTTATTCTCAATGAGATATTTTCATGTTCCTTAAAATCCTAAAATAAAGAACCACTATAAATTATCTAATACACCAGGGATATTAATGTGAAGTCTGGTCTACAGATCCTGCTTTGGTAGCCATGGGTACCAAATTCTGTACAGATGGATGGCTAAACATTTTTCTGGGGAGAGGTTCTAAAGCTTTGATCTGTTTCTTGAAAGAGTCTATGATCCCCCCAAATTTAAGGACCCCTGGTATCCCATCAGTATCTGAATTCAGGTCCCCAGAGTAAATAAAACAGGGAAAGCAATTCCTTTACAGAATCCTGCTTTGACAAGGTTTACTTTTAAAAGAGTATGCCAAACTACATAATAGAATATAATAATATGCACCACACCAAATCCCATCTGAACTGTTATCTCAAACAAACGGCCTAAAATGGCCTGCTGTGTAGCAGTTTTCTATAAACTTGGGTTCTTTTCCTCCCCTTTATCACCAGCTTTGGTGCACTGAGAAAAAAAATCAGGATTGGGAGATTGTGATTATAAAGGAAAAACAGATTTCTTCCAGTAGAATCAATATCTATAAAATTGTTATTTCACTGGTAACGTTTGAAATAATAATGAACTGTAAAATACTTTCGTTTTAAAGCTTATGGGTTGCTCAATAAAAATGTTTAAAGCTTATATATTTTTCAAATACGGCAAATGTTAAGTTTTACCACCATGGAGATTTGGTCTTTATACTGCTATTTTAAAGTGTTGTTTGTGCTTTTCTAATTCTTTTTCATTAAAAAAAAAAA
>NW_012099721.1:75798-82770 GCF_000951045.1 Mandrillus leucophaeus
GTTTTAGATACATTCCTACCTTCCCTTGATTTGCTAGGGTGCCGACACTGAAAAATCCTATTAACAAAGCTCCTTTGCCAACTGGCTTCTAGCTAAGTTTAGTCAATGGGAGATACTGGAAGGAGACAGGATGCAAAAGGAAGTAAGAAGCCATGATATTTCTCCTCCTTTCGCCATGCTTTGATAGCTTTTCTATCAACAGCTTCTGCCCTCCGTGGCTCCAGCTTTCTCTAGGTGGATTCACCACAGTTCCAGCTGCTTCTGAGTGGTCGCTGCTCCAGGCTTTGATGCCTCTTCTTTCCTTTGTGTCTCTAACCCTAGGAGTGGCTGTGGCTTCCTGAAGTTGCTCATCTCTGGGCTGCCTTGTCTTTCTTGCTTGCTCTTTTAGTTCCTCTAACACCTTTGTAGCTAGGGCATATCCAGTTATTTCCCAAGTTGCTGTGGCAAATACTACTACCAGCTCCAGTTTGTTTAATAAACCAAAAGGAGATTGCAGTCTTAGGATGGGAGAGGAAAGGGAAGACACCCAAAATGACATGGATACATTGTTTTATGAAAAGGGAGAATAAAAGTGAAACTGATACCAGCACCACATACACATATTAATTTTTTTTAAATTAGCATTTAATCTCTGCATAATTGGTCTTCCCTGACACTTGCTTTAAGTCAAAAGCTCAAACAGATGGATTCCGGATTATATTATATTACCGTCTTTCTATCTAGGTTCATGGGTAGGGCTAATTCCCCTCTATGGCTACCAAAAGATACAAGGAGGATCCAGTATGAATAGTGACTCTGGCCCTGGTTGTGGTAGGAAGTTAATGAAACTTGAATATGTGCTTGGAGAGCCCAAAACTCCCACTGAGAATTAATTTTGTTTGCTCATTTCCTAATGGTCTTTGTGGTCATTAGACTTACTGCTGTTTGGCCCTAAATACATTTTCTTTTTACTTTTGGCTTTTGTTATACAGGGTTCAGAGCTGAAAGCATCTACTTCTTAAAACTACTGCGTGGTTTTCTAATGGTCACAGTATGTGGGAACTGAGCATTCTGCAAAGCTAAATGTCATTTGATACAAATTATATTGGGTAATTTACAACCAATCTAACTGCTCTTTCTTGATGAGCAAATTCTCTCTGTCTTGTGTATGTGTGTGTGTTTTGCTTGTATGAATATACTGGGAGTGGGAATCGGATATGATTTTTTAAATTTGACTTTCGTTCTCTGTTAAAGGGCATGAATTCACCAGACATTCATAACCACCTTTATAATAAGAAATAAGTGTACTAAAAACTTTGTTGTAATTCAAATTAGGAAACTAAGAGCATGTTGCTATAATCTTGAACACATGTTTCTATCTCTATGGTGACTATGTTTTCCAAACCAAAATTTAGGACATGTGTTATGGCAAAGAATTTCCTTTAAAATTGTTCTTAACACATGGACACAGGGAGGGGAACATCACACACCAAGGCCTGTTGTGGGGTGGAGGGCTAGGGAAGGGATAGAATTAGGAGAAATACCTAATGTAGATGATGGGTTGATGGGTGCAGCACACCACCATGGCACGTATATACCTATGTAACAAACCTGCATGTTCTGCACATGTATCCCAGAACTTAAAGTATAATTTTTTTGAAAAGATTCTTAAATTGTACTTATGTAATCATTCTTATAAGGGTATAAAAATTCTATTACATTTCATGCTTATTTTATAATTGTACTTTTAAAAAGAAAAATGTTTGTAAATAAGAATTAGTCTTAGAAAACCCATGATATTGACTCCTACTATGTCTTCTCATTCTTCCAAGAAATGATCCTATTTGTTGGCCTTATTTAATAATCCACAGAAGGACTAGGAAAAAATGGAATACTTAGTTATAACACTGGAATAGTGAGTATTTAACAATCAAAATTTTGGCTGGGCATGCTGGCTCGCGCTTGTAATCCCATCATGTTGGGAAGTCAAGGTGGGAGGACTGCTTGAGCCCAGGAGTTCAAGATGAGCCTGGACAACATAGTGAGACCCTATCTGTAAAAAATTTTTTTTAAAAAAAGAATCAAAATTCACATGCAGATTAAACTTGAAGCTGAAAATATGATCCCTGAAAATAGCCCCGTTAATATGTCCCCTTTGTTCTGAGCTGCAGTAATATGCTTCTAAGAGTTAAGAAGAAAATTAAATCATAGCAAATAGTCTCATCTCTAGGAAAAAAGGCATAAATTAAACTTTCCTCAAAACAAGATTAAAATCAGTGTAGAAAAATAAGGCAAATCCCATCCAGGTCTTTTGTGCAAATGAGTTTTCCAAGTGAAAAAGTGTAAGGAGGCAGTTCCTGGATAACATACGAAGCCTTTTACGAAGGGAATCACTGGCCACAAGGATCTGTAAGATATAAATTCCCTACCCCATTCAAGAACAATGTTGAGCCTAAATGGGATGCTCATTGTAAGCTCTGAATCTTCATCTGGGATGCTCATGTAGGAAGGTGCCGGTGGAACCAGGTATCAAGAGTCAGAAGACAAGCATCAAAAGCCATAAGGGGGTTTGAGGAACTCTTTTAAGAATAAAACTGGAAGGTACTTCTCCATGGTTCCTAAAAACCAGCCAGACAGAAAAACAGAAAATATGCCTCAGGAACTTTGGCTTAAAGAAGATGTGTGACTTCTTAAACTTTTGTAGCTTTTTCATGTCTATTACCTATTTTTATTTGCATTTCTGACAATAGATAAGATACTGTCTTTCTTATTGTCCTGGAAAAAGGAGAAGCAGGGAAACAAGACGCAGCAACCTGCTTCTTCCAGGACAATAAGGGAATCCAAGAGAGATCTACCCTGGATTTTCCAGGACAATAAGAGAATCTGGGGAGAGTACATCTAACTTGGTGTCCTAGTTGGTGAGAGAAGAATTCTGAGGATTATGGAGGAAAGGAAAATAATAAATCCGTGGAGCTGGAGGAAAAGTGCCAAGAAGGGGAGTTATGGACTAAGGACTTGGGAAAGAGAAGGAGCCCAGAAGATTGATCTGGAAGTGGGCACCTTTGCTCACAGCAGAGTCTCATCGGTAGCCCCTTACTAACTCACTTTCCAAGCTCCTTGACTCCACAAACGCTATAATAGCAGCCGAGTGTATATGAGAAAGCATTTTCTATCAGCTAGTTGGTTATTAGGTCTTTCAATCTTATTTGCTACCCCACCTCCCCTGTCTCCATTATAATCCCATTAAGAGCAGAAACTGCCCCATCCTTTCCTTATGACACTGTGTTGTCTATGACACCCACACACTTTTTATAAATATAGTAATGATATGTCTTATGTTGCCCCTTCAGCTCAGTGCCATTCCCAGAAGGAATGAACAAAGGAATGTCCCAAAAGAACAGAATGGAATGGGGACACGATGGATTGGTATAGCCAAGTGCTTGGTACATTTTTAAAAAAGGAACTTCTCTCATAACAGAAGTGACTTCTCAAGAGTTAGAGACCCAACTCTGCACAGATAGAGGAAGGCTGCTTGGGTCTCTAATTTGCATTCAAAATCCAGGTTTTAGCTCAAATTTCTTTCATGTTAGCATACAGAGTTATCTTCAGTACAAAGTCATTTTCAAGGTGAGCGATTTTTTCATTTTTTTATCCCAACATTTTTTATGAAAAATGTTAAATATACAACATGTATCCACCATCTGAATTATATCATCAGTATATTACTATGCTTGCTTTGCCACAAATCTGTCTAGCCATCAACAAGTCATTGTTGTATGCATTTCAAAATCCAAACATCATAACTTCCCCTGAAATACTTCAGTACGAATATTAGCTAGAACATTTGCTTACAGATTTTAATGCAACATTTACATGTAATAAAATATACAAATCTTAAGTGTCTATCTGCTAAGTTTCTTTCATCTGCTGAGTTCTGAGAAATATATAATCTGTGTGATCCTAACTCCTACTAAAACAGTATTATATCTTATATTGGATTCTCTCTAGTATTATCATAGCCCCAGAGAGTTCCCTCATGCCCTTTGCAGTCAATTCCCACCCTTCAATCTCTGCCGTAGTCATCAACTCTGATTTTTTTTCCTAGATGAGAGTATTTTCATGCTTGACAGAGTTGTACAAATAATGGCTTTAGTGATGAACCTTTGTAGTTGGCCAAACTTTAGGGACATTTGGCTTCAACCCAACAAAAAGTTAACAGTCTTAAATGACTGATTACTGTAGATAAATGAGTAAAAGGAGAATTATTCTACTGCATAAGTCATCTTCCTCTCCTGCTCATTCATATCTAATAGCCCAGACAAGAAATAAAGTACACATTGTCTCTGCCTGATAAATCAGCAATTTCATTTGTCTCATAATGAAGGGTCAAGGAAGTTCTTCAATTTCTGAATATAGTCATATGATTACTGGTCTCAGAACACAGAACAAAAGAGAACAGATTTTGATACTACTAACAAGCTCTTCTTGGCCAATTATTCTTCCTTATCAATAATATTAGGGTCCTAGAAAAAAATACAAATATAATAACTACATCTTGCCACTCCTGTGTGTAAGTTAAGAATTATGGAAGGCTTACAATTCTTGTAAGTCAATGGGAAGCTGAGTAGGGAGTTACTATTGAATTGTGCTCAGGAATGGTACCTAATGGCTTATGAGGATGAATCAACTATTAAAATGGCAACTGCCTGCAGGATGTGGCTTTCCGGCCCATTGTTTTGCAAATTAAATGGAAAGTTTTTGACCCCTGTGGCATCTTTACATCCAACACATGGTCTTTGCACTGGTCTTTGTTTGGGTTTTCTAATAGCTGGTATCATTCTTCCTCTATATCCCATTAAGTTTCTTTCTGGATTCTCTCTGCGAAGTCCCCTACAGCCCCTCCCCATGTCTCTTTTTCCACACATCATTTCATGTTTTATTCCCATCATTGGACTTGCCATTTCTTCATGTAAATTCCCACCCCTTCCATTCTCCCCCATCTCTCTCAAGTTGCCCCCCTTCACTTATTATCCTTTTTCTCTTTCCTGCTGCTTAATGATTTTTCCTGCTGATAAGCTGTGCTCACAATACTGAGAGGCCTGCAGCACCACTGGGCTTGTCGCTTGCTCATGGGGTGCTCCGAGCAGATGGAAGTAGAATTCAGTCATGCTCATCACAGGACAGCTCTGTGATGGTGTGTGAATCTTGTAACATTCCATCAGCTTTTTCGTTAATGAAACTATATGCTTCCCTTTTTTTATTATTAAATTGGAGTTTGATACTCTGGAAAGCATTTTTCTCTTGAAGACTTATTTGTGGTGCCATATTTCAGAAACAAATAATCCTGATGTTTATACAAACAGCATACCAGATTCAGTGTTTTTTATATTTGTATAGCTCTATTCTTTGTAAAGTGTATTCTTACACAGTGTCTAATTTGATTCTAATATTAATGATTATCAGAGTAGGGTCATTATCTTTATGATTATCACTTTTAAGTGAAGAATGTCCACAAGGATTACAGCGAGGGAGAATCTCAGAATAACCAGCTTAGCCAGTCAGTACAGAAGCTAATCAGGAGATTACCTCTTTTATAAGAGGCTAATGAAAAATTTGCTTTTCCCCCTCCCCACTGGGTTTTCCTGTACTGAATCAACAGTTAAAATAAAAGCTTTCCCATGAGACTGGGATCTTTCTTAAACACCTTGCAGTGGTCAAGAAGTTGCTATTCCAATAATTCATCAGATGCCAATACATTGTGTGCTGGGACAGTTAGCCACATCAGTAACTGTCACGAATATACAGACATTCTGCTCTTGACCTTAAAGATGTGCTCCTAGAAAAATTGTATGTAGATCAAATTGTTGTACATGCAATTGCGTTGTAAAACACACCACGTAATTTTCTATTTAAAGAAATCTTGTGTTTTATCTTGCTTAAAGAATTCTTTCATGATGCAAATAATCCACATTTTATTTGTAAATTTAGGGCTCTAGGCATGAGTTTGTGTGAAGGACACATCAATTTTAATGGACTTATGTAGATGGTGGTTTAAGACACACTTTGCTGAACCACCCAGGGGATTGCAGCAAGTGTTCAGTGAAACAAAGGGACAAATTAGCCCCTCTGGAGCAACAGAACTCTGCTATTATTCTTAATATGAGTTGATATGAGAATAGGAGGTCCTTTCCCTTCTCCCACAGTGGTTTTACCTTTCCCAGTAATTGTTTCCTTAGAGTAAACTTGAGCTTTATATTTGTGAAAAGCAGAAGGAATTATTTTCAACAAGTCACATGTGCATCAAATACCCTTGAACTAAGCATACAAGGATATACAAGTGTTTTCCTTGCATTTCCTGAGATAGTTCAGAATGTTACCTCTAAGTCTCTGAACGCTCCTTAAGCAGGCTTTGCAATTCCTAATTTATGCCCTTTGAACCAACCCTAAATTCCCTCAATCCTTTGCTCTCGTTTTCAGTTCATGGACAAACTACCACCATGCCCCTTGGATTACTTACTTCCTCTGTTTTCATCAACCTGTACCAAATTCCACTTTCATTGAAGAATTTATATCTAACTAATAAACAATTATCCTTGATGAGCAAGGTATTTCTAAAATACTCATTGCTGAGGAAAGTATAGGTTGTAACCAAATTATGTTCCAGAAGATTGTCCCATCTCCACTGTAGGTTAATGTCCTTTCCAAGGAGCCAGCCTCAAGAACTTTAGAGCTAATGTTCTTCAGGGAGGGAGGCACCCACTGGCTACCCATCAGCTGAGTGCAGAAACAGCTGAGGGTGAAGTAAATTTGTCTCAGCTACCAGGATCCTTTGACGCTATGCCTTCTGGTTTCTGTGGCAAAATCTATCAAGACAGAGACCTTTAAGTGTCCAGATTTTGTTGGCTACATTGAGCTGTATCCCAAGCTATGAGAGTTAAGTAATGCCCTTTAGTCCATGTCCAGGAGGGACTTGCATAAAGTTTGTGTAAGTTG
>NW_012099721.1:84845-85481 GCF_000951045.1 Mandrillus leucophaeus
GGTTCAAGTGATTCTCCCACCTCAGCCTCCAGAGTATTACAGACATGTGCCACCACACCTGGCTAATTTTGTATTTTTAGTAGAGACAGGGTTTCTCCGTGTTGATCAGGCTGGTCTCAAACTCCCAACCTCAGATAATCCACTCACCTTGGCCTCCCAAAGTGCTGGGATTGCAGGTGTGAGCCACCGTGCCCAAACCATTATCTTGAATTTTAACACCATAGATTATTTTTCCCTGTACAGTGTATACTCTTTTATATCTGGCTTCTTTTACTCAACATTGTGATTTTACGATTAATCCATTGTTGTTTCATATGGCAGTGCTTTGTTCATTTTCACTGCTGTGTAATATCCCATTGAATGATTATTCCTGTTCATTTGAATTTTGATGGACGTTTGGTTTATTTCCGTTTGGGGCTATCGTGAATAGTGCTGACATGAATACTCTCACATATGTCTTTTGGAGAACAGAAGAACATTTTCCTCTTCAGTATATATCTAGGCTGTCTCTTATACACATCTAGATGTGTATAAGAGACAGGCTCATAGGTAGGGAGCCACCCACTCCAAATCCTAAAACCTGATTAGCACAGCTTACTTTATCCCATTAACCCCATCTAGTGAACAGGAAAGTCA
>NW_012099721.1:85531-86907 GCF_000951045.1 Mandrillus leucophaeus
GCTTTTATTTTCTAGGAGGTCTCTTGTCTTACCTTGTTCTGTGACCTCAACCCAATCTTTGATATTTCAGCTAAATTGTGGCCAAAATCCTTTGCTCTCCATGGCAAACTTCTAAAATCCTAAATTCTAGATTTGACAAAACATATAGGAAAGGACAAACATTCTTTACCTTTCTCATGGAAACTTATTTTGAAAGGGTGGGGATTATAACTGTATTTGACATCTTTAGGTATGTTTGTTTTAGCAGAGGTATTACAACTCAGTCAGGTGAGAGGAAAAAGAAAAAGAGGACTGTACCTGCAGATGCCATTCTTCAGAGAATGTCAGCTCCCTAGCAGCAAATTGGAGTTAGGAAGCATACAAAGCTTGAAAATCAGACCCCTATGAATTTAATACTTATATTTCTTTAATATTATCCCTCCATGTGATTAATCCTCAATTATATCTCCACAATTCTCAATATAGACACTCGGAGGCTGCCACAATGTTATATAAGAGGAATGGAGTTAAAAGTCATTTTCTTTTTATACACTTTACTATTTTAAAAAATGCTCCATAATGAGAGAACAGATACTGTTTATATAAGCTATAATTATACATATATTTATGTACAAATATAATACATAAAATACCTAGATATACTTAGATCTATATGTATTTTTTATACTTAAATTTATGTATAAATACAGGTAATATATGCTACATATATAATTATCTATTTAAATTAAAAATTACTAAATGAGGCCAGGTGTGGTGGCCCATGCCTTTAATCCCAGCACTTTGGAAGGCCGAGGCAGGAGGATCATGTGAGCTCCAGAGTTCGAGACTATCCTGAGCAGCATAGTTAAAGCTTATCTCTACAAAAAGTAAAAACAGCCAGGCATGGTGGTTCACACCTGCAGTCCCAGTACTCTGAGGCTAAGGCAACAGAATCACTTTAGCCAATGACTTTGAGGTTATAGTGAGCTATGATAGCACACTGCACTCCAGCCTGAGTGACAGAGCAAGACCCTGTCTCAAAAAAAAAAAAAAAAAAAAAGTGGAAGGAAAAACAGCAGTCCTCTATTGCATATCAAAATCTAAATGTCCTCTTATATATCTCTTACATGAGAACATACCTTCTCTTTATGTATCTTCAGTGGATTTCCGCCTCAACAAAGCACTTACTGCCTTCTGCCTGTCCTATTCTCCCCCATTCCTAACATACAAGACACTTTTATCTCCTTTAAGCCACTCACATTTCTCAGCCAAATCATGCACCTTTCTAATCTCAATGCTGAACTAAAACTTTACTTTCTTCAACAAATTTTCTTTTATCAGTCCCATCCAAAAATTCATTTTGTCAAACTTCTGTACCCTGCACTCACATATACTTG
>NW_012099721.1:87647-89891 GCF_000951045.1 Mandrillus leucophaeus
ATTTTCCTCTTCAGTATATATCTAGGAGTAGAATTGCTGGATTATGTATGTGCATGTGTTTAGCTTTAGCAGATCATTTCAAATAGTTTTCAAACATGCGATGTTGGTTTTTTTTAATTATCTCAAGCTGGAGTTCTTTGATGGTCAATCATAAGGCAGTCAATGTTGACGCCAAGCCTGGTGGACAGCCACGTCACACCTGACTCTCAGCTCATAGGTAGGGAGCCACCCACTCCAAATCCTAAAACCTGATTAGCACAGCTTACTTTATCCCATTAACCCCATCTAGTGAACAGGAAAGTCATTTTTATTTGTCTACATGATGTGCTTACAATCAGTCATAAGTCTCTTGTAAACAAGAACATTATACTAAGTCTTGAGCATTTCTCTTCAACTTATCAGCCCCATTTTCCACCTTCCTTGAAGACTACAGCTTTAGGTGGTTGTAATGACATGAACACCTGACTCTGGACTTCTGCCTGGGGTATTGGCACATCTCCTATGTTTCTATCCATCTCTGTTTCTATTTCCTGCCCTAGTGGCAGGATGTCAGTTCTGTTTTTCTCTCTATACTTCTCTCCTCCACAAGGAGAGAGAACAGTCATGGATACAAGATGGACTGTTCTTAAATGTTTTTGCACTAAGGAAACTTCTTTATGTTTACATATGCTCGTAAGTTCCATTAACACTAATAGCCAGGAGATGTTTTTTGTGGAATAGGCAGGCCTCTGCATTTTGTAGGGAAAAGCTGAATTGTATCCTCTTAAATGCATTTTTTCTTTCCTTCATTTTAGGCTTTAAACAAAGTGGAATAGAAGGTCCTTTTAGATAAAATGATACATTACATGATTACAGTAAATGCATGTAATGTACAACATTCATATTCTCAGCATTCTTTACATGCCTCATATAGTGAACATCTTACTACTTAAATTCTCACTAGTAAAATTCACAGTAGGATAATCACTTACCCTATATACGTCAGGGCAAACATGACTGAGAAGCTTTTGCATTCAAATTGGCTTGAAGTAATTCTTATTTATGAAATAAATGGAAAAATCATCTCCAAAGTAATACATGTTCTAGGAGATTATATAATATTTAAGAGAATAAACTGATTTTCCATTTTAACATGTTTTAACTAAAACACAGCAATGTAGAATTTATTCAAGTCAGAGACAGGGCTGCCTTATATACTTGACACTCAGCTGGTCACCTGTCCTGTGAATTTAGGCAAGCTCCTCACCTCTCTGTGTCTCAGTTTCCTCTCAGGGCACAAATAAGAATGCTATTTGTCCTGCTTTATTTCACACAGGTGAAAAGATTACAAACAATGCTGTAAGAAACATTTTATGCACATTTATTCATATAACAAATATTTAATGAGCAAATACTATGGACCAGGTATTGTTCTAGGTACCAGTACACCGCAGTAAACCAAAACAAACCAAAACCCTGCCTTTATGTGTAACTTCATTTATATACATAAATTTACATACATAAATAAGAAAATAAATAGAATGTACATTATGTTAATAAGTGCTAATGTAAAAGAAAATGAAATTGGGAAGGCAATAGAGAATAAAGGAACAAGGAAGACCTCAATGACAGTTGACATTCAAGTAAAAACTGGAAAGGAATAAGAAGATGCCTAGGGGCACCTTAAGGAAGAGCATTCCAGGCAGAAGAAACAGCCAGTGCAAAGGCCCAAAGGTAGAAATGTGCCCAGTGTGTCCTAGAAACAAGGAGGCCAGTGTGGCTAAAACAGACTGGGAGAAAGAGTGGCAGACAGTGGCATCAGGGAGGTGTAACCAAGAGGAAACTACAGAGCACCGTACCTTCCTAAGTACATGTGCTAGTTTCTTCAGGATGTGTACCCTGGAGTGGCACTGCTGGGTTGTAAGACAAGAACATCTGCAGTTTTGCTAGATATTGCCAAATTGCTCTTAAGCGTACATTTTCACACTTTTATCAGCTTTTGAATTCCTGTTGTTTCACATCTGATTCTTGACATTTTCATACTTTTAAATTTTTAGACATCTGATAGATATGAAATGGTTATCTATTGCATTTTGAGGTATTTCTTGAATGCTTTGTATTGCAGTATTTGGGATATTTCCTCAAATACTAGTGAGCTTAAAGATCTTTTCATCTACTTATTGGCTATTCCAGATTTCTCCTTTTATGAATTTTGTTTATATTCTAATTTTTCTATTACATTGTTTCTTTTTTTTCCTGTTGATG
>NW_012099721.1:90161-92063 GCF_000951045.1 Mandrillus leucophaeus
CTTCCTCTTTAGCAAAACGGCAGCTCTGTAATTTGTTAATCTCCACATATGTGTTTCCTGGATTCTTTAGCCTCTCTTGTTAGTCAAATTTTTTTCTCTACAATAGTACTACAGCATCTTAATTGCTATAGCTTTATAATAAGTCTTGATAGATAGATATGTGTACATACACAAATATATATTCGAAACGAACAATTCGGACAAGTAGATGATTTCCCCCACTTTGTTCTTCAAAATTGTCTTGGTTATTCTTGATCCTTTGCTCCCCTATGAATATTTTATAATCCTTGTTTTCAAGTACCATAGGAAAACAGTTCGGAATTTTTATTGAAATTGCCTTGAATTTAGGAATGTTAATATCTTTATGATATTGAGTGTACTTATTTACAAATGTGGTATATCTTTTCATTTGTTTAGGTTTTTTTTTAATGTCATTCATTAAAGTTTTGTAATTTTTACCATACACTTCATATACAAATTTTGTTAGACTTATTTCTAGGAGCCATTTTTGCTGCCGCTACATTGTAAAGGGCACCTTTCATATTTTTATAGATTGTCACTGTTTGTTCCTGATGAATAAGGAATGCAATTTTTTATATTGATCTAATAGCCAGTAAGCTTGCTGAGCTCTTATTAACTCTAATAACTTTACTACAGACGCTCTTGGGTTTTCTATGCTGTAAAACATATCTTCTGAGAATAACAACAATTTCATTTCTTCCTCTGTGATTCATAAACATAATATTTCTTTATCTCATTTTAATCCATTGATTAGGCCCTCTGTACAATCTTAAAACAGAGAGCATTTTTTTCTCATTTCTAATTTTAAAAGGAATGTCTAATGTTTCACCATTGTGTGCTTACTATAAAAGCTTTTTATCAATATATTTCACAAACTTAATAAAATTCTTTCTATTCCTAGTTCACTGAGAATTTTTATCATGGATGCTGAATTTTATCAGATGCCTCTGCTTTTATTGAGATGCTCATACAGTCTTACTTCCTAAATTTATCAAGATAACTTTCATTTAACTGTCATGATGCACTTTCTAATGGATTGCTGGAATTAGTTAATACTTTGGGTCAATTTTCTTTTCAATATTCCATGTTGTTTGAGAAAAGATATGTATTTTCTAATTCGTGAGTGCAAGTCTGTGTGTGTGCATGTGTGTGTGTGTCTCTCCAATAGATCGACTGTTAATTATGTTGTAATTTTCTATATCCTTAATGAATTTTTGTTTTCTTCATCTATCAATTACTGAGATTACATTCAGATCTCCCTCAACAATTGTGGATTTGTCAATTTCTCATTAGCGTGTAAATTTTATCTCTGAATATTTTGTTATTAGACATATACAGGTTAGAAACGTTGTCTCTTTCTAGTGAAGTGAGACTTTTATTATGCAGGTAGAGAAAGACCATTTTATCTCTTTAACTCTGAAAATCCTTTCTGCCCTACAAACTATTTTGCCTAATAATTTACCAAAAAAAGCTTCCTTTTGGTTGAAATCTACCCAATGTATTGTTTTGCATTTTTTCCTTTCAACCTTCCTGAGTCCCTGTTTTAAATGTGTCCCTCATAAGCAGACTAGATTTGGGTTTCCTATAATCCAATGACATACATATATACACTTTAAGTTTGAGGGTACATGTGCACAACATGCAGATTTGACACATAGGCATACATGTACCATGTTGGCTTGCTGCACCCATCAACTCATCATTTACATTAAGTATTTCTCCTAATGCTATCCCTCCCCCAGCCCCCCAAACCCCGACAGGCCCCGTGTGTGATGTTCCCCACTCTGTGTCCAAGTGATCACATTGTTCAATTCCCACCTGTATGTGAGAACATGCAGTGTTTGGTTTTCTGTCCTTGTGATAGTTTGCTGAGAATGATGG
>NW_012099721.1:96908-97430 GCF_000951045.1 Mandrillus leucophaeus
AATTTTTACATGTCCTAAATATTACTGCTTTGTTAAACATACTACTCTATTATCCAAGCTTGTGGCTTGTCTACTTTGTTCCTACAGTGTTTACTAATGTATTGAAGTTTTAAACTTTAATGTATTAAATTTGTTAATCTTTTCCTTTATGGTTCATCCTTTTTGTCTTGAGAAATACTTTCTTATATACACAAGATATTCACCATCTCTATTATTTCCCCTGATGGCCTAACATTTTAGTTTTTATACTTAAAAATTCTGTCTCCCCGGAATGATGTGAGACAGATTTTTTTTCTACATGGCTAACCAACTGTCTCAGTACCTCCTTCCTCTTTAGCAAAACGGCAGCTCTGTAATTTGTTAATCTCCACATATGTGTTTCCTGGATTCTTTAGCCTCTCTTGTTAGTCAAATTTTTTTCTCTACAATAGTACTACAGCATCTTAATTGCTATAGCTTTATAATAAGTCTTGATAGATAGATATGTGTACATACACAAATATATATTCGAAACGAACAATT
>NW_012099721.1:100455-101583 GCF_000951045.1 Mandrillus leucophaeus
GTGTGTGATGTTCCCCACTCTGTGTCCAAGTGATCACATTGTTCAATTCCCACCTGTATGTGAGAACATGCAGTGTTTGGTTTTCTGTCCTTGTGATAGTTTGCTGAGAATGATGGCTTCTGGCTTCATCCATGTCCCTGCAAAGGACATGAACTCATCTTTTTTTACGGCTAGTGTTCCATGGTGCATATGAGCCACATTTTCTTAATCCAGTCTATCGTTGATGGATGTTTGGGTTGGTTCCAAGTCTTTGCTATTGTGAATAGTGCTGCGATAAGCATACATGTGCACATGTCTTTATAGTAGCATGATTTATAATCCTTTGGTTATATACCCAGTAATGGGATTGCTGGGTCAAATGGTAATTCTAGTTCTAGATCCCTGAGGAATTGCCACACTGTCTTCCACAATGGTTGAACGAATTTTCACTCCCACCAACAGTGTAAAAACGTTCCTATTTCTCCATATCCTCTCCAGCATCTGTTGTTTCCTGACTTTTTAATGATTGCCATTCTATCTGGCATGAGATAGTATCTCATTGTGATTGTGATTTGCATTTCTCTGATGACCAGTGAAAATGAGCAATTTTTCATGTGTCTGTTGGCAGCATAGATGTCTTCTTTTGAGAAGTGTCTGTTCATATCCTTTGCCCACTTTTGGATGGGGTTTTTTCTTGTAAATTTGTTTGAGTTATTTGTAGATTCTGGATATTAGCCATTTGTCAGATAGGTAAATTGCAAAAATGTTCTCCCATTCTGTAGGTTGCCTGTTCACTCTGATGGTAGTTTCCTTTGCTGTGCAGAAGCTCTTTAGTTTAACTAGATCCTATTTGTCTGTTCTGGCTTTTGTTGCCATTGCTTTTGGTGTTTTAGTCATGAAGTCCTTGCCCGTGTCTATGTCCTGAATGGTATTACCTAGGTTTTCCTCTAGGGTTTTTATGGTTTTAGGTCTAACATTTAAGTCTCCAATCCATCTTGAATTAATTTTTGTATAAGGTGTAAGGAAGGAATCCAGTTTCAGCTTTCTACATGTGGCTAGCCAGTTTTCCCAGGACCATTTATTAAATAGGGAATCCTTTCCCCATTTCTTGTTTTTGTCAGGCTTGTCAAAGATCAGATGGTTGTAGAT
>NW_012099721.1:101633-102060 GCF_000951045.1 Mandrillus leucophaeus
GAATGTGTTTGTTCTTGCTTCTCTAGTTCTTTTAATTGTGATATTAGGGTGTCAATTTTAGATCTTTCCTGCTTTCTCTTGTGGGCATTTAGTGCCATGAATTTCCCTCTAAACACTGCTTTTGCTGTGTCCCAGAGACTCTGGTATGTTGTGTCTTTGTTCTCATTGGTTTCAAAGAACATCTTTATTTCTGCCTTAATTTCATTATTTACCCAGTAGTCATTCAGGAGCAAGTTGTTCAGTTTTGAGTGAGTTGTGTGGTTTTCAGTGAGTTTCTTAATCCTGAGTTCTAGTTTGATTGCACTGTGGTCTGAGAGACAGTTTGCTGTGACTTCTGTTCTTTTACATTTGCTGAAGAGTGCTTTACTTCCAATTATGTGATCAATTTTAGAATAAGTGCGATGTGGTGCTGAGAAGAACGTATATT
>NW_012099721.1:102540-112943 GCF_000951045.1 Mandrillus leucophaeus
TTTTTTTTTTTTTTTGGTTTCCATTTGCTTGGTAGACCTTCCTCTATCCTTTTATTTTGAGCCCATTTGCGTCTTTGCACATGAGATGGGTCTCTTGAATACAGTACACTGATGGGTCTTGACTATCCAATTTGCCAGTCTGTCTTTTAATTGGGGCACATAGCCCATTTACATTTAAGGTTAATATTATTATGTGTGAATTTGATCCTGTCATTATAATGTTCACTGGTTATTTTCCCCATTAATTGATGCAGTTTATTCATAGCATCAATGGTCTTTACATTTTGGCATGTTTTTGCAGTGACTGATACCGGTTGTTTCTTTTCATGTTTAGTGCTTCCTTCAGGAGTTTTTGTAGGGCAGGCCTGATGGTGACAAAATCTCTCAGCATTTGCTTGTGTAAAGGATTTTATTTCTCCTTCACTTATGAAGCTTAGTTTGGCAGGTTATGAAATTCTGGATTGAAAATTCTTTTAAGAATGTTGAATATTGGCCCCCACTCTCTTCTGGCTTGTAGGATTTACTGCTGAGAGATCCGCTCTTAGTCTGATGGGCTTCCCTTTGTGGGTAACTCAACCTTTCTCTCTGGCTGCCCTTATCACTTTTTCCTTCATTTCATCCTTGATGAATCTGACAATTATGTATCTAGGGGTTGCTCTTCTCAAGGAGTATCTTTGTGGCCTTCTCTGTATTTCCTGAATTTGAACATTGGCCTGCCTTTCTAGGTTGGGGAAGTTCTACTGGATAATATCCTGAAGAGTGTTTTCCAACTTGATTCCATTCTCCCTGTCACTTTCAGATACACCAATCAAACATAGATTTGGTCTTTTCACGTAGTCCCATATTTCTTGGAGGCTTTGTTCTTTTCTTTTTACTCTTTTTTCTCTAACCTTTTCTCACTTTATTTCATTCATTTGATCTTAATCATGGATACCCTTTCTTCCACTTGATCAAATTGGCTACTGAAGCTTGTGCATGCATCATGAAGTTCTCGTGCCATGGTTTTCAGCTCCATCAGGTCATTGAAGCTCTTCTACACTGTTTATTCTAGTTAGCCTTTCACCTAATCTTTTTTCAAGGTTTTTAGCCTCCTTGCAATGGATTCAAACATCCTCCTTTAGCTCGGAGAAGTTTGTTATTGCCAGCCTTCTGAAGCCTACTTCTGTCAACTCATCAAAGTCATTCTCCGTCCAGCTTTGTTCCATTGCTGGCAGGGAGCTGCGATCCTTTGGAGAAGAGGCACTCTGGTTTTTAGAAGTTTCAGCTTTTCTGCTCTGATTTCTCCCCATCTTTGTGGTTTTATCTTCCTTTGGTCTTTGATGTTGGTGACCTAGAGATGAGGTTTTGGTGTAGATGAACTTTTTGTTGATGTTGATGCTATTCCTTTCTGTTTGTTAGTTTTCCTTCTAACAGTCAGGTCCCTCAGTTGCAGGTTTGTTGGAGTTTGCTGGAGGTCCACTCCAGACCTGTTTGCCTAGGTGTCACCAGCAGAGGCTGCAGAACAGCAAATATTGCAGAACAGCAAATATTGCTGCCTGATCGTTCCTCTGGAAACTTTGTCCCAGAGGGGCAGCTGCCTGTATGAGGTGTCTGTCGGCCCCTACTGGGAGATGTCTCCCAGTTAGGCTATGCAGGGGTCAGGGACCCACTTGGGGAGGCAGTCTGTCCATTCTCAGAGCTCAAATGCTGTGCTGGGAGAACTACTGCTTTCTTCAGAGCTGTCAGACAAGGACGTTTAAGTCTGCAGATGTTGACTGCTGCCTTTTGTTCAGCTAAGCCCTGTCCACAGAGGTGGAGTCTAGAGGCAGTAGGCCTTGTTGAGCTGCAGTGGGCTCCACCCAGTCTGAGCTTCCCAACCACTTCATTTACCCACTCAAGCCTCAGCAATGGCAGATGCCCCTCCCCCACCAAGCTACCACCTTGTAGTTCGATCTCAGACTGTTGTGCTAGCAGTGAGCAAGGCTCCATGGGCATGGGACTGGCCAAGCCAGGCACGGAAGAGGATATCCTTGTGTGCCAGTTGCTAAGACCTTGGGAAAAGTGCAGTATTTGGGCAGGAACGTCCTGTTTTTCCACGTAGTCTGTCACAGCTTCCCTTGGCTAGGAAAGGGAAATCCCCCAACCCATTGTGCTTCCTGGGTGAGGTGATGCCCTGCCCTGCTTTGGCTTGCCCTCCTTGGGCTGCACCCACTGTCCAACCAGTCCCAATGAGATGAACCAGGTACCTCAATTGGAAATGCAAAAATCACCCATCTTCTTCATCAATCATGCTGGGAGCTGCAGACCAGAGCTGTTCCTATTCGGCCATCTTGCAACTGTCTGTCTTTTAACTAGCAAGTTTAGACCATGTAGATTTGCTATAATTTTTATTAGGGTACTACCATAATATTTTGTGCTAGCTTCCTGAAATTTTCTATGCTTTTTTCCCCCACTTATTTTCTCACCATTTAGATTGAGTTATTTTTATTCTATTTCTTCTTTTTCTCTACTTGCTTACTTGGAAATTACACACTGTTTCTTTATTCTCTTTTGAGATGGGGTCTCACTCTGTCACCCAGGCTGGAGTACAGTGGCATGATCATGGCTTACTGCAGCCTCAACTTCCCAGGCTCAAGTGATCCTCCTAACTCAACCTCCCAAATAGCTGGGACTACTGGTGTGTGTCACCATGCTTGGCTAATTTTTTAAACTTTTTGTACAGACAGGGTCTTGCTCTTTCCCAGGCTAATCTGAAACTCTTGGGCTCAAGTGATCCTCCCACCTCAGCCTCCCAAAGCTCTGGGATTACAGGTATGAGTCACTGTGCCCAGCCACTGTTTATTTTTTTAGTTACCTTCAAAATGTTTACTTTTAAAGTCAAAGTTGATCAATAATTCTACACTCCTAAAAACTTTGATCCTCCTCCTTCCTTTTCACTTTATTGATTTCCAATATTTTCCACTATTTTTCCCCACCAGATTAGTTAATATCATTTTGTTATTGATTTTTGCAATTAGTATTTGCTTATATTTTACATCGTATATTCTAATTACTCTGTTCATTAGTCTTTTCCATATTTCAGTTTGTTCTAGGCTCAATTTAATTTTTAGAAAGAACAACCTTTGGAAGTTCATTCAGTAATTGACTATGATAAACTCACTGATTTTTTTTTGCCATGAAATGTATTGTATATTTTCAAAAAGCTAGATGAGAGGATTTTGAATGTTTGTAACATAAAGAAATGATAAATGTTTGAGGTGATGGATATGCTAATTATCCTGATTTGATTACACATCATATGCACATTTTGAAATATCACTTCATATCCCATAAACATGTACAATTCTTACATGTCAACTAAAAATTTTTAAAAGACTATTTGCCATTTTTATTGAATAATGGGGTTGATATTTTATCTTAACACTCTGAGCACAGTCTTCTGACTCCTATATTTACTGTAGAGAATTCTGCTATCAATCTAATTGTTATTCCTTTGAAATAATCCATCTTTTCTCTGTGGCTGCTCTTTTGATATTTTGTCTTTTGTGTTATGTAGTTACCCTTTAGTGTATCTACCTATGGATTTATTGTTATTTATGTGCTTGGGATTTGTGCTTAATTCTGAGCCTCTAGTCATTTATCAATTCTGCAAAATTGTTGGTCAGTCTCTTTTTAAATAATTCTCCCCCATTCTCTTTATTTTCTTCATCTTGTGTTTCCATTAGTGACTTTGTTACCACCATTTGGTTGTAGACAGAAGTTTTAGTCTACCCCTTTCATTGAAGTGTGACTCTCCTATGATCCTGGCTTTGTGAAGAGATCCCAGTTTCAACTCTCCAACTGATGCCCACCTCCTGCATGCATCTGTTGAAACACACACTTAGGTTTACTAACCTCCTGCATGCATCTGTTGAAATACACACTTAGGTTTACTAAGGCAGGAGACTATCCTGAGAGCAGCTGCCTCTATCCACTTACTATTTATATTTTGGTTCTGCCTCTGTATTTCCCTTATACTCCCGTGATCTCAAATACACATTTGAGAAGATATTTCTTGCATTTTATCAACTTATCTAAGTGCTTTGTAGCTTAAAGGTACACACATAAAATCTAGACTGCTATATTGCCAAAAGCAGTCTGCATTTTTGTTATAATATTTAAATGACTCAGGCTTTTCCATTGTCCTGCTTAGATCATTAAAGAACGTAATTTTCATTATCCTAAGGTCCTTTTCAGGTATTAAAAAAATGTTAGGAACTTGCTCTTCCCTACTTTAGCTAAAGATTCATTTGTCAAATCCTCCTGAACCAAAGGAGAAAATAACAAAGCAAAACAAGAAGGCAAATCACCAAGCAAAGGATGAAGTGTGGGAATTTACACTCTGCGCTTTATCTTGCAGTTGCTGAAGTTCATCTGTGGTTTTAAATGGCATTAATTTTGTCAATTAACATTTTCTGAGCACCCAAACGTATTGTGTTCATTTTGCTGATGAGCGATCCATCTCAAAGCGTGAGTGTCACAAAATTCCAGAGAAAAGATGCTGGTTATTGTAAGGAACTTAGAGAAAGTACACCTGCTTTAGCCTTCACATCATTGACAATTCCTTTTTATGTGTATGAATGAACAGCAGGGTGGGAGTGATGCAACTGTACCACAGATTTCCCATGGACTACCTGTCCACACCATTGTGAAAAATCATCAGGCAATTTGTTCTCATGCATGACTGCAGGTCTATTCAGTGGGTGGTAGCACTTTTTGAATAGACTCATTCACTATTTTACCTTGAAGGCAGCTAGAAGAGAGATCAAATTTAATCCCTTTGCAGGTGATTATAGCATTCACAGTTCTTCACTGTGAAGGAACAGATAAAAAATGCAGAATTCTCCATAGAAAATCCTGGATTTTCCCAGCAATGCTTAACATTTTTCAAAGCAATCACCAGAAAATACTGATCATTTTGAGAAAGAGGTGATTTAAACAAAATATTTAAGCAACTTTTCATATGGATAATGCAAGCAAAAAATAAAAGTTTTATCCAATATCTAGAGCAGTGCTTCTCAAAGGTTAATGGGCATTTGAGTCACTGCCAGCATTCTTGTTAAAATGAAAATTCTGCCCATAGATTGAGGGAAAGGGGGGAGTGCTGCAACCTTAACTGATGAACTCACAGGTGACAATGTTGCTGTTGATGAACCTCATTTTGAGTGACAAGGTCGTGAAAGACTCAGGCAAAATGGGTTATACTCGAATAATCTGCATTTTAAGCTATCCAATACAGTAGCCACCAGCCATAGATGACAATTGTGCACTCAAAATGTGCTAATCCAGATTGTGAGGCACTGTAACTGTAAAGTGCACACTGAATTTTGAAGATTTACTTAAGAAAAAAGTATATAAAATAAGCCATCTTTTAATCTGACTATATGTTGAAATCATATTATTGGCATATCGGGTTAAACAAAATTGATTATTAAATTTATGTCACTTTATATTTTAATGTGTTTAATGTGACGACTAGAAAATGTAAAATTCCATATGTGGCTCAAATTTTGTTTCTCTATTAGTTTCCTATTGCTGCTATAACAAATTACTACAGAATCAGTGCCTTAAAGCAACACAAATTTACCATCTTACAATTAGTTCTAGAGATCAGAAATCCTAACATCAAGGTTCAGCAGGAAACAAGGACTGTTTCCTTACCTTTTCTAACTTTTAGAAGCTACCTTTGTATTCTTTGGCTATGGCCCCTTTTTCTATCTTCAAAGTCAGCAGCAGCATAGTATCTTCAAGTCTCTGTCTCTCTGTCTCTCTCTCTCTCCTGTTATCATATCTCCTTCTCTTACTCTGATTCTCCCTTCCTCTTATAAGGACCCTGGTGATTACCTTATAAGAGGAAGGGAGAATAATTCAGGATAATCTCCCCATCTTGAGATCCTTAATCTTATCTACAAATTCCCTTTGCCATGTGAAATAGCATATTCACAGGTTTCAGGGATTAGGATGTGGACATCCTGGTGGGGATTTTGTTTACCTCAGTTTCCATTGGACAGCACTGATCTACATAATTCATCCATTTTTCATTATGCCATAGCTAGCTGTGTACTCTAATCACTCTACAAATGGAGTCAGGAATATGAAATAAAGTATTTTATTAGAGTATCACAATGCCAAATATAGGGTTATAAAAAGCTAAATGTATTTTTGAATGGAGTTCAATTTCTGAATAGATTCAATGTAATATAAACAGGTTTTGTGGGAAGTATTGAAAATAATGCAGAATACTGGATTCACTTGCTAATGTAAGATATTTTTATGGCCCTCAATTCCTGCTATTAGTTGGTAGATGAGGGGTAATGAATTTAAATGATTAATAAACATAAAGGATAAAGTCTGGACAGAAGAGTCAAAATCTGCTTACAGCATAATGTGCCTAAAAGACAGCATAACTTTCAGAGCTGATTCTTCCAGTACATTGTTTATAAATTTATTGAAAAAATATTTTGGGGTACTCCTATATGAAGACATTTGAGAGAGCTGAAATGTTTCTGGACTCTAGTTGCTCACAACCTAGCAGCAAAATAAGACATGAACACCAATGGCAGATGGCCCAGATAGGCGATGAAAAATATCACCTGGGTGGTAGTGATACTAAGGACTTGAGAGGAAGGAATAACTGCAGTGTGGCAAGGTCTTAGCTCAAAATGATCTAGGAAGATTGCTTGGAAAAAGTGGACTTTGATCTGAACTTTCAAGAATGGAAATAAATTCAATCCGGATACCTTAAGAATTGAGTTCAACAATTCTGTAAGTTTTCTATTTTGTTTAAGAGGCACATTTTGTAATAAATACTGATGTTGGCAGTATTGAGTTTTCCTCTTTTTTTATTTCTTAAACATTAACCTTGGAAGTTGGATCAGTAGAGGAAGCGAAGGACACAGAAAATGAGGGCAAAGGAAAAAAAATTTTTAAAAATGAAAATTATTGCAGTTTTCTCGCCACACTTCCTATCTTCAATACAAAATAACCTGTGTTCAGATTTCAAAAATATAGCCATAAACTAGTTTTTCAAAATAATAGAAACCAGCTTATTTTCAGGATATTATAGGTGCATGCTCTAACTTACTATACATTTCAAAACATTTAAGATTCTGTTATGGTCTAAATATACAACCACTGCAGAAAACTTCCATGTTTATAAATTATACATAGACCTACATTATCCTTCTATCTATGTATTCATCCATCCATCTATTAAATAGCAACTTTATCCTGAGGGCTCTACCAGGATTCCAATTTGAGGAATCTGCAGGGAGCAGCCTGAAAATCCAAGGCCCTATTTTGTCATGGTTATTAATTAAGCATGTCTAAGTGCCAGGCATTTCCAGAGCCTGCACAGACACAGTGCCTCACAGTTTGGTTACTACTGGAGCTCACATAGGACTGGACAGCAATTTGTTTCAACCAGAGGAAGAAGCAGGTGAGGCCAGTACATGCAAGAAGCATGATGAAGGCAGACAGAGAGAGGTGGCTGCTTCAGACAATCCAGAACAGAGTAATTTACCATCTCTTTACAAGATTGAAATGTCTCATAAAATATTTATTGGATGAAATACAGAATTTCCCACAAATGATAGCAAATATTTTATAGCAAAAATAAAATGAGGCTAGAAAAAAGATGCCTGCTTTCATGAACATTCAGTTTGGTCAAGACAGAGCCTCAGCAGACAGTACCCTTTTTCATTTTTCTGAGACCAGCATAATTTGGCCCCCTTTTCAAAGAACTGAGACAGAAGTTGTAAGTGTCCAGTGCTCTCACGTGGCTTCAGCAATGCTTTAGCATTAGTTGGGCCTCTCTAAGAGATGGTTGTCTCTTCTAGAATCAGAATTAGTGGCAGAAAGAGAGTCAAAGCCAAGACTCCTTCCCATGCACTTTCCATGATCCATGCTACTTCTCAGGGATGTGGAACAATTTAGCATTCATGAGTAAGGCGGCAGGGCATTCTGAAAAATTATCTTTTTTTAGAACTTCAGCCTACTGCTCCGAAAAACTTGTCTTGGTGTAATGCCTCACCCCATCTTTATTACCCCATTTTACAAGTCACATTGGAAAATAAACAGTGTTGATTGTACTTTCTTGTAGAAAATAGTAAAATTTGGGGAAGACGACTTCTGCTTCTAAGAATATGGAATAGACGTATTATCTCTATTCCTCTCTGTAAGTGCAACTAAAAATCCTAGGCATTATATGTAAAACAGAGAAAATAAGGCAAAAGAACTAGGGACTTCAGGACCCACAGAATGACAGTGTTGAGTTTCCTGGATTTTTTGTCTCATACATTTCAAACTTGGAGCTGAAGAAGCTGGCAACCAAAAACCACCAATGGGTGTGGGCACAGAAAAGACTCAACAAAAGCTTGTTTTCTCTAGCCAAAAGAACAGCAAACAGTAGCCTATAAGAGAAAACTTTAGCCAATAACCATTCTACTTCAGCCTAATACTACACCCACCCACGCCAGCAAAGACCAAGTGGGAAGCCAAACGTCAGGGTGGTATTAGAGGAAGCCAAATAAGATGCAGTAATTCTCATTTTTGCTAACAGGTAAATAGCACACCCTTCCCCCATGATATCAGAGGACACCATATGAAAAGCCTGGACTATCTACCCCTCTCCAGAGGAGGGCAGAGCAATCTAAAATGTATATGGAAAGGGAAATGAACTCAAATACCTAAACCCATTTTTAAAAGGAAAGTCTACCTGATTTCAAGACTACAAGTAAAGTCTACCTGATTTCAAGGCTACAGTAATCAGGATATTGTGATGTTGGCAGAGGGATAGACATATAGATCAATGAATGTGAATCTCCAGTTATCGCAAAATGAAAGTTTTAATAAAAAAATTTATTCTATAAATAATATATTCATACAGGTCTCTTTTTTTCTTTTTATGAAGCTGTGTCTATACAGAAAGTATTGCTGAAGAGTTGAGGGGTCTTTTCCCTACACAAAATCTTGACAATTGTAGAAATAATTTTAGTGTATAATTAAAACTGAATCACGAGATATATTTACATAATACTTAGCTTTATATTTTAAAATACTTTGAGTGTTATTTGTGAAGTCAAAATCCAGATCCAAAGCCAAAATTCAGTCTATGATCTAGATAGGGTTTTTTTTATGTTGTTGGTTTTTTGTTTGTTGTTGGGTTTTTTGTTTTTGTTTTGTCTTGTTTTTGAGACAGGGTCTCACTCTGTTCCCCAGGCTGAAGTGCAGTGGCACGATCATAGCTCACTATAGCCTCAGTCTTCCGGGCTCAAGCAATCCTCCCACCTCCTGAGTAGCTGGGACTACAGGCTTGTGCCACCATGTCTGGCTGATTTATTTTTTTATTTTTAATAGAAATGATGTCTTACTATGTTGCCAGGGCTGGTCTTGAATTCCTGGACTGGAGTGATCCTCCTGCCTCGGCCTCCCAAAGTGTTAGGATGGAATGAGCCACCACACCCAGCCATCTGAAGGCTCAGATGATTGTTAGCATTTTTTAGCAATAAAGTATTTTTTAAAATAATTTTACTTTTGCCAGGCAGCCTGCTTCTAAGCAATAAAGTGTTTTGAAATTAAGATATGTACATTGAGGTTTTTTTAAAGATATAATGCTATTGCAC
Source organism: Mandrillus leucophaeus (assembly GCF_000951045.1). NCBI lineage: Eukaryota > Metazoa > Chordata > Mammalia > Primates > Cercopithecidae > Mandrillus > Mandrillus leucophaeus. The sequence goes on from NW_012099721.1 coordinate 112,182, forward strand.
ACTTAATAGACTGCAGTATAAACATAACTTTTATATGCACTGTGAGACCAAAAATATATATATACGATTAGCTTAATTGTGATATTTATTTTATTGCAGTGGTCTGGAACCAAAATCAATCTCTCTGAGGTATGCCTGTAAATATAAGACACACAACTGAAATACATATATATATACACATACATACAAACAGACACATACATAATACACATACACTCAAAAATATCCATTATTCTTAACTCATGGAAATTAATTCAGGACACCCCACTAAATGCAAATTAGTGCTAATTAATATAGTTGGTAGTTGTTCTTTTCTGATACAAGGGCCTATGTTCAATTTTTATCAATAAGCACAAAAATTGGTTAACTCAGTTTTACTCTTAATACAATATTTTGTTGATCTGTAAATAGTTCATTTATTTAAAAGCTTTTGTATCTTCCAGCAACATTTCTGAAAAATGATGTAAATTTCAATCCTCAAATATAGATAATACTAATATCAAACACTTGTACCACACGTTAGGATTTAAAATTAAATTTACACATTCTATCACATTTGACCTTCCAACAACCCCTTAACTGCAATCATTGCACGGATTTTCAAGGGTATGATAAGTAACTTTTCTTTTATTATTATTATTATTATTATACTTTAAGTTCTAGGGTACATGTGCATAACGTGCAGATTTGTTACATATGTATACTTGTGCCATGTTGCTGTGCTGCACCCATCAACTCGTCAGCACCCATCAACTCATCATT
>NW_012099721.1:120318-144979 GCF_000951045.1 Mandrillus leucophaeus
GTCCGGCACTCCCTAGTGAGATGAACCCAGTACCTCAGTTGAAAATGCAGAAATCACCGGTCTTCTGTGTCACTCGCGCTGGGAGTTGGAGACTGGAGCTGCTCCTATCGGCCATCTTGCTCCGCCCCTCCGATAAGTGACTTTTCTAAGGCAACACAACCCATGAAACCCAATAAAGACTAACTCACATGTCATAGCACCAAGTTTAGCAACTTTTCCCTATTACCAATCTGACTTCCTGTGGGTGAATATTTGAGACTCACAAAGCAGCCCAATTTATTAAATACTGCTTTAACTAGAAAATTATACTCCTGCGATACTATTACAAAAGACAATCCTATTTTAAAAGAAGCGCTCCACTATTTATTTTGAGAAGGAGAATATCAGCTAAACATTATAGACATTTATTTGAGATGTAGGTTCAACTGAAATGCATAGTATATATTCACTTTAACTTCAACTGGAAAAGAGACACTATCTCCAAACCCAGAGCATAAGAAAGCACAGAAAACTGAAGAGAAACATGTGTCTGAAAATGACGTGGTAATTGCTTCAAAATATGAGCCACTGCTTCATAATTTAAGTCCCTCTAAGGCCAGATATGCCTTAGTCATCTTTGGAAATCAGTATCATTGAGTCAATGAATCTTTTGGTTGCTTAGCCTTCTCCGTGGTAGGAACGGTAAGTGTCATAAGGCAATGATTACGTTAGTTTTGTGCATGTTTTTATTCACTGCCCACTTGTCCTCTCTTGCTCCTTGGAGCATTTCTGTGTTCTCATCATTTGCATTCTTAACATGCCAATCAGCTCTTTAGTCTCTCGCTGAGTACTTATTCTCTGAGGTATCCCAGAAATGCACAATTGCTCTTGTCCAGCCTATAGATCAAACTCCAATCTAATTTGCAAAACCAAGTAAATACAAAGTAGGTTGCACATAATTCAGACCTCATCTTGCACTGATTAAGCTATCTGATTCTAGCTTTCACATTTCCCTCTTTTCACTTAATATTCTCCCCACTATCTCTTCACAACAGATAGTTGCCAAGTCATTTTGGTTCTCTGAGTGCTGCTTCAGCTTCTCTTTAAAAACAGTCAAAAACAACCTTTTGTTATTTAGAAGTCTAGGGAATTTGTTGGCTCCTTCTCAATTTATGGGTACCATCCTGATGAGGATACACTGCGGAACTCCAGGACTTTAATCTTCCCCTTGAGACATTGACAGAGTCACGTGCTATTTTAGAAGGCAATACGTCAAGCCAATTATGTGCCCTGTAGAAAGGCTTTTAGTGCTTTTTAATGTTATCTTTCAAGAAGCTCAAATTTGTGTTTGTAACAAAGTACTCCACAAATTCTTATTCAGTGAGTAGAACAAAACATACATATAGCAGAGGTAAAGAGCCACCATTGTAGTTAAGAAGTTTAATCAGGAACATTATCAGGAATTTTTCTAGCCTAACCTGAGTTACAGGTCAAATATCATGCTTTTTACTAGAGGATTCCTAAATTGCAGTCCAGGACAGATTTTAGGGGCCCAGAAATACCATCAAAACATATGTATCATCGTGTAACTATGTATTAGATGAGAGGTTCTCAATGTGTGGTCCCCTAACCAGCAACGTCAATATCACCTGGGAATTTGTTAGAAATGTTAGAAACTCTGGGATGGGACCACCACAGCCTGTGTTTCAATAAGCCCTGATGCATGCTGAAGTATGGGAATCACTGCTCCAAAGAAAGGATGGATGGCTTTCCTAGGTAGTCTGCTCTCATCTCCTACCACTTTCCTGCCTCACTCAGCCACAGCCACACTGACCTCCTTGTAACACGCCAGGCATTCCCTGCCTCAAGACCTTTGCACTAGCACCTCCCAAACTTCAAACACTCTTCCCTCAGATATGTGTGCTGCCAATTCCCTTACTTTCTTTATATCCTTGCTCAAATGTTACCTTCTCAATGAGTTCTACCCCGGCCACCCTGTTTTAAATTACACCATGCCCCACCACATCTACCAGCACTTCTGACCCTCTCTCTCCTGCTGCTTTTGTTTTTCGCAAACATGTCACCTCCTGTCTATTAGATAATTGACTTCTGTATTATGGTTTTTGCTTGTCTAACTACCTGCATCTCAGAATATTAGCTCCAGAAGGGCAACAGTCTTTGCTTTGAGTGCCTGGAATAACATTTAGCACAGAGTAGGTACTCACTAAGTAATTATTGAATCAGTGAATGAATACTCAAAGGAATCCATGGCTCTAAAAGGGATTAAAAACACTATTCCAGAGACAACTTGGTAATTTTCTTTCACAGGAGATTCCTTTCTTAGAGCCAATTCACCTACCATTATTTTCATGTTGTTCCATGTGCTACTTGGAAGGATGGAGATAAAAGGTAGAGAAAATGTTCAAGAATGATGTTGGGCACAAGTTAGAACTGTTTGTGTAAACTCCCTGTTATATTTTTGCCTTTCAGGTTGTGATTTCTGAGTTTTTCAAATAAATACATACTAACTAACTTAAATCTCCTAAGAAACTTACTAGATACCACACTTATCCTTCTTTTATAAATGAGGAACTGGGGCACAGAAAGATTAATATTTGCCCAGATTAACACAGAAGGTATATGAAAGAGATAGGACTTGAACTTAGCAATCTGACCCTATAGTATAACTCTTAACAGCTAGACTATATCTAATAAAACCATTTCAAAATTAATGTCTTACCTGTGTATTAGCATTTAGAATGTTTTATCATAATTTTTATAGTTACATCTTCCCTGCTAGGCTAGAAAAAAATGTAAGGGGGAATCCTTTCTTGTTCATCATCCCTACCTACCTAGTGCCTAGCATAATGTTATTGGATGGATGGATGAATGGATGTGGAAGGATGTAAGTTTCAGGCTGGCTGTTACATTCAGCTCTAAAATAACTAAAGAGTCCCTTGAAACTCCAGAAATAAATTAATAAGCTTTGGTTTTTCCTCAACTTAAATCTGCCAGATAAGCCTGAGGATTTGCAATTGGAAAAAAAAAAAAATGTGTAAGGGATCAGATAAGGGAAACTGAATGATAAGGACATTTGTCCCCAGGTGGTTTTGGCCACAGGGATGTCTATTTCTCCAACTGTCCTGATCCCCTCCCCAAAAGATAAAGAGCAGCACCAGCAGGGGAGCAAAGGTTGCTGGGCTATGCCCCCTTCCTCTGTGTGAGGCTGGAAGGATGAATCAGCTTCGCCTCAGTGACTGGATCCTTGTTTTCGTATGCAATCAGCACCCAATAATAAAAGTAAATTTTTAAAAATGCTATGCTTAGAATTGAAAGAATGCAGAAAGAATGCAGATTGCCTTATGGCTGCCTGACCATCCTAGTGAATCCTTTAACCCTATTCTTTCCTCCTGCTTCTGTCTCATTGTATTAAATGCTGTATCCAGAAGACATTTTCTAATGTTTAAACATAACATCTTACAAATGGATGGCATCACAGCAGATCCCTGAGGATGCTATAATTCTCAGCCTCCTTGTCACCCAGAATGGTTTTAACTTGTTTATCTCATCTCCTGTCTCTGCTCCTGGGTTGGCTAGAAAAAGGAAAGATTCAATTTCCACGCTAGGCCTGAGGATGGTCCCAGGCCTTTCCCTGCAGACCCCATGGCTGCTGCCCTCTGCTGGGACAACAAGGCCTGAAGTCCTTCCATCACAGATTCCAAGTATTCCTTTTAAAATACTTCAGCAACTCATGTCAAAATAAACAAAGTGGCCCAACTAAAGGTTCCATGGCAATTAGGAAATTTACTTGGCAGCAGGTAACTTTAGAAAGACAGTTATTTATCCTCATTAGGGCTATCATATATATGTGTCAGCAGAGAGAGGAAACTTCTCTCCACACCTGGGAAATCTAAAACTGCACGTGCTATTTGTTTCTAAGTCTCTGGCTCCTGAATGCCAGTCCAAGGGTAGATGCCACTCAGACTCCATCAGATCCACCTGGGAAGCTTTTCCAAAACACTGACACCTGGATCTAGTGATAGAGATTGATTCATTAAGTAAGAGGTAAAACCCAGGAAGTAGTTTGCAATTTTTAAGAGCTCCTCATGTGATTCTGAAGCACAATCAAGTTTAAGAGTTACTGGCAAGACTTTTGAATTATGGATCATCTTGAAATACAATTTTCTTTTTTAAATGAAAGTATCTTTATTATTTATTATGAAATGTTTTATTCTCGTGTTAACACTTCAAAAATCTAGAACAAGATGAATAAAAAACTATCACTTTTTAAAAATCTTGTTACTCAGAGGAAATCACTGCTAATATTTTGGAGAAATTTTTTCAAACAATGACGTGAATATATAATTTTAAATAGATGTCCATTTCCTTAGCTTAACTTTACACATGTGTGCTAATCATTCTGTTAACTAAGGGTATGGATTCTGAGGACAGACTTTGGCAGAAATTTCATGACAAAATTAGAAATTGTATAAAAGCTTCCATAGGACCTGATACAAAAGGAACTATACTGTGAAGAAATGTTTATGTTTACTGAGCGATATTCTATCTCGTTAGATGTTAGAATTTTTCAAGTTAGTGCTAGCCCAAATATTGGCAAGTGAACCAAAAACCTTCAAATATGTATACAAGAGTCTGAGAATGGAAGGAAATGAAGGCAAGTGTCAGGAAAAAGTGAGCAAGTGAAAGAGTAGGGTTGCTAGATAAAATACAGATTTCAAATTTAATTTCACATAATTTTTGAATATATGTCCCAATTTGTTTATCTGAAATTCAAGTTTAGTTAGGAATCCTGTCCTTTTCTTTACTAAATCTGGCAGCCCTGGGAGGAGGGGCCCCATGCTTTGCTGAAAAGAGTTGGCTCAGGGTAGAAGCAGAGGATGGGCAGATACATGATCAGACTCCAGGTCAAGAACAAGGTCAAGGCAAAGCTTCAACAGCTCTGACATGTCTCAGAATCTGGCACAGCTCTGCCACATTTCAAAGTCAAACCCTAACCCACTCCAGCCCAGTGCATGAAAGAACCAAACCAGTAGAGCGTTTCATTCATCTAAAGCAGTCACAGTCCCAGAACTTTCAGAGGCCAAGGTGGGAGGATCACTTGAGGTCAGGAGTTCGAATACAAAAAGTCAGCCGGGCATGGTGGCACACACCTGTAGTCCCAGCTACTTGGGAAGCTGATGCAGAAGAATCGCTTGAACCCAGGAGACAGGGGTTGCAGTGAGCCTAGATTGTGCCACTGCACTCCAGCCTGGGCAACAGTGAGACACCATCTTGAAAAAAAAAAAAAAAACAAATAAAAATAAAGCAGTCACGATCCTTACCTGCACTCAACTCCATCTCTATGCACAGTATGTTAAACCCTCTCCCCATGTAGCCTTTTCAGCTGCATATCTCAATCAGCTGAAAAAAGGGTTTAGCTCAGGAAAGTTTCCTGTAATGATGACTTTGATTACTCTTTTATTTCTAACTCTTACTGTTTACTTGTAAACAGAGATTTAGGTTAGAGTTCCATTTATTGTCCTCCATGTTTACAGTTTTCTTGACCTCATTTTTATTTCTTTTTCCTTTCTTCTGCATCCTGGGGAAACTTCTTAAGTTTGTCCAGGACTTGATTTTATCATTTGAACTCAGATGTTACTGTCTTCAATATGAATTTTTATTCTGCCTCCCATTCTTACTTTTCTTGCATTCTTGGCTTCTTTTACTCATAGCCCTTTTTAACCCTCATCATCCTGTTTTCTTTTATTTTTTTTACTTATTTTTTTTTTTTTTTTGAGACAGAGTCTTGCTCTGTTGCCCGGGCTGGAGTGCAGTGGCCAGATCTCAGCTCACTGCAAGCTCCGCCTCCCAGGTTTACCATTCTCCTGCCTCAGCCTCCCGTGTAGCTGGGACTACAGGCACCCGCCACCTCGCCCAGCTAGTTTTTTGTATTTTTTAGCAGAGACGGGGTTTCACCATGTTAGCCAGGATGGTCTCAATCTCCTGACCTCGTGATCCGCCCGTCTCGGCCCCCCAAAGTGCTGGATTACAGGCTTGAGCCACCGCGCCCGGCCTCCTGTTTTCTTTTAAAACAAAGCCTCTCCTTATGGTTTCTGCTCTTGTTTGTTAGAGGATATAACTTTTTGCACCCTACTAAAGACCCCCAAATGATATTCTGAACTTCCTTCTGGTTCCTAGAGCCTGATCTTGTATTTGCCAATAGAAATTGAGTGTGTTTTCTAAATATACAGTCATGTAATCTGCAAACAGACAATTTGACTTCCTCTCTTCCTATTTCAATGCCCTTTCTTTCTTTCTCTTGCCTGATTGCCCTGGCCAGAACTTCCAATACTATGCTTTCACACTGTTGGTGGGAGTGTAAATTAGTTCAACCATTGTGGAAAGACAGTGTGGCAATTCCTCAAGGATCTAGAACCAGAAATACCATTTGACCCAGCAATCCCATTATTGGGTATATACCCAAAGGATTATAAATCATTCTACTATAAAGACACATGCACACGTATGTTTATTGCAGCACTATTTACAATAGCAAAGACATGGAACCAACCCAAATGCCCATCAGTGATAGACTGGATACAGAAAATGTGGCACGTATACACCATGGAATACTGTATAACCATAAAAAACAATGAGTTCATGTCCTGCAAACAGGGACATGGATGAAATTGGAAGCCATCATTCTCAGCAAACTAACACAGGAACAGAAAACCAACCACCACATGTTCTCACTCATAAGTGGGAGTTGAACAATGAGAACACATGGACACAGGGAGAGGAATACCACACACCAGGGCCTGTGGAGGGGTTGGGGGCAAGGGGAGGGAGAGCATTAGGACAAATGCCTAATGCATAAAGGCCTTAAAACCTAGATGACGGGTTGATGGGTGCAGCAAACCACCATGGCACATGTATACCTATGTAACAAACTTGCACGTTCTGCACATGTATCCCGGAACTTAAAAAAATTAAAATTAAAACTAAATGTAGAGGGCCCTCAAAAAAGAAAGGGAAGGCAAGGGAAAGCAAGGGAAGGCAAGGAAGGCAAGGGAAAGAAAGAAATTGAGTGTGGATTATCTTTGACCCAGTTGCTTTTAGTCAGCTTGGGGTGTGGTCAAATCCCTTTCTCACATCTGCAGCAAACGCAAGTTGATGTACTCAGCTTCTATCCTCATAGCCTTTAAAACAGAATTGTTGCCTTGTATGGGTTCTTCTGAACTGAAATGGGATCTTTTATCCCTCATTTCCCATTCTTTTTTGACTTGCTGAACAGAAGGGATCCATGAAAATCTGTAATCTCCAAGGTGTTGTGCTGCCAAGGCTCTCCCTCCTTCTCTACTTTATTAGAGAAAGTACCTATGAATGTACATTTGCCAGAGTTTTTCCCTACCTCCTATTCAAATAACAATTCTATCCTGCACTATAAATTATAGATTGGATAAGCCTTCCAAACGTAACACAGCATAAGGCCTTTTCACAGCTAGATTTTTTTCCCTTCTTTCCCCATCCTGTCCTTAAAATCTCTACCATGTATCCCCTACCCTGCAGTAACACCAAACCTCTCCTTTCTGTGAACACATCAGGCCCCTTCCTGCCACCTTTTCTTTGCACATGCTGTTCCTCTCTGTGCATGCCCTCTGCTTGCCTGTACTTGGAGGACTCCTGCACATCCTGCAGTACCCAAATCCAGTGTTTCTTTCTCTGTGAAATCTTTTCTTGCTCCCCCAGCAGTTTATGACTCCCTCTACTTGGTTTACATAACACTTTGTACAGACAAGTCCTCATAACACAAGTCATGGCCTGTTGTCCTTGTGCCATGCACAATACACACTGGACTAAGTGAATAGAGAGGAAACAATAGGTCGGTGCTTGAGGATGGGATCTTGCTCATCTAAGTAGCAAAAGTAGTCTCTACTGGCCCCTCTGCTCTTCCAGAGTGGAAGATCTTGCCTGACCTTACAAAAATAAAAACAGATGACACAAATTAACAGTTATTGAGCATCTGTTATGCAGAAAGCTCTGCCCTGGAGTAGGGAGAGGGAGGCCCAAATTCTATCACATTTGTGTGCCTTCCAGCAACAGTTTTACCTTCTGTGAGTTCCAGTTTCCTCATCTGCAGGATGAGGATAACGGAAATCTCCTTATACAATTGTCGTGATAATTTAAAAAGACACTATTTTAGGGCATGTAGAAGAGATCCTGGCCCTTAGTAAATATTTAATAAAAATTAGCCATTAATAATAATCAGAGAAGACAAATTCAATATACAAGAGTAAGTACTTAAGTGGAATCAGAAAGAGGCATTTAGCCCAACTCTGGAGTTAAGGAATGACACACCCGAGGAGCCTCAGAGAGGCGCCCCTCCTGAACAACAGGCTGCCCTCTGTATGGGGTACCTCACCCTGACCCAGCCTGACTGGAGGACTCATCTGGTTTAGGCCCCACTTGGCAGAGGTCTGCTGCTCCAGTCCAGAATATCACAGTCCCTGAGCAAGAGTGGGAATTCTGGAAGAAGCTGCCTCCATCACCAAGCAGCCATGTGAACGTAGGAAAGTAGCCGAACCTCTTGGGCCTCCACGGCCTCGTCTGTAACACCCCTTCTGGGGAGAGAGAGTGGAGTGATGAGAAGTCCTCAAGAGGCTGCCCTCAAAACATCAGCTGACTCAAGTAAAGCAAAGATAAATGAGGTCTCTCCTGGACAGAAGGAACCTGACTCTCTGCCCCTGACACCCATTGTAGAAGAAGAGATCTGAAGAAGAAGGAGGGGACCATGTTTGGAATGCTGGGCCCTTCTCAACAAGTGTCCAGATGGAAAAAGCAGACAGTTTGTATTGGAGAATGTGTATAGATCGTGCTACTGCAAATGCCGTTTGTTTCTAAAATGTTTGTCTCTGAAGTACTGTAGGGCAAAAGCCCTCTGGCTGCATCCAGAGCTCCAGGCTCAGCTAGGGAGATGTGATTCTCTCCTTATTGCCTCTGTGATCACCTCTGCTACTGGTCCCATCCCCCACCTGCACAGAGTAGAAAACACCAAGGTTATTCACAAATTCACTCTGGAGCTGCTCACAGCATTGCCCTCTGCTGACCCCTGGTTTCCCCTGTATAGGGAAAGGAACCTTGACACATTTCCAGAAGGCAACAGATGCCCAGGATGCAGCTGCCTTCATCTCTTTGTCAAAGTATGGCTAGATCAATTCACTAGCTTCCTGTGTTTACAAGGCTGAAGAAATGGCAACTTGGTGAAAAAGGAAAGTGGCCAGACAAAAGCTGGAGGCCAGCACTGATGACTGGGAAATTAATTAACAAGAGAAAATCACCAAGTAATTTTTCCTGAGCAAATGTGCTTTGTCTTTGAACTTTTTAAAAATGTTATGTCAGTTGGTTAATTGCCTTCGGACGCTGAGTGACAATACGACATGTTTGCCTGCTAAGATAAAGAAAAGTTAATTGAAGGAAGTTAGTAATGAAAATATTGGACTCAGTCCATTCCAGGTAACATATGACACTTGAAATTATAGCCACAGTGACTCCTAAATTTGCACATAATGTCTAAGAGCTTGGCTTCCAATAAACCAGTCATCGGTTTTCCAGGGTTCTGTGCCCATCACAAATGATGCAGGAACCTATAAACCATGAATCTTGAACATCATTGGAATACAGAAAGTGATGGTGCTCACCTCTAGAAAATCCATTAACAACATCTTCAGCATAGAGGCAAGCTGATTGTTTCTATATTTAATTATAATTTGATTTCTGAATATAAACTCAGATGGCTGGGTGCATTCATTTCTGAAATATGTTTGCCGCAAATACACAAATTATTCAATCTGCTAAGTCCTTCAATGATGGAAACAGTGCCCAATAAAGCAGGCAGCCTGGTTGTTCACTTAATTGACTATTGTTTTGTTAGATCTGAAGAGAAGAAAAATGGGAAGGATGTCAGGTTTCCAACCTTGTGTAGACCCAGAGCCTAATTCTCTTAAAATTCCCCAAGTCCCCCAATTTCTAAAGAGCTCTTTGGCCAGAATCTGGCATAAATTCAAGGGAAAGCCTGCAATCACCCAGCAAGTGACAAAGCAAATGAGATTCAATTAGTCACTGGCTGAGGCATGTTCTGCTAGTGGTGAGAATTGCATCCATGTAAGAACATCTATAAAGACTGGTCCAGGAAGGGTAGACCCCACACTGCTGACTATATGTGCTTCTGCTAGCAAACACAGAGCAACTGTCATGCCTACTGAGCCCCTGCTTCTCCAACTGTCCTCAAAACAGAGGAACAGGTATCTATAGCTCTCAAATCAAGGAACTGGAGGAAGAGGGCCTATATAACTGTCCAGAGATGTCCTCTAATCATTCAGTGAAGGTTATTCCTGCTTCAATGGTGAAGGAGGAGAAGCAGCAGCAGCCAGGGGAGGGGAGGGGAGGGGAGAAAGAAATCACAAGATCAAGGAAGTTGGTGCCATGGAGGCTAGGAAAGGATATAAAAGGGGAGACCCAAGAACATGGGGAAGTAGGTGACCAAGACCTGCCTCTGAAGAGATCTCTGTCCTTCAGGAGCTGTACAAACCTGGATCCCAAAACACAAGACAATGGTCAGAGTTCCACCATCAGACACATGGTCAACAGTACCCTTGAGATGAAAACTTTAGATTTTTAAGACTAGATATGATTCCCCTAAATCACCACTATTTTAAAAAAAGAATACCAGAACTTAAACATAAAAAGATAAACTGCTTTGATCCTAGCCAAAAGAGGAATATTTATGAGTACTTTTGTAGTAAGGTCGATACCTACCATGAAAATGCCTGGCATTCAGTTGTTGTTCACCGAACTGAACTCATCTGTCCTCAAAACAAACCAAACACAACACAACTGAGAAATCAGAAACCCAGTTAGGTTTCATGACAGAGTAGAAATGAGCCCTAGGCTTGAATTACAGAACTTGAATTTAAGTCTTGATAGGTCATTTTCTAATCAACTGACTTCTCTTAACACCATCAACTCAGTTTCCTACTCTAGAAAATGGGGGAAACAGCCCAGGGCATGCATACCATATAAATTGATTGTGAAAATCAAATGGCATAAGGTTGTAAAATATGAGATATGGAAACTATAAACTAATTATATAGATCTTATTTTTTATTTGTACAAACTTATGGGGTACATGTGAAATTCTGTAATGTGTATATAACATGTAATTATAAACTGAGGTTATTTAGGGTGTCTATCACCTGAGTACAATACATTTTTGTTAAGTATAGTCACTCTACATCCAATTAAACATTGGATTTATGTTTGTATCCTTTAGCGGTACAAACATAAGCCTATGAGCCTGTAATATCAAAAACAAGTTAGTTACTTGAAAGATACAATGGATGTGCAGGCATTGGATAAATGCTTCTGTTCCAAACGGGAGAAGTTGGCCAAAACAAAGAAGCTGTTGGCTCCATGCATATCCAAAATCCAGTGGGACAGTCATAAAATCTTAAAGTGCAAAAATGATCTCCTTTGACTCCATGTCTCACATCCAGGACACCTAATGTAAGAAGTGGGCTCCCATGGCCTTGGGGAGCTCTGCCTCTGTGGCTCTAGAGGGTACAGCCCCTGCAGCTGCCTTCAGACTGGTGCTGAGTGCCTGCAGCTTTTCCAGGAGCAAAGTGCAAACTATCAGTGGATCTACCTGTTAAAAGAAAAGGCTCAGACGAATTAAATTGAAAGGAGTTTAATTAAGCAATAAACAACTCATGAATCAGGTAGCCCCCAGAATCACAGCAGATTCAGAGAGATTCCAGCAGTCATGTAGTGAAAGATTTACTAGATCTCTTTAGGTCTAGTAATATTTGCTTTATGAATCTGGATGCTCCAGCATTGGGTCATATATATTTCAAATTTTTATATCTTCCCGGATTGCTTTTTCATTATATAATGACATGCTTACAGAAATAAATGACATTCTTTGCTTTTTTCACTCTTCTTGACTTAAAGTTTACGTAATGTAAGTATAACTACTCCTGTTGGCTTTTGGTTTCTATTTAAGTAAAATATCTTATCCTATTATTTTACTTTCAGTCTATAGTTTACTGAGAAGCTGAGGGGTTTTTGGTTTTTGATTTTGGTCCATTCAGCCATTCTATATCTTTTAAGTGGAGAATTTAATTCTTCTACATTCAGGGTTATTATTGATATGTGAGACTTTGTTTAATATTGTTGTTTTCTGGTTGTTTTATATATTCTTTTAAAAAATTTTTTATTTCAATAGGTTTTTTTGGGAACAAGTGGTTTGGTTACATGAATAAGTTCTTTAGTGGTGATTTCTGAGATTTTGGTGCACCCATCATTCAAGCAGTGTACATTGTACCCAATGTGGTGGTGTTTTATCCCTCACCCACCTCCTGCCCTTTCCCCAGAGTCCCCAAAGTATCATTCTTATGCCTTTGCACCCTCATAGCTTAGCTCCCATTTATGAGTGAGAATATACAATATTTGGCTTTCCATTCCTGAGTTACATTACTTAGAATAAGGATCTCCAATTCCATGTATGTTGCTTCAAATGCCATTATTTTGTTCCTTTTTATGGCTGAGAAGTATTCCATGGAATGTACATATACCACATTTGCTTTTTCCACTCATTGATGGGCATTTGGGCTGTTTCATATTTTTGCAGTACAAATTGTGCTTCTATCAAAATGCATATGCAAGTATCTTTTTATCCTATTGTTTGTCATTATGGTCTGGTGGATTTTGGTATTGGTACTGTTTGAGCCTTTTCTCATCCTCCTTTGAGTGATCGCTTCATCAGCGAGTTTTTTTTCATGATGGTAGATGTCATCCTTTGACTTCCAATGTAGGGACTTCTTAAGCAGTTCACGTAGGGTCAGTCTATTCATAACAAATTTCCTTAGCATTTTCTTGTCTGGAAGACTATTTCTCCTTCATTTATGAAGGATAATTTTGCTGGAGGTAGTATCCTTGGTTGATAGTTTTCTTTCAGTACTTTGAATCTATCATCCCATTCTCTTCTGGCCTGTAAGGTTTCTGTTGAGAAATCTGTGGTTAGTCTGATGAGGTTTCCTTTATAGATGACTAGGCACCTTTTGCATGTTTTTAGGACTCACATTTTATCTTTGACTTTAGGGATTCTGATTATAACATACCATAGAGAAGATCTTCTTGCATTGTATCTATCTGGGGATTGTTGAAACTTCTGTATATGAATGTCTAATTATCTTGCCAAATGTACATTTTCATCTATTATTTCATTGTATTTCCTAATCCTTTAATTTTCTCTTTCTTTTCAGTGATAATCTTTATATTCAGATGCTTTACATTGTCCAATTTGTCATGAAGGCTTTGCTCATACTTTTTCACCATTTTATTTTTTTGTCCAGATGGGTTGTTTCAAAAGACCTGTCTTCAAGTTCTGAGATTCTGTCTTCTAGTGTATTGTTGAAGCTTTCAAATGCATTTTGCATTTCCTTCAATGAATTCTTCAGTTCTAAGAACTATTTGGTTTATTTTAGAAAATATTTATCACTTTAGTAAATTTCTCATATCCCCAATTTTTTAAATTTTTTCAGAATTCTTTTGTATCTCACTAAGCTTCTTTAAAAATCAATATTCTGGGCCAGGCACAGTGGCTCACACCTATAATCCCAGCACTTTGGGAGGCCGAGGTGGGCAGATCATGAGGTCAGGAGATCGAGACCATCCTGGCTAACAGTGAAACCCTGTCTCTACTAAAAATACACACAAAAAAAAAAAATTAGCCAGGCATGGTAGCAAGCACCTGTAGTCCCAGCAACTCGGGAGGCTGAGGCAGGAGAATGGCGTGAACCTGGGAGGTGGAGGTTGCAGTGAGCCAAGATCACACCACTGCCCTCCAACCTGAGCAACAGAGTGAGACTCCATCTCAAAAGAAAAAAAAAATCAATATCCTGAATGCTTTATTGGGAATTTTGAAGTTTTAAGATTTATTGCTGGAGAATTATTGTGTTTCTTTGAAGGTGTCATATTTCGTTGCTTTTTTCATGTTTCCTATGCTCTTACATTGACATCTGCACATCTGGTGTAACAATCATATCTCCTATTTCTGAATCTACTTTAGTAGGAAAAAACTTTTTCCTGAAGATATATCTGTGATGTTGGTTGGGTAGGGCCCTTTGGCTTTGATTCTGGGTGCATGCAATAGTATATTCTCTGCATGGTTTATTTAACTATAAACAGTATTAGTGCTTTCTGTGATTTCCTCAGAGGGTTAGTGTGTGGCTATTAGTGTAAGCTGTGATGAAATTGTGCTGAAGTATGGAAAGCCAGGTGGGCCAGTCTTCAGGTCCCAAGAGTAGCAGTGGTGGTCTGACCATACCTGTCTTTGTGCCCCAGGGTGGTGCACACTGGCAATTGTGCAGGTAGCTACCAGTGGGATGATTCTTGAGCCTCCAGGTGCCTTGCTCATCTGCCCAGCAGTGGGCCCACTTGGGTCTCTGGGCAGCCTGCAAAGTGTGGGTGATAGCAGTAGCAATGGTGGGACTACCCCCTGGGTCTTGAGTGGTATGGGCTGGTGCTGACAGTAGCTGTGGTATGGAATCACCCCCAACAACCCCACATACACTATTATCAGTCTTTTCTGCCCTCTATGGAAGCAGCAACACAACACCACACAGAAGGGGAGAGAAGCCCTGCCTTAGCACGAATTCTCAGCACAGAGAACATACTGCCAGTTAGGTTGTAGTTGTTGTTACTCACCACCTCAGACAGGTAGCCCTCTGGCCCACCCACCCTAGCCCTTAGTGGCAGTAGGATCAGGTGTGGAGAGGGGGAGGAGGGGTCATATTCTCTATATGAGAGCTTAAGCACAGAGGCTGCTTTGCCAGTGGCAAAGGATTTCACTCTTCATTTGCAAAGCTTGGCACCAGAGTTTGTGCTGCTGCTACAGATGGAGTCATTTCCCACAGCCCCCAGACAGGGAGTTCTTGGACTCTGGAAAGCAAACACTTTGGTTTTCTTTTTCCCAGGGGATGCCTTTTGGTGCATTGCACAATCCTTTTCCCACAGTGTAGTACTCCCTGTGGACTAGAGTACTGGGGACTTTGCAGTACTTTTGGCTCTAGCCAGTGGTATGCTGCTGCAGACCTCCAAGTGGTCAGTGGGTAATGTCAGCAAGAGCTCCTGGGATGGGGAGATACAGGGGCTATTGTTCCCAGAGCAGGATGCTGTTCCTGTTGGCTGTGCTCCAAAAGTATACCCTGCCATACCATTTAGGTCTCATAGAGGAGGGTGAGTAACCCAGAACAAGTTCCTTGTCTGGTGCAATAACCTCATGGGGTCTCCAAATAGCCACTCATCTAGTATCAGGATTTCATGTGGATAGAGGAGCTCTCCCATGGTTCACATCGCAGCAGTCTATGGTAGAAATGTGAACCGCCGAAGCCCTCTCAATCTTTTCTTTCCCCTCAATACCACGTTCCTCCAGGCTCCTGGCTGATCTTGGCTTAGCTGGCCACTTGTTTCCTTCTCATCTGTACATCGGGTGTTTCCCACGAGTTTTTTGTTGTACTCTAGTGTTCTCACCTAGATGTTCTATTTGAGGTGTGACAGTCTATAATTTTGGCTTTTCTTCCTGGAGACAGCAGGTGCCTGATGTCCCTAGTCAGCCCTCTTGAACCAGAATCCAGATCTTATTTAAAATTTAAAAGAAAACATCAGGCCGGGCCAGGCACAGTGTCTCACACTTGTAATCCCAGCACTTTGGGAGGCCAAGACAGGCAGAACATGAGGTCAGGAGTTCGAGACCACCCTGGCCAACATAGTAAAACCCCATCTCAACTAAAAATACAAAAAATAGCTGGGTGTGGTGGTGGGCAGAAAGAAAGAAAGAAAAAAAAGAAAGAAAGAAAACATCAGCCCAAGGTTTGGATTTTCTGAAAATACAATAATAAACAAACCAAAATTATTTTCCTATACTCACTCAACAATCAACACAGAAGACTTCCGTGACCAAATGTGTGGGGTATTTTTCCCCACACCAAGCAAGCAACACTTCCACAGACACCACCTGGGTGTTCCCCAATTCAACTCTGACACTCTCCACCTGGGGATAGCATGATATCTCACAGAATGAGGACTCAGTCCCATAAGACTATCCCCCACTTTCGATGCCAATCATAAGCCCCAGGGTTTTTTTTACCTGTGCTTCTGACTTACTGGATATAAATCAGGGTCCTTACAAAAATGCTATCTTTGGGTTCAGTTTATTTGCTAGACTGGCTCACATAATTCAAGGAAACACTTATGTTTATCCATTTATTATAAAGGGTACTACAAAAAATACAAGTACAGATTAAAAAAATATATAAAGGATGAGTTACAGGGGGAAACGACACAGAGCTTCCTTCCATGCCTTCCCTAGGTATGCCACCCTCCAGGAACTTGCATGTATTTGGCTATCCAGAAGCTCACTGAACCCTGTCCTTTTGAAGGATTTATGGAAGCTTCATTACATAGACATGATTAAGTCACTTGCTACTGGCGATCAGCTTAACCTTCAAACTCTCTTCCCTACCTGGATGTTGGCGGTGGGGTGAGGCTGAAAGTCCCAACTCTACTCCTGCCTTGTTTCCAGTGACGAGCCTCCATCCTGAAGCTATCTAGGGGCTGCCAGCCAGCAGTGAACTCATTAACATACAAAATGACACATAACTTTGAATGTTTTAAGGATTTTAGAGTGCTATGCCAGGAAACTGGGGAGGAAAGCCAAACATATATTTTGCAGTATCAATGATTAGGAAAAGTCTCTATCTTATTTTAAGGAATTTCTTGATTATTGAATCATTTCTAATCCTATCCAATACCTGTAGTCCTAAGTCTTAATCCATTTTCTGTTGCTGTAACTGAATACCTAGGATTGGGTAATTTATAAAGAAAAGAAATTTATTTTTTACCGTTCTTAAGACTGGGAAGTTCAACATCTAGGGGCTGTATCTGGTGAGAGGCTTGTAGCTGGTGAGGACCCTGCAGAGTCCTGAGAGAGCACAGGATATCACATGGTAAGGGACTCACAAGGATGGCTAAACTGCCTTTTATAACAGACCCACTCTTACCATCACTAACCCACTCCCTTGATAACCCATCCCTTGATAACCCATGAAGCCATGAATGGATGAATGAGTCCTCAAAACCAAATCACCCCCTAAAGGTCTTACTTTTCAACACTGCTGCATTGGAGATCAAGTTTTCAACACATGAACTTTAGGGGGACACATTGAAACTACAGCACCCCATGATGTAGTACAGGGTTGAAGGAGAGAAATTTACCTAAAATGTAAATGTGACTCATTTTTTGGCAATTTTCCAGATACATTTGAGTGAAATGTAAGAATAAACCAACATCCATCTTTGTCTTTTCTGTGCTGTATGCCTATCCCCAATTTCCTAATGAAGTCAAAAGCAGCCTGAGAATTCTAGGCACACTCTTTGATGCCAATTATAGTAATAATATATATTGAGTAAGTCTGCAGACCCAAGAGAATCATTTAGATGAACTTGGCTCACATCTCCCTCTCCTTGCTATCTCCTCATGCCAAGAACTTGGTCATGAGTGGGCAAAGCGTGATACGGCTGGCCACCGTGAGATTGCTCATTTAACTGGCATTGCTGAGTGGCTTCTCTGTGCCAGGGGCTGGAAATACTGAGATACGTCAAGGAAGATGACAGTGGCCTACCCCAGCTCATTCACAGCTTAATAGGGAAGTTATTCAAGTAAATCAGCAATTGAGGGCCACTGTGACCTTTCCACTATGAACTAAAAACAGGCAAATAAATTAGATCTACATTTGAAGTTGTTTCGTTATCTAAACACAATTTAAAGGTAAAAATTTCAGACTTTGTCAGCACATTTTGCCTAAATTATTGACAGTTCATGTGTTGCTCATAAGAATACTTGGCATGACATGTATCCAACAGGTAATCAGAGTTTTTACATTTAAAATGTTTCATGAAGTCACTGGAAAATAGTATAGACACAGCCCAAGAAACTAAGTTCTCATAGATGATCAGCAATAACCTTGAGCCACTAAAATGACCAAATTGTGAAACAAGCAGCAGCTACTAATTGACCCAGGAAATTTTCAATGACATTTGCTAACAGAGCTACTGATTTAATTTGAAATATTACTTTTCTTCCACCAGAGAAAAACAATCAAGGGACATGAGATGAACAAAACATGCACCTACAGGGCCAATCCAAAATGACAAGCAGGAAAGCCCAAGTTAGTAGACTTGAAATTTAGATGAGACTGAAACCTGTAGTTCATAATCAGAGACAAGATTTAAAAGGGTGAAGTATTAGAAGGAGGGTGGGCTAGGAAACAATAAATGTAGGGCTTCAGGGAGCATATATTTTGACAAGAATGTTAATCATATATGTTACTAATTTGCCAAATTAAATTTCACAGTGCCACATGCACAGACATGCATTATAATACCGGCAAAACTTAATTAAAATCCCAGTAATTAATTTATGGGTTTGAACTGGTTTTGAACTCCTGAGTGAACTCAGTGCTGGGAAATAATTGAGGCTTAGATCGTCGACTTTTAGAATTGGAAAGAAATGTAGAGATCTTCCTGACCAATCACATCAACTTCTACGTTAGGAAACTGAGTATCTGAGGGGTTAAGAGACTTAGGCAAGGTCACCCAGATAGTTAATGGCAGTGGTAGGTCTACAAAACAATCTGCACTTGAGAACACACACAAAATCTTGACCTGTCAGTAAATGAAATGACAGCTGACCTAAAAATGCAATCAAATGGGTAGAAAAAAACAACTATGTTAAAGTTTGAGATAGTACAGATAATCAAACTGATGAATCAAAGTTAAGACTTATTTAAATAATTAATTAGAATCCTTTAATTGAGGACAACAATTCTTGTCAACTCTGATCATATAAAGAAATTACCTTGGGTGAGTGGGTAGCTACAGGATCCCAGTGGGGACAAACTAGAGTACTCTACTTCCTAAGGTATTGGAGACTTACTCTCCTGTGGAAAAATAAGAGTAATTCCACCCCACGTCCCTACCACAGGCTTGTGAGAAACTCAGATACAAGAACGACCTCAGAGGACTCTGCAGTGGAAATCTTAAATCTACCATACAGCTGCCTCACATAGCAGAAAGCACTCGAACTCTGACATCTAGGGCAGAGTGTTCTTACATGAATCTCCCCCAGGTAGTTCTGTTCATAAAATACTGCAGAATTGGCATTCTCTGTAAATGTCTTTCTGGGGGAATTGATTCATAAACAGAGTCCAGTGGTCCCTCAATGCTCAGATTTTACGGACTAGTACATTTTCAAATAAATTCCCAGTGCTCACTGGTAGCTTTCTACTTTGCCAAGCAAGAACATTTTTTAAGTATACATTTGTATCATAAAGGAAGGATCATTTTAACCTCAAAGAAGTAGGAAGGAGATGTATAATGAAAAAAAAAATACAGTACTAGTTCAAAATCTATACTGCCCTTCTTTTTAAAGTTTCGTTTCATACTGGACCAGTGACACCTTTGTCAGGGTTATCTCCAACCAGTCCGTAGACAGCATTTGGAAACCATGATCTTACTGCATCAGAAAACATCTTTACCACCACAAACATTTATTCAGAATATCTACTAACAGCTTTAAGAAGAAACAGATTCCAACTAAGATAGTTTGAGAAATTTCAGTGAAGGGGCTACTTAAGAGGTATAGGCAGAGTTCAGGGAACAAGAAGGATGGCAGGACACCCATGTCAAACATGGGCAGGAAGCTGTTACCACCCAGGCCTGAGGGACTCGAGGAGGAAGCAGGCTAGCCAGGGGAGTTGAAACCACCAGGTAAACAATGTAATCATGCGATAATACAGTTAGCTGCAGAAAACACTACCCAGGGTAGGGAAGGAGCAGAAAAGGTATATCTTGACTTCTCCTGTCCTCCAGATTCCTGCTGGACCTTCCATTGGCTGAATTCAACTGGAAGCCAGGAGATGAGAGCCCAGATAATGTGATCCACAAGCACTTAACCTCCTGGGCCTAAAGCAAAGTGAAGAATGGATCTGGTGACAGGAGGAAGGAGCGGAATGGAGAAGACTCACACAAAACAAATTTCAGAATTATAATAGGTGGTCATTCTACTTTTGAGCACTTCAGTTCTTAGAAACTTAAAACCCTTTTCATGGGCTAAACTGCAAAAGAACAGTCTTGAGAACGTTTTCATATGCCCATCCTTCTTTTACTACCATTTTCTTTCTAGTGCCATTTTCCTATTGAAGAGTTCAGTGCTGATGTATGAATTAAATTCTATATATACATACACTTTGCTCTCTAAAACTTTCTTGTCCTGAATAAGTTTGGGATTTACTACCATTAGTCATTCAGTTCCAATAATTGTTTATACACTTTATCTTCTTAATTTTGTTCTTAAATGATATATAACAATCTGGCAGAATTTTTTTGCTTAAAACTGCACCTGATTTTAGCTGCTTCTGTTGAGGAAGGAGGTAGGTAGCATGTTTATATCAGTAGAAACCTAAATTCCAAAATTATAACAGATTGATAAGGGAGGTATAAAGAAGACATTCAACTGTCTAAGCCTCTGTCAGTTGTTCTTGCTGGTAAAATGAGGAAGCCCTTTCTTTCTCTAAGAAAGTATCCAAGGGAGAACCAGGGCCACAGAGAATGGCTATACAACCAAGCAGCACAAAAATGTGAATGAAACTGAGTTTCCAGAAGTTGTCAAGAGTCAGAAAACAGGAAGAAAGAGGTAGGAAACCTGAGTGTAGGAGGACTGAGCAACATGACATGCAGCCGGAGCTTGAGGAGAACAGGAGCCCCCTGCAAGGTAGCTGGGACAGAGCTGTGAAGAACAAGGGATATCTGATGTCAAGTGGTTTTGTATTCTATAACGTAATGCTTTCTCCATAGACTCAAACTTCAGTCAAGTTTGACATACATATAAATGCCTCATATGGACGGTCTGAGGGAAGGAAAAAAGGCTGAGTGCCACTTGTGGCTTAGCATGAAGCAGGGGAAGTCAGCAGTGTGGGAGGACAGCCCCTAGCATGATTGAGAATCCAGAGGCAGTGGACCCTGAGAGCTGTGAGGAACCAAGAGAACATGAGCTGCAGGAATTCACAGGACTCTTGGGGGAGCCGTTGGGCTGCCCTCAGAAAGTCAGAGGTGGGCTCAAGGCAATGTTATTTAAAGCTTAGCAAGACAATGTGATCGTTATGGACATCTGAGTTAAACACTAAATTCCAGAAAGCCATGATGACTATCTGCTATTGGTCAAGGAGACCTCAGTGATTCAACTTGCTACCTTTACAGAATTGAAGTAAAATCTCAATCCACAGATTGAGAGTTTCATGCTGTCTCCAATACTGATACTCCACATTTTATAAGCACATCACTTAAAATGTATATTCTCAGAAATTATTCTCAAAATATATACATGGAAATTGTCATGAGTAAAAAAAAGTGACATATTTCATTCTTTACTAGGCCACAAACTATTACAATTTTGGACTAGGACAGTTACTGTTTTGCTGCACACAACACTCTGACTGTCTGTTCCCTTTTACTCTTTCAGCCAGTAATGTGTCAGACTGTGGTCGAGTTTTACAGTCTAACTTAACAGAGATTTTTCAAAATGCTGTAAAATAAATCCATCCAACATCAGTCAGCCAGTTAAGTACTTCAATATTTGCAATCGCACATAAAATTCTTTTTAGAGCAGTGGGATATAATGGAAGTAGCTCTACCAAGAAAGTTTGGAGACCTCAGCAAGAGTCTAAATCTGCTTTTAGGACCTGAATGACCACAGATAAATTTCTTGCCTTTCTGGGCCTCAGTCCCCATCTTAAAACGAACAGAATAAGTATTTGGTTAAGGCTCTGTGAGCAAAAGATAGCTGGTATCCTAAACAAGTCAATGAACCACTCCAATTAAGTCTCCTTGTTACTTCTGCTTCCATGCACTCTCTCAGTTTACAAGTGGTCAGCCATCACTTTTGTAGCAATTAATGTGGAATCACTGGCTTGATTTTTCTACTTTTATTTAAACTCCATCCATTCATCATACCTAGATAACTATAAACCAAGCAAATACTAATTTCTAGGGATTCAAAATAAGAATAAAATATAACCCCTACTCTTGAGGAGTTTCCAACCTAGAGACAAGATGGATCCATAAACAAAGTTCTCCAATCAAGTTATATTGAAATTTCAAGAGAAGACAAGTGCAGTGGCTAAATTTTCCAGTGGAGGTAGGGCATCAACAAAGGTTCCACAAAGGAAGAGCTATTCTAGTTGATCCTTTAGCAATAAGGAGGAACCCAGTAGGTGGGTAGGGGGAAGCCCACATGTGCAAAGGAACTGGAGTGAGCAAGCAGGTTGTATGTTTGAAGTGGTGAGTAGTACAGTGTTCATAAGCCATGAGGTATGTAGAAGGGAAGAAAAATGAAATAAAGTTAGAAAAATGCTCTGTCACTTTATGTCTCAGCTAATGGCAGAGGCTATTAGTTGTTTGTAAATATCCAGGGTCCTTTTCTTTAATGAAATAACTACCATGTTTTCACTGAGTGTATGGCCACTTAGCTGAAATATTTCCCATTGGCCTTCCTGGCAGCTTGATGTGGCCTCATGACTAAGGTTCAGCCAAAAAGATTGTAAGTGATAAGTGCCACTTTCAGAATGTGTCCCCTAAAAAGCCTGGCATGAGTTCCTCCAGCCCCGTCCCTTCCCACTAGCTGGGAGATGGAACCAACAGAAGCAGCCACTTAAAACCTAGAGATAGCAGAGTTGCCTTACAAGCCCTGGATGACTAGCCTCTGAATGTTATGTGAGAGATAAACATCTGTCCTATTTAAGTAACTGTATTTTAGGTACTTTTGTTACAGCACTGATATGACTACATTCTGGAATTTATAATTTATTTGCTAAATGATGGAAAACCACAGCAAGCAGAGAGGGAAATGACCTAATCAGACATGCATTATGGAAAGCAAGAATTGATGGGAAACAATGAAATGGAGAGACAGGAGTGGAAGGACCTATGCTACGAGGGACTGCCTGCCCTATGCCACATATTGTACTGGACATTTTGCTAAGCATTGTCTCATTTAATCCTCATAACTTGTAAAGATTATATTATTCCCATTTTACAGATGAGGAATCCCATGCTCAGACAGGTTTGATAGGCCTGCCCAGGGTCTCACATCTGGTTGAGTGGCAAAGTTGGAATTCAAATCTAAGTTTGTCTGTCTCTAAAGCTAGTGTTCTCTCCTCTGCACCCAACTTCCCCCTAGATGAGAGATGACATGGGATGGAGGTGGAGTCAGTGGTAAATAGCAGCAAACATTATAAAATACATTTCAGAGGTGGAACTGATAGGAACTGAGGACTGACAGCCCTGGAAAATAAGGAGTTACCTACCTATTCACCTATTCATTTTCCAGGCATGAATCCAAGATTTTGTGGGGGAGGGGGAGTGGGGGATGATGTTCTGTCACTGACCTCTTTGTTTTTTTCCCAAGTTGGATTCAGTATTGTATTTGTCTTGTTCTTTTCAAAGCTCAGTTTGTTTTCTCACTTTGAATGCCAAATGTGGTTCAAAGACCCTTGCAGTGGAAGTCTCCAAAGACTTCCTATCTCCCTCTGTTTTCATTAGGGTATCTGTTTCCTTTTCCACATCAAACACCTACCCTTTGGAGTTTGAAACAAAATCTATTGACAACATTCTTGTAAAGCTAAAAAACTGGTTATATTGCTCCCTGCTATCATTAGCGTGAAATCATCTTTTGCTTGAAGCAGAGATCTGGTATAGAATGGCATTAAAAAATCTCTATTGCTCTTCAGAGCTTGCATGGAAGATGGTTTAATTGTGCTGTAACATTGAGACATAAAATTCTGGTTGTTTTTCGTGAAAATCTCAATGAAACATCCAGAGGAAGAGTTTGAAAATCAGATTAACCTTCCATGACAGGTGTATTTGTGTTTCAAAACTCAACCTTCACACATGATAATCTTATTTTTATCTAGCAGTTCACAGATTTAAAAATAATTCCATATTTACTATGACATTTTACCCTCTTAATAACTCTAAGAAGCAGGCAAAGTAAGAAGTATTATCTCCAGATACAGAAGAAGAAATAGGCTCAAGCAGTTAGGCAACTTGGCCATGGGCTCTGTGGTATAAAGCCAATACAGGCAGGGCAGAAATATAATTCAGAAGCAAAATGCTTCTTCCTATTACAAACTCTGTGTAGATAATTTCATGAACTTCTAGAAAATTAACTCAACTCCTTTAGCAGTCAAGTCCAGGGAACCAGGCTTACGATTCTAGTTCTAAGGAATGTCAGAGATGAGATAGTTGAGAAGTTGTAGGACACACTCACGGTACAGCTGATTGAAAATATGAGCTCTTGGAATACTATGCAGCCACAAAAAACAATGAAGTCATGTCCTTTGTAGGGACATGAATGAAGCTGGAAACCATCATTCTCAGCAAACTAACACAGGAACAGAAGACCAAATACTGTCTGTTCTCACTCATAAGTGGGAGTTGAACACTGAGAACACATGGACACAGAGAGGGCAACATCACACACCAGGGACTGTTGGGGGTGGGGGGCAAGGGG
>NW_012099721.1:145562-146763 GCF_000951045.1 Mandrillus leucophaeus
CCCCCCTCCCCATCATAGGCCCCGGTGTGTGATGTTCCCCTTCCCGAGTCCAGGTGATCTCATTGTTCAGTTCCCACCTATGCGTGAGAACATGCGGTGTTTGGTTTTCTGTTCTTGTGATAGTTTGCTAAGAATGATGGTTTCCAGCTGCATCCAAATTATTTATAAAATTCATTATTAATTATTCCAGGTAAGAATGATTAATATTGCTGTTAAAATCAAAACTTTACAGGCATTAAAACTGTACCCAATAAAACTTATTAACTAAAAATTAGTGAAAATATAAAATATTCTTGAGAAAATTTAGTTAGGAAAAAACTGACTCATAAAAACTGTGCTTTGCAGAAATAATGGCCATAAGAGAAAAACTCATTATGATCAAAGCTATAATCATTGTTTAAGATAACTTATCAATGACAAAAATGAATACTGACATAAAATTTAAATGAAAAGAATTGATCCTGGTGAAAATAATTTTAGTAAAATAAAAATGGTAAGGGAAAAATATTAAAAACCATTAAATGTACTCTATAGAAAATTAATCAGGAAATTAAATTGGCCTAGAGTTTTTCACTCCAAAAAATACTTTGTTGAACCAAATTATTCAACGTTGGCATAATTCTGACTGAAATGTTTATACTAAGAATGTCCGGACATGCGCGGTGGCTCACTCCTGTAATCTCAGCACTTTGGGAGGCCGAGGTGGGCAGATTACCTGAGGTCAGGAGTTCGAGACCAGCATGACTAACATGGCAAAACCCCATCTCTACTAAAAGTACAAAAATTAGCCGGGTGTGGTGGCAGGCACCTGTAATCCCAGCTACTCAGGAGGCTGAGGCAGGAGAATTGCTTGAACCCGGGCGGCGGAGGTTGCAGTGAGCCAAGATGGCGCCATTGCACTCCAGCCTGGGTGACAAGAGCGAGACTGTCTCGACACGAAAAATCCTTTACCAATGACTTCGGATATCTGAAAGTCTAAAAATTACTTCCTTAGCCAGGAAAATCTCTTCCTTGGACTGGAGTTTTCATCTCTTTCAGATGATGTTGAGATAGATTATTTTTCTGTTATTTAATCACATGTTTAGCCAGATATAGTTTATTTTGTTTCTATAATTATATGATGAAGTAGATAAGTATCGGCCGGGCGCGGTGGCTCACGCCTGTAATCTCAGCACTTTGGGAGGCCAAGACGGGCAGATCA
>NW_012099721.1:146948-217266 GCF_000951045.1 Mandrillus leucophaeus
CAAAAAAAAAAAAAAAAAAAAAAAAAATTAGGTATTAAATTCTTTTACAATTTTTAAAACTAACTTCCAAGTCATTATAAATGGAAACAGATCATGAACGTCAGTCAGAAATAAACCCAGGCAAAATGTTGTTTTTGGTCACATAATATGAAGAGTTAGACAATTACTTATATAAATGACAGGGTTAAAGCAATGAAAACACTTTGTCACTTTGATAAATAACAAAAAATTGATTTACTGTATAAACTGAGATAAAAATCTGCGTTTTTCATTTCTGAAATTCTGCAAGATAGAATATGAGGGACACACTTGAATCTATACGAATAATGGAATCTGAGGTTAAGTCCTCAAAATCTGATTTTTTTATGTCTTATGCTACTGGCCAGACAGAAAATTTAAATATTGAAGTAGATACTTCATTCAGAGCAATCATAAGATAATAAAGCACATTATGGCAATTTAAAAACAATCAACCAATGTAAAATTGAGTCAAGTAAATAATCAATAGGTTTATGAATTTATTTTGTCAAAATTTGTTTCCTCTAATTTTGCTATGTGTATCTGATTTCACTAAAACTTTAAACATTATTTAAAATATTCCTGTTTGAAAGCATTTTCACTAATTACAATTTCCTGTTAAGGTGATTGTATGACCTACAGCTTGAACTTAAGATGCATCCTGACAGCCTGTAGCAGAATATGCAGGGCACTTATTCAAAAGCCACTGTTGTGCAGCAAACCATCTGGCTAGAGAAGCCAACAAGATCTCCTACAAAAGGATTGTGATCTTGGTTCAGATAGCTACTGGCTAGTCCTCCCATTCCCAGGCTGGAGGAACTACAGGTCCTCAAAAAGACCTTTAACATGCAAATGTGGCCATTTTTGCTCATTTATCTATGTATATATTTTATTATGTAAAACAAAGCATTCCAACAAAAACTTGGGTTTCATTCAAAATCATTTGTCTCAGATCATCGAGGTTGTGTTCCTTGGCATATATAAATTATTATAGCCTTAAATTAATAACAATAATAATGTATATTAACATTCACTGAAGCACTCGCTGTTCTAAACGCGTATGTATTTAACCTGTACTAAAACCTTATGGGGTAGGTGCCATTATTATCTACACTTTACAGCTGAGGAATCGAGTTCAGAGAGATCCTATAACTTGCTTAAAGTCAGCTAGGAAATGTCAGATCTAGGATTTGAATACAACTAGTATGGTTCCAAAGCCTATGGAGTTCAGCCTCCCCAGAATAGTGTAGGTTTTGGGAAGAAAATGATTGCATACAGAATTTAAATTAATTTTCTACAGTAACCAATTGAGAACTTTAGATATACATTTTCCCTTTAATGTGGAAGGCAACTCCTTTGCAACTATAAATCTAAAGACCATAATTTCTTTGGCAAAATTATACTGTGTCCTTTCTAATATGGATTTTATTTTCTCATCTTAAAGTTTCCCTTTCTTTTATGACTACAATTTAATAGCCATTTAGAATTCAGGGTACTGTAAGAATTCTAGGTTAATGTCCTTGTCTTGTTTTGTTCGCCCCATGTGTGGGTCACAGCTGCCTTATCTCTTTAAACCTAACCAAGGTGTTGGTTTTTTTCCATTTGCATTTTGGGAAGATCAAGTGAAGGAGTGATGGAATAATACCAGCATACTCAGTTATGTTTTCTTAATCCCCAACTCCTCCTATCTCAACCCTTCTCAATTCTGGTAAGACCGTTAAAGTGACCACGTTCAGAAAGGCAACTGCATAGTTTAAACCACTGTGTTTAAATGAAAAGGTAAGAAGGAAGCTTAAATTTAAAATAACTTCGATTTCTGTTTACTTTCACTGGCAAACTATGCACCTGATCCCGAAAAATAAAATGGAACTGACTTTTGTTCATTTATTTAATGGATATTTAAGAAGAGCCTGCTATCGGCCAGGCATTGCGCTAGGTGCATGCAAGGGACACGGAGTGAAATAAGGCATGACAGACTGTCCTCAAGGAGGGCACAGGACAGCCAGGAGATTCAGACAGGAAGACAAACGTGAGAATTAAAAATGCACAGGTGTCGTGGTAGTGAGTTCAGTGAGGATGTGAAAGAGAAAACATAAATTCTCCTTGGTGGTGGTCAGGAAAAGTTTCCTCAAAACGTACAATGCTTGGTTAACTCTCAAAAGAAAAGTTTCCAAGGCAGCCAGCCTGAGAACGGGGTAGAGGTAGGGGCATTCCAGGAAGAAGGTACACAGGGACAAATATCTACAAACCCAAAACCACAGGTCTCATTCAGGGTTCTACAAGGCATTCAGATCATGTTCAGTGTTGTGAGGAGGAGGGAAGAGCTGGACAGGTAACGAGGCCCTGGAGGCCACACTTACACGAGTTTGTACTTTCTAACAGGAGTGGGAAGCCATTTGGGATTTTAAGCAAGAGAGTGGAAAGTGGTCATATCAGATTTGTGTTTATGAATTATCACTCTGGTTGTAGCTTGAACGGTAGAGGAAAAGACAGAGCAAGGTGGCTGATTAGGCGATTATTTTGTTACAGTGAAAGATGTTGAGCATATACTAAGGCAATTGACAGAGCTACAGTTGGCCTACCTGGCACCTTCATGGGATTTAGAAAAAGACACCTCATCACCTCGGGCTGAGAAGTCCCATTGACTCGGATGAAGATGAGCCTCACCTGCCTCAGCCAGGCGCCTTTGTGTGGGTACAAACTGGTCAGCACATGCAGCATGTCATGGCCTTGGCAGATGGTGTGGGGGTGAAGAAGAATAAGGTTCACCTGACAGAACTGAATGGAACATGGGAGATGCAGAAACGATGAGTCTAGAATGACTCCCAGATTTCTGATTTGGGTGAATGACAGTACTATTTACAAAGAAAGAAAATGTGATAACAAAAATTTTTTTTTAAAGAACAAAGAACTATGTCAAAATGAATGCTTTCAATGTACACGTGCTGGAGAATCAAAATATATTTGTCTATCCAGAGAAGCCGCTTGATGATCGGCAGTGCCTAATTCTACTAGGATGTAGCGTTCTCTGCGCCCTGTACAGTTGCTCTATGGCTCCGGAGAGTCTCTCTCAGGCCTGCACCCCATCCCCCACTAGAGTTGCTTCTCTTTTCCCTGTCTCAGTGATGGGAATGTGGGGCACAAGTCCTCTCAGAGAGCCAAGTGCACATTCTGCCTTTTCTGAGAGCTGACCTGGAATACTATGAGTAGAGTTTGGGGCTTGCAAGCTCTGGGGCAAGATAGCATTTTTTTTTTTTTTTTTTTTGCCTCAGCCTCCTGAGTGGCTGGGATTACAGGCACATGCCACCACGCCCAGCTAATTTTTTTCTATATTTCTAGTAGAGACGGGGCCTCACCATGTTGGCCAGGCTGGTCTTGAACTCCTGAACTCAAGTGATCTGCCCACCTCAGCCTCCCAAAGTGCTGGGATTACAGGCGTGAGCCACCACTCCCGGCCACAAGATGGCATTCTGAGGCTTTCCCTTGTATCCAACTGGGAGAGAAGAGAGGACCTATTCCTTCTTCTGAGAGCATAACCATATCAGAAATTACCAAGGAAATGATCAACCATATGAGGGCTGGGAACATGGGTGATTTCTTTCAGGACCTCCAGGACTAGACACAGTGCCACATAGAAGAGAAATCATTTCTTATTAGTTGGTATAAGACTCCTGTCAATGTAATAATATCTTCCTTCAGACAGTATATCAGAAAGGCTAGGCTAGGCTATGCTGTGGTCACAAATACCCCAGAACCTTAATAGAGCAACACAAGCTTGTTTCTCATGCCTGCCACATGTCCCTCGCAGGTTGGTTGGGGCTCTCCCTTACCTCATCATTGTCCTCACTCCTGGATTCAGGCTAATGGGACAGTCACCATCTAGATCTGCACTGTCCAATATGTGTGGTCCCTAGCCACATATAACCACTTACATTTTAATTATAATTCAATAAAATTAAACATTTAATTTTTCGGTTATCCTAGCCATATTGCAAGTGCTCAATGCCACATGTAGCCAATGGGTACTCTACTGGAAAATATAGATGGGGAATATTTCCATCATTACAGAAAGTTCTACTAGACATGGTAAGAGCATTGGGGCTTTTGGGTTCTTGTACCAACAATTAAATATCATGTGGTCCCATCCAACCACTAGGGTCTAAAAAGTGCAATTCTTTCCTGTGCTCTGAAAACAGAGCTGGAGATATCTGGTAAGCAACATTAACAACTACCTGTTGAGGTACAAAGAAAGAGACCCCAAAGTATGGTGCTTTGGCATGTTGAATGTTTTGAATTTAAAGACCTCAGAAGTAAGCCTTAGAACTAAGGTCTTTTTCTGATCTTTCCCTGCCTCCCTGTCTCTCTGATCCCCTTTCTTTCTGTAAGCAACCAGAAGGGACTTTTTCTGAAGTTTCCTTATCTGATTAAGCAAGGTTTTTCTAGGAGAAATGCAATGGTCTTAAAACTCCCTCCCTAACAATCTCATTAAATAACCAGGAAAGATTGACCACCAGAGAAGGGAAGAAACTTACAGTCTTCATCATACTCAGATAGACTTTTCATCTGTTCTTTTGTGGGCAGTTCTGACAGACTACCTGGGAGATTTTATCTGCATAATAAGACAATCTTTGTTCACAGTCAAGTTCCAGCCCTGACCTTCCCACCATCTTCCCCAGAGCTCAGAAGAACTTTGTCCCTGGTGATTCTTCTTTAGGCTCACTCATTTCTCCTGAAAACCATTTACTAGCCCCTAGGAAGAGGGTATATAAGCTTCAACCATCAGGCCTTTCTTTGAACCTCATGTTTTATACAGCTCCTGTACTTATGAACATTAATAAATTTTCTATGCATTTTCTTCCCATTGATCTGTCTACTTTCAGTTCATTTCAATGAACATTTAGTGGGCAGAGGGGAAACCTGACCTTCATCCCTACATACCCATTCGTGACTTCAAGAGTTCACCCTTCCCCTTACCTTTATTATAATCCAGGATGTGAACAGGGAGAAAAGAACTTGTAATTTGGGCATGTGAAAAGCAGAACAGAAAAAAAAAAAGTAATTTAGTGTTTTGCTCCAACATATCACAAGGAAGTTGTGAACTCAGAATGAAAAGACATTTCCCTGGGCTCAGCATCTGCATTATGCATCCTATCTTACTGTATCTTCAAAATGACCCTGTGTAGGTGTGCTGTACTTTCCACCTTAAATATGGGGAAACAGACTCAGAGTGGTTAAGTGACTTGACCAACAGAGGCCTACCTGATCTCAAAGCGCTGGAGATGCTCTATATGGAGAAGGAAAATATTATTTCCCAGGTTTTTTAATTTTTACCCTTCAGTTCCATGATATCAAATTCTAACTTCTAATTCTACAGAAAGGCCTTAAAGAAGCGGGGTAGGTATTTTTGGCTTAGTTACAAAACTATTCATTTAAAAGCCTTCGTAGGCATGAACAACCATGAGCACACAGATAAGAAATGAGTCTATTTCATATGCTGAACTGCTTAGAAAACATATGTATGTACACGTGTATGTTTATGAAACTGATCTGGGTGATTAAGCTCCTTGGAAACCCTGAAAATCTAAGAAAATTTGTGCAAAGTGCTCAACTATGATGAAGAGACTATTAAGTATGCGGCATTTGTCTTGCTCTTTTGTTTTCTTGAAGTAGTTCTACCAACTTTTCATCTTCTTAGATGCAAAACAAACAAAAAAAAACTTAAGACTGTCAGTGCACGGTTCTTGCTTATTTGTTAGCACTGGAACAGAAACATTGTTTTCCATATAGATTTGGGGAAACCGTGGCCCTGGCAGCAAGTCTTCCAACCCTCTGAGTGCTGGCCATCAGTCCTTGATCTGCAACCCTTGTTTCATGAGTCCTGCTTGGGATGGGAGTGTGGGAGCCTGCTCCTGGTAGGCTATTGATTGCACCCCAGAAGCCACATGGCCTAGGCTGTTTTTCCCTCTAATTGGCCAAATAAATCACATCATCTCGTTTCAGTACTCCTCCTCTCTTTCCCTTAGCAGCATGCCTTGGCATGGTAAACAGCGCCATTTCAGCAATTTTAAAGGTGACTTCCAATAAAATATGTATGTAGATTTACTTCGGGACTGGTAGCCTGGGCTATAAGTTTGTACCAGGTCAACCATGGAAAGCCCTTCAATTAAAAAAGAAGAAAATACAAAAAAATAAAATTCCCGTCAGCATTTATCTTTGAATTTTAATAAGTGAAAGTATTTCTTTTCTCCTCTTTTTTAATGGAAAAGAAAAAAAGAAAACATCCATGAAGAGCAACTGACTGAAGCATTTCAACAGCCTGGTTCATAAACCTCTCTGGTAATGCCTGGAAATAAAGAGAAATCTTCAGTGTCACCAACCATTGCTTCTCTCCAACCCTGTGCTTTCAGCTGCAGACATGCGTGCCTGACAGCCTGTACCTCTGGAGTGCAACTGGAGCCATTGCCATTGGTTCCCCCTTGCTTATGAAAACAGAGGGATTAGCAGACACTGAAAGAGAAACCCCACTGAGCCACCAGCATCAGTGGGCTTACATGCTTTTTCCTACTGCCAGCCAGAATCCTTTCAAACCTCAGCACCCATCTCTTTTGAGGAAAACTGTCTTAACATCCCTGTAAATGGATAACCTTTGGCCTCTGCCAGACAAAGGCTGCAGATTGTTTCTATTTATTTGCCAAGAATTTATTGGAGTCCATAAAACAAATTTCTGTAGCTGGGGAAACTGTACCCTTTTTGATTGTTGTTATTGTTTTTAATCTAGGCTGCAATCCAAAAGTTTGCAGCATGAGTGAACTGTTGTGGTTTGCTTTCTAGTTTTATTTGGCCTAGAAAAAGAAAACAAATGGCAGTGCTTCGTGTAACATCATATATTAGAGGTTTCTAGTGCTTGGTATTTGCCTTATCATTTTCAAAACAGAATCTTAGAAAGGGGGAATGCTAAAACATTAAGTCCATGGTATATAAAGCAATTCTTTGCCAAGTAGTAAAAGCATCAATAAAATCAAATTTACCTTCATAACAACAGTGTATCTAGGTGAGTGAAAAATACGTTTATCTCATTTTATGGATAGGTATACTGACTCAGTCTAGGACCCATCCCATTCTAAGGTCATTCACCATAGAAACACAGAATCAGCTGGAGATAGACCAGTGCCTCTGTCACTGTCCCAGAGTTCTTACCCTCTGTGCTTGCCCCCTGTCTTGCAGAATATAAGAGATTCATTTAATTTTGAAGCATAACACTTCATGTGAAGGTCCTATAAAAAATTGTGACAAGGCCCTATTAATTTTGTAATACTAAAATGTATCTCTGATGCCACTGAGTGTTGCATATTTATTAGCGCTTTTGTTTTGGTCCAAAATGGAAAATGAGTAACAGAGAGGATAAGAAAAATGGCATTAAGAACTACATGATAGGCCATGCATACTTCTGTGGAACCGCATGTTCCTTTGAAGATTTAATTCATCTGGAAGCTATGACATGTATAAAGCCCAATTGCAACTGGAGAAAGAAATAGACAATGGCATTCATCCGAGTTTTGTGGTGACTGGAAAGAAGTCTAGTAAAGTAACATAGCAACCATGTCTCTTCTTTCTTTTCATGCCCAGACTCTTCAAGTGAACTGACCCTGTAATTCTTGGGAAATAATGCACTTTGCAGAACATTGTAAGAAGGCACCATTGGAGGCAGACCAGAGGCTGTGGACTGGGTCCCACTCAGCTATGTCCTCACACCTGGTGCAGTGCCGGGCATATTCTGTGTGACCATGGGTGTGTGGTGCCTGTGTTTGGCTTGTTGGGTGTAGAGATAGGTTGACCACGTCAGGAAACTAACAGAACCATGGAGGATCATGAGCAAAGTCTTTTCTTTTCCTTGAATGTAGCTTCAGACTTTGTGGGGTTTTTTTTTTTTTTTTTAATTGTTTTAATTATTCTCATCATGGCATCCCTTAAACTACCTAATCAAGGAATTAGCCTGACAATCAGATTATAGCTCTAAGTTTGTATTTTCTGGTATTTGCACAAATATGTTAAGCATATAAAAATGTCATATTTCAACATGCCTTTTATAAGTAAGCAAATGTGCAACACCTTTCTGACATCCCGACTGAGTCATCTATTACTCACTATGATGGGAAGGAAATCAGCGGCAGGCTATGTGATGAGAAACACTGTTGATGTGGTATCATATCACTGTCAGATGTGCTCCCGTTTTCACCTAAAAGCCTGCAGGTTCCTGGGATGCAGAAAGCTGGGAAGAATAGTAAGGTGATGAGCGGACAGGAATCTGCAAGAGTTGTACATGTTTCAAAAAAGCACCAACTCTGTATATGGCAAGTGTACTATAAGTACCATAATGGAAGGAAATTCTACAATTTCAAGCTAACATTAAAGACTGCTTTTTTTTCTGAGTACTTAGCTGAAGAAACTCAGGGCTTCTGAAAGGCAGAAAAGTTCTTCATAGCCACTAACAGTTTTTAATCTCTGCAATTCTGATGTAACTCAAATATCTCCAACTCTCTATCTCACAGTATTCATTTGCATCTCCAGTGCCTACAGTAAAGCCAACGTGGAGTGAAACCATTGTGTTCCGCAAGGAGGCTGCTAATCCTTTCATTTCCTAATAACTTTAACAACTACATATGCTTCTTTTTTTAAAGGCAGCTGAAGTAGAATGGGTGTGCATATGTGTGTGGTTTTTTTTGTTTTGTTTTGAGACATAGTTTTACTCTTGTCACCCAGGTTGGAGTACAATGGCATGATCTCAGCCCACTGCAATCTCCACCTCCTGGCTTCAAGTGATTCTCCTGCCTCAGCCTCCCTAGTAGCTGGGATTACAGGCTCCCATCATCATGCCTGGCTAATTTTTGTATTTTTAGTGGAGTCGGGGTTTCACCATGTTGGCCAGGCCGATCTCAAACTCCTGACCTTAGGTGATCCGCCTGCCTCGGCCTCCCAAAGTGCTGGGATTATAGGCATGAGCCACTGTGCCCAGCCCTGCATGTGTGTTTTAATAAGGCATCTGTTTCCAAGCTGCAAGGCCCCTGGCAGAACCTCTAACCCTTTCCCTTCAACACAGCAGCATCCCTTTTTATCATAGAAGTGAAGGAGTAAATAGTTCCAGAGATCCACAAGATGATCCCAAAGCAGCTCTGTTTTCAGTCAGCCTTCCCAGAACCTACTTTGCTTCAGGC
The DNA here is from genome assembly GCF_000951045.1 of Mandrillus leucophaeus. NCBI lineage: Eukaryota > Metazoa > Chordata > Mammalia > Primates > Cercopithecidae > Mandrillus > Mandrillus leucophaeus. The sequence continues at coordinate 156,179 of NW_012099721.1, forward strand.
TTGGACCTAGCAAGCTGACATCATGTTTCCTAAGCAGGCAAGGTGCCAACAGAATACACAGGCAGGGGCACAGCTGACCAGGAACGAATGGGGACATGTGAGGTGCAAGTCCAAGATGGCAATGTCAACACATCTGACTGCCAGGAATAGTTACACTCTGGGTTAAAGGGCTCTGCCAATTTCAACTAAGATAATTATATAAACAAATAGCATCTGTAGGCATAAGAGATACATGATCTGAAAAGAAATGCTATTTGTTTCTGATGAATTTTCCTGGAAGCTGAGCATAGCTTTATTTCATGGAGTAATATACTAGGTTTATAGTATCACTAGAGTTCTTTTTATCTCAAGATCGTAAGGACCTTTGCAATTTCATTAATCCTTACAAGCGAATGCTCAAAAATATTGGCCTCTATACAAATGTTCCCCTTAATAATCCAAATTGCAATAATTTTTTGCAAAGAAATAATTTACATGCAGGAAACATGTACATAGATAGGTGTGCATACACAAATATGTAATATATATTCAAAAATGTTTGTTGTAGTGTCGTCTGTAGGATTGTCAACAGACTGAATACCTTCTTTTAGAAAAACATTGATTGAACCATAGTTAATTCTCTTAAATGAATGATCCTCAGGCAACAGAAATAGACTTTAAAGCCATAATAGACTTGAAAATGCTCATGAAGTGGGTATAAGTGTTTTAAAAAGTAAACTGTAAAATTATATTTATACTATGGATATAATTGTGGAAAAAATAATAAATGCATATAGACAAGACGTGAAAGGAAATATTTTTAAAGTGGGGAGAAAAATTTTCATAGGAATGGGAAACTTGAGAAGTATATACCTCTTGTGTATTTAAAGTTGTTATAATGTTGTTTGAGTAACAAGAAAAGTAATAAACAGTTTTCCTTGGGAGGCTGAGGTGGGCGGATCACCTGAGGTCAATAGATCGAGACCAGCCTGGCCAACATGGTGAAACCCCATCTCTACTAAAAACACAAAAATTAGCCAAGCATGGTGGCACATGCCTGTAATCCCAGCTACCAGGGAGGCTGAGGCAAGAGATTTGCTTGAACCTGGGAGGCACAGGTTGCAGTGAGCTGAGACCTTGCCACTGCACTCCAACATAAGTAACAGAGTGAGACTCCATCTCTAAATAAACAAACAGTTTTCCACTTTACATGGAAACTGCTTCCTACATTACCTTTAGTGGGAAAAGTAAATGTTCAGATGCAGGCTGTAGGGTACTTGTATAAAATTTGGAAGATTTTGGGTAAAAGAATCCTGCAGAAAGAATGTGGTGTACCCCCACAAAACCCTACTGGGATCACATTTAAGCTCTGCCTTGATCTAAAAGGAATCTCTATTTTGCCCATACGCCACCTTCTCTCTCTCACAAAAGTAGACAACCTGGGAATGCTAGGTCCATGATAAAAGGCGTTCCCTACTCCCACTGCCTTCCACCTGAGTCTAAGCCTCTTGATTATAGGAGGAACAAGATTCTCCTATGAGGCAGAAATCTGATGTTTCCAAGTTAATGTGTAACCAGTCAATCAAAGCACAAATTGTTACTATTTCATATGCCAAAGGCATCTTGTGAAGTATTATGTGTAGTGCTACATTCTAAGAAAAAAATACATAATGGTTACTATTTATTGGCCCAGGAATTTTGCTAAGCATTAGATATGCATTATCACATTCAATCCTCACAGTAACCCTCTAAAATATGTTCCATTAATAGTTCCATATTCCAGATCAAGAACATGGAATTTGAAAATAAATTCTCTGTTAAATGGAACCAAAGTAACCTGTGACGCCAAGACCATGCTTTAATAGACCTATACTTTCCAGATTTCCAAGTACTTATCCAGGTACTTCTAACATTTTTACATTAAAGCCTATCAGGCTGTTTCTGGACAACTCAGTGATTGCCTTTAACTGGCAAAGGTATAATATTCTCTCAGCATGGAGGCGACCTGTACCCAGGACAGACAAATCCTAGAGGTGGAGAATTGCAGGGTAATTAGGGAGAAACCATGCAGAGAACAAGAAGCTAGAAGACAGAATAATAACTGAATCTAGAGATGTGTGTTTTACTCAAAATTCATGGACTGACTCACCCACTTAACAAGTGACACCTAAGGCCATGGAGATACGTGCCTTCCACCCCCAAGGCATCTACTTGGCTGGAGATGGAAAGGACAGCTACAAATAGCTCAGTTGGGACCAAGGAAGCAATCCTGAGCTAAGCTAATAAGAACCACCATGACCCAGAGATCCAGGGCCCCAAGGAAGAACTAGAAGAGCCTTCCAAAAAAGGTTGTGAGTCTCAGCACCTGAGGGACTTGTTTGGGATTTCTGGCTTTGGCAAAGCTCCCTGGATAGTCTGAGCCTAAACTTGTAGCTTCCCTTGTATACAAGGTTTATACCCTCTAAAACCCTCACACTGAAAGTTTGTAATACACTTGAGTCAGCATTGTATGTTGGATTTTGGAATAAAATGAGCTACTACAGGAAAGGAAGAGGCAGTTAGAGAAAGCAAGAACATGGGAACAGGGGTCCTTTGAGAAGCAGCAGCAAACAAGAAACTTAAGACAACTCAATGTCCTTTGCCTTGGGCCTGTGGAACCAGGGGTCTGTGCAGCGCAGTGTACTGATAGAACCTTGATCCTTGGAGCTAGAGAAACCAGGTCCATCTCCTAAATCTCCCACTTCCTAACCCTATGGCCTCATTTGAATCTCTGAACCCGCATTTCCTCATCTGTAAAATAAACCCAATCACACCTGCCTCCTAGGGGTTTTGGGAGGTGTAAATGGCATAAAGCTTGTGAAACAGCCAACACATAATAAGTTTTCAGCTACTTAAGTCCTCTTTCTCTTTTTTTGTCTGAGAGTCACTCTTATTAACCAGGGAACTTATGGGGACCAGTTTGAAGCATTACATTTCAAATACATAGTTCAAGAGCCCAAATTAACAGGATTGTTCAGTCCTCTTTCTCAAAGCACATTAAAGTGATTACAATACTAAATCTTTTTTTTCTCTCTTTATTTCCCTCCTACCTAACGTTGTACTGAATTTTTCTAGTGAGTTTGCTTCACGTTGGTAGTTTGCAATCAGCTGTAGTGGGAATTCTTACACCATGGAACTGGGCAAATGCTACAAATGGGCTTTTTGTTTCCAGAAAGCTGGTTTATCTGCACACCACCGTTCCAACCCATAGCTTCTCCAAAGCCTTTCTTCTTAACTCCCAACTTATCCCCACCCACCTGCCTCTAGAATAAACTCATCCTTCACTCTGAAGCTTCACAGCTTCCCTCCCTTCTGTGTTACCCTCCCTATGTCTCAGCAAGTTAATACATACATCAACTGTGCTTTTCTCTACATGTAGAGGACAGAGAAGAACCCAGCTAGCAAATGCAGGGCTGTCTGGTGGAATAGGAAAAAGAGGCTGTTAAGCCACTACTGGGTCAACAGTAGCTTTCCCCTCAGGAGGATTTGACATGAACAACGATGGTAGTTGTTCTATACTAAACTTGTGGCACCTTCTAAAACTAAGACTGAAGGGCTCGAGTCCAGCTCATGTATTTTTTTTTTTTAACCTTAACCAAAGAACAAAATAAAAGGAAGCGAGGTATTTACTTTGGGAATGAGGGCTTGTTGAATCTTCCTTCCTTCACCTCAGGGGCTATGTCACTTTCAGCCACTGTCTCAGATGGTACCTGGAATCTGTTTTTCCTGCCCATGTTTCCTGAAGGATCTAATCAGACATGATGTCACCAGTTTCTATACTAGTGGCTCTCTATCAGTGGTCCACCAAGGGTCATCTGGGGCATGAATGACACATCATATTATACAACATGATAGTAAACTCAAGAGGTTAAAAAATTTATCCACCAAACAAAGCTTAGCAAACATAACAGTCTGCCTGGTATAGATAGTAGTTTGCTTTTTCACATTTAGGCCAAACTAACAGGACCATTCAGTTGTAAGAAGTATCCTTCTCATGTGAGTATTCTACAGGCTGTTGTATTCTACAGGGGACAACATTTGTTGTCCCCTGATGCAGTCCCTGAAGGAGCTGGTCTCCTAGATTGCATTCCTACCCTCCCTTTTGTATATGCATTGGGATTGGCAAGTGTCCTAGACAAGACAGTATTATATTGCCAGTCAGCTGGCATTTGACTGTAGCTTTTAAGTTCTGGGATACATGTGCAGAATGTGCAGGTTTGTTACATAGCTATACATGTGCCATGGTGGTTTGCTGCACCTATCAACCATCATCCAGGTTTTAAACACCACATGCATTAGGTATTTGTTCTAATGCTCTCCTCCCTTTGTCCCCCACCGCCTGACAGGCCCCGGTATGTGTTGTTCCACTCCCTGTGTCCATGGGTTCTCATTGTTCAACTCCCACTTATGCATGAGAACATGTGCTGTTTGGTTTTCTGTTCCTGTGTTAGTTTGCTGAGAATGATGGTTTTCAGCTTCATCCATGTCCCCACAAAGACTGTGGCATTTTTGTAATTATTAGTGAAATTACAGACCATGGGCTTCTCAGCGCCACTATGGGAACAAAGAATCTTCTAAGTTATTCTTTAAAGATTTATTTAAATATTTTATCTCAAACTGCATGGTGAGGCAAATATATTTTATCCACAGGAATGGTGCTAGGAAGTGAAAGTACAGGAAAACAACATTTACTTGGCACTGGCTGTCTGCCAGACACTATTCTCAGCAAAGTACCTCATTTAATCCTCACCCTATGAGGGAAGTACTATTATAATTCCCATTTTACAGATACACAAATGAAGAATCAAAGATGTAAAATAATTGCCCAAGAGCTATAAACTGGTTAAGCCAGGATTTGCACCTAAGTCTATCTGGCATATTCTTCCCACTAAGTTGTGCTATGTTGCTTATCTGGGAGTTCGTCGCCTAGTGAGATGGCCTAGCCAGGTTGAGCCTATGATGAAGAAGAACATTCATCTGAAGAACCCGATAGGCTGAGTCAAATTATTTTTAAAATCTACTGGAGGACTTCTGAGGCTGCCGGGACTGGAGGCCAAGATCCTGAAGAGATGAGAAATTTATTGAGGCCATGTCAATATTGTGTACTTTGCTATGCTTGTAAAAGTGTTTGCTGACTTTTACATGGTTTTGAACAGAAGGCAGCTGCTGAAAGGTAGATAAAACCCAGAGAACTTTCCATAACCTCATTTGGCTGGAGAAAAGGGTTGGTCTTACTAAAGCAGTCAGAACTTCGGGAGCCAAGATCCTAAGAAATAAATTAATGCAGAAAAGTGAACCCATCATTTTAACCAAGTTTTCATCTCAGGATATTCGCTAATTCTTAAGTTTTGAAGAGCAAGAGGCTAAGAAGCCAAAGTAACTGAGGAGTGGAGTTTTTAGCAGTCTTATAGAGCTGTGAGATCAAAGTTGGAGTTCAAGGCTCACCAAAGAGGAGAAGCCCTCTAAGCACTCAGGGACTTAACACTAGAGACCTACACTCAAGAAATGTAGGTGAACAGAAGAAGAAACAACTTACAAACCTTGAAACGAGCTGCGAGTGATTGAATGGTGGAGGTTTGCTCCTGCCTGACAGAATATAGGATATTTGGGAAAATAGTTAACATCATCCACAGCTTCTACAATACTTCATGCACAGTGTCCAACATTCATCTAAAGTTACCATGCGTGCCAAGAACTAGGACCAAGAGAAGAAGAAAAACGAAAATGGAAGCTGACACACAAGTGATGCAGATATTGGATTTTTTAAGACACATACTTCAAAATAACTATGATTATTAGGTTCAAGAAAATGCAAAACAAGATGTAGAATTTCATCAAAGACCTGGAATCTGTAAGAAAGAATTACACAAACAATCTAGAAATGGAAAAAAGTACAAGAATTGAAAGTAAAAGATATATAAGAACCCAAAGGTATACCTGTTTATTTAAACCCAGAATTTAGGAAAAGCCAACAATACACATAGACACATAGCCATTAGCAGGCATTCTCTATGTGTAAAACAAGGGCAATCAAACAATATCAGAAATAACAAATCACAAAATGACCTTATAGCATGGCCATAAAGTCTCAAATATTAAAGATATCAAAGCAGCACCTGATAATGTTTTAAAGATTTTTTATGCGTGAAAATTTAAAAAAATCATAAAACACACAGTTGGTGGAGAATGGACAAGGCCTACTCTTTAAGAAAAATTGTCTCTATAAAATTCACAAAAGATGGGGTAAAAATGGTAAATCTTCCTTTATTTAGACCCTATCCTAAAAATAATAAACTCAAAACAGCACATTCTATCAATTATACATGCTGAAAATACAGAACATATTGTGCATTGTCATTACTGTATCTATAGCTCATCAAGTTACTTGAGGTTAAACAAACACACACACACACACACACACACACACACACACAACTTGATTACTTTATTCTCTTAAGAAGACATGGAGACCCCAGGAGGTACAGGCTGCAGTGAGCTGTGATCAAGCCACTGCACTCCACTCTGGGTAACAGAAAAAGACCCTGTCTTTAAAAAAAAATTTTTTTAAATTGAATTTTCTTTTTCTCGCTAAATCTTCTGTATTTGCTTATTTCAGAAATTTGCTTTTCCAAAGATGAGTTCACCCTGTCCCATTTTGGTACAAAACCTTTCATTTTATATTTGAGCTTCTGAGTTAACACTTTATTCCTACCAAATCTTATTGTTCAGGAGTCAGGCAGTTGGCTTAAAGGATGAATCATGCTAATCGGCAGGCCTGGCAGTTGCAGTCAGCAGCAAAGTGTGATGTCCAGAATGAAAATGACTTGTTGCAGGACGACACTTACCAGCATGTGACCTGGGGCAAGTCGCAGCCTCCCTGAGCCTCTGCATCTGTAAAGTGGGCTCAATTCCACCTCCTTCACAAGGCTGTTGTAGAGATTAAACAAAATGGACCATGTGAAAGCCCTGGGCCTTATTTATGTGTATAGAGAAATCCTGTATTTTAAAAAACAAATTTCCACATTTCCTTCACTCAACACACATTTATTAAATATCTGTTGTGTTCCAGAATCCCTGGCAGGCACTGAGAATACAAAGACCAATAAGGCATGCACTCTGCAGTCAAGGACCTCACAGCCCGGGGGGAAGATGGACAAGTAAATAAAGTATCGCAAGACACTATGATAAGTGGTAGAACAAAACAGCAAGTTATCAACTCTGTTCTAAAAGTCAGGGAAGGCTGGGATTTGGGCGGTAAGAAGGAGATGAGGCAGATGAAGGAAATTGGAAAGACAGTGGCAGCCAAAGGGAATGTGCAAAGACCCAGAAGCATGAAAGAGCATTACACATTTATGAAACTGTAAAGTTTCAATTTCCCCTTTACTAAAATATGAGATGCACATTGAGAATACATAAAATGAAGCAGAGATATAATCTTGATCACTGACCTTCAGGGGCTCAATCTGATGAAAGATAAAAACACATATGACTAATCTTAATGGTTATGTGGAAAAATAAAAACATTCCATGCTGTATGATCTCATCTATAGAATTTTTTTTAACTATGTATAAAAATGACTAGAAATGAAAGAGAAACAATCCAATTTTTAAATGGGCAAAGATGTTTATAGCAACACAATTCACAATTGCAACACTGTGGAACCAGCCCAAATGCCCATCAATCAATCAAGTGTATGTGGATAAAGAAAATGTGTTATATACATATATATACCATGGAATACTACTCAGCCATAAAAAGGAACTAAATAATGAGATTTGCAGCAACTTGGATGGAATTGGAGACCCTTATTCTAAGTGAAGTAACTCAGGAATGGAAAACCAAACATCATACCTTCTCACTCATAAGTGGAGCTAAGCTATGAGGACACAAAGGCATAAGAATGATACATTGGACTTCGGGTACTCCAGGGAAAGGGTGAGGGGAGGGATAAAAGACTACAAATTAGGTATGGTGTATACTGCTTGGGTGATAGGTGCACCAAAATCTCAGAAATCACCACTAAATAAATTATTTGTGTAACCAAACACCACCTGTTCCCCAAAAGCCTATTGAAATAAAAGTAAAATTAAATAAAAATTTTAAAAAGAATAGTGTTAAAATCAGATGTGGTATTCAAACCTGATTTGGGTAGTGGTGCATTGTCACCCAAAGTTGAATTGCAAGGAAAGTAGTTTAAAAAAAGTTAAAAATTTGGGCAAAGAAGTTGAAAAGATATTTATCCAAAGGAAACAGAGGAAATAAGCATATGAAAAGGTGTTCAACATCATTAGTAATTATGGAAATGCAAATAAAAACCACAATGAGATACTACTTAACACATACTAGGATGGCTATTACTAAAAATTAAAAAAAAAAATCAGAAAATAGGAAGTGTTGGCAACAATATGGAGAAATCAAAACCCTCATGTATTGCAGCTGGGAATGTAAAATGGTGTGACTACTGTGGAAAACAGTTTGATGGTTTCTCAAAAACTTAAAGATAGAATTACTATATGGCCCAATAACTCCATTTCTAAGTACATACTCAAAAGAATGTAAAACAAGAATTCAAACAGATACTTGAAGATCAGTGTTCATAGTGGCATGAGTCACTAGGTATGAGCCAAAAGGTAGAAACAAGTGGTGACCAGCCGATGAACAAAGTAAAGATACACAATAAAATATTATTCAAGGAGAAAAAGTGATTAAGTTATGACACATGCTACCCTGTCAATAAACTTTGAAAATATTATGCTAACTGAAATAAGCCAGAAACAAAAGGGCCAATATTGTATGGTTCTACTAATATGAGCTATTTCGAGTAGGCAAATCAACAGAGACAGAAATTAGAATAGAGGTTACCAGGGGCTGTAGGGAGTGGGGAATAGGGAGTTATTGCTTAATAGTTACAGAATTTCTAGTTGAGATAATGAAAACTCTAGAATAGATAGTTGTGATGGTTATACAAGATTGTGAATATACTTAATGCCACTGAAACTTATACTTAAACATGGTTAAAATAGCAACTTTTATGTTTTACCACAAAAAAATTTTAATAAGCAGAGGAACAAAAATGGAAAAATATCTCTAAATGTTAACAATGGTTTCTCTGTGTGATACGAGCCCCCCACCTCATCTCTTTCTTTCTCCGCTTAATTTGTATTCTTTTTTCCTTGATGAATACCTATTCTATGTTTTTGAAACTCTAAATTTTACTTTTCAAGAAAGAAAGAACAAAACAAATATGGTAAGGTTTTTTAAATATATGTTTTATCTGTGTACGAAGTGCCTTGGGAATGGAGTGGACATCATCCAGGTGGTACCTTGGGAATGGGGAGGACATCATCCAGATTGTACCAGGGCTGGCAACAACCTTGCAACCAGCTCATTTGATGACTAGAAAAATTTGGCTATGGGTCATCTTGCCCTAGAAAACCTCTCTTGAATCCTGATTATTGGGAGCATTCTGCAAAGCTTTAGCTCTGCGCTGCAGCCCCATATAGGGCAAGACGTCTATAGGCTCCAACTTCAAAGAGACGCCTCTCCCTTGGAATGCAGCTGCCCAGCTGACCTGAAGGACTCTGCAGAGATTAGAAGAGTCAGATAACAACTTTCCACTGAATAGGAGGTGGGATGCAAACATCAGCTAGTTTCTTCCTGGGACTCCCTCTACCTGAGGGCGAGGCCTTTGGCTGTGTAGGACCAAACATCCAGCACCAAGGCTTTTCTCACTTTGGGGAACGGAGGGAAACTAATTTTGTTGTATTAGCAACTGGCTTCTGGCCCCTGCTCTCCTTCCCTTTGTCAGAAAGAAAGTGCAAATGATACTGTAGCCACGTATTTCAAACTTGGAACAAATAGTTTTAGAACTGGGCCCTGCCATGGAATTGGATCATCAAGCAAAGACCTGGGGCACTGCTAGTTTGCTCAGGGTTTTGTCTTGAGCTGGTCTGACTGAAGGGCAACTGAACTGCCAGGGGAGGATGGAATATGATGAGCTCCCAGGAAATCTGTCCCTTATGTTGATGATACTCAGGATATTTCAAAAGAAGATAGGTTTAAACCTTAAGGTGGGGAGATGTGGACCCCTAGCTTGAAAGCTCCTTCACTGTTAAGGGGCACATGTGTGAGACTTCTAAATACGGTGCTGAAGATGAAGCTGCCTTTTCTTCTGGGGTTGTATCAGAAGGTTGACTCTAGATTTAGGTCAGTGATAGCCCCAGGGAATAAGCACCAACAGTGAAAACCTTCTCCTATGTCTGAGAAAACTTATGGCCACACCCTGAAATTCCATACCTTGGAATTTCATTCTTTTGCTTTTAAACTCTGCAGTGTCATAATTTCAGAATTCAACTAAGGGTTGGGACACAGATTTTTCACACAAAATCTTCATTTTCCATGTGTTTTTCTCCTTTGAGATATCACACTCTCTACTGCAGCTATCTATACACATATAATAAACCTTGAATTTATTCTCTAAGAAAGCTCATCCCACAAGGGACAACAGAAAAGCCAGATGGTGAAATGTATTAAAGATGTAATATGTAAAAGTGCGGCAAACCTGAAAAGCACACGTCTCCAAATTTAAAGGTGCCACCAATGCCTGGCAGAATAAATGGAGGTGGGAGAGAGAGAAAGGGCCCCACCCACAGGGCACACCATCTCAATGGGACTGCAGAACACCAGGAGTAAAGAAACAGTCCTAGCAGCTTTCAGAGAAGAAAAATAAATCACGTACAAAATTCGAAAATTAAAAGACATCAGACACCTCAACAGCAACACTGGAAGCATGAAAAGAATGGAGTAGTGCCCTGGGAATTCAGAATGAAGTAATTTTAATATGAAATTTTCTACCAGACATATCAAAACTCAAGTACCCAAGAAAAAATATATTTTTCCATATATGTGGCTCAAGAAATGTATATCCTATACACTCTTAATTAGGAAGTACATTGAGAATTCATTTTTAGCAAAACAAGACAACAAACCAAAAAAGAGTTTCCACTAAAGAAGGGTTAGAGCAGTCAGATATCTGATGTGATGAAATATTTGGAAAATATTAGTGATAGGCATTGGAGGGTTTTTTGAACTATTTGGAGAGGGGGAAATAATACATACATGGACCTACTCATAACAGGAGAAAAAGCAATAACTAATTCAAAAGAAAAACTGTCATCTTAGAACACAAGTCAACTTAGTAGTAATATTTAGTGACAAAAATATAAATACTGACTATAGATTTAACCAAAGATTGTGACATATGAAGGGACGGGATATGGGGAAGTTTGGGGGATTTGTTTTTCAAGGATTTTAGGGGGTAAATTAGAGAGCTTAGTAACAGAAAATAAAGAGATTATGTTTAAAATTGGTTAAATAAGCAATACTAATATTAAGATGCTAGTTAGAAATGCAGAGAGAGTGTATACTTTAAAATAAAAAGTCATTAAGAGTTGCAATGGATTGCCTCTGGGAGGTAGAAATGAAGAATAGAAGAGGATTAGTCTACTTTTAGTAATGTTTCGTACCGTAAAAATAAGGAAAAAAGAAAAAAACTATTAAACGTATTACTTTGGTTAACAAATATTTATTTTTAAACCAGTGTATCAGATTTCATCAAAATCTATAAGAATTCAAGTTTTTTCCAGCCAGAATAAACAAATAGGAAATGCTGAACAGTTAGAGGCCCACCTCTCAGTTTAGTCATTGGTTTAACAAAGGCAAAGAAACCAAATTTATCTTCCTTTTGTTATGACTTCCACACTGATTTTGACAAATTTCCCTTAGTGCCTGTGCTCCACTACAAATTACTTATTTTTCTGAGTCACTCTTGTCTAGACCGCAAGAGCAGCCCCTGCATGGTGTGTGGCTGATGGGAATTGCAGGTTGCTCTCAGATTTGTTTGTACAGCACTTCCTCGCTTGCCCAAAGTATATATTATATGGGAATGAGGCTCGTCACAGCTCTGCATAATTACCGCATTTGGAGCCATTCTTCTCTTCCGAAGTTTCTCCCCCTTTCTTCTTTTGATTTCTTATATTTTGCAGCAACTGTCATCATTATTTTGATGCCGTGGTTTAATAGCGCCTTCAAATGCAAATTTGACAATACAAGCTGAAAATCATGGGTGGCAAACAAAGCAACTAAACTTCCATGCCTGTGTTTTTTGAGAGCTCCACCTGATCTATAAATGCACACATGTTTTAGCAGCCAGCCCTGCTTACAACCTTGGTCTTTGTATTATAAGAAGAATCAGAATTTTCTGACGATATTCTGCAAACCTAGGCTCTAAAATGGAATCTCAATTCCTCTTACTCTGTTTTTTACAATTCTAACTTTGCAGATAGTTGAAATCCAGTTGGAGGCTGTTTCCCACTGAATCTGCTCTCTTTGTATAATTTATCCATGAGTGATAAGTCAAATATTTCCAAACCACAACTGCCCAGGCATTAGCCAAGCAAGCAGAGGAGCAGTCGGGTGGGAGCTCCTAGCCAGCACAAGCCTTCTACTTTCAGTTGCTGGCCCATGGGAGAGGTGGTAGGAATAGGGGGAGAGGTCTCTAGTCAGGGACCTGAGGGGCAACAGTGGTGCTTGGGAGGCCAGAACAGTAGCTATAACTAATCAACATGGAAGTATTCTAGTGTTTTGACCACCCATAGAGCAGTATCTATGTGTAGTGAAATACCATTCCTGTGTGATTCCCATCCTGCCTGTAATATAATTATAAATTCTTCTTCCTTCTAGTTTGTAAGTTCCTCGAGGTGATATTGAGACTCAGATTCTTCTGTGTGACACCATGCTTCCTCTGGATGAGTGTATGAATGAGTAAATGAGTGATGAATGACAAATTATTTATTCTCCTTTCTGAGTCTGGCTTCCTTACTCTCATTTGAAAACATTTAAATGTTTCAGCTTACTCTCATTTCAACATTTCAGCTTACTCTTATTTGAAAGCTTTTCATTTGAAAACATGCCAAAACTTAGGTAAAGAAGGACATTTGATAATCACAAACACAGTTCTTTGTGAGGACAAGAGACTTAGAAATAAACATGCAGGAATCAAACGATGCTCTTTTCTTGAAAAGAAAAGTATCTATTATTGTCATAATAGATACTTGGGAGAAAGAGGAAAGTATACACCTTGTACTTTGTTAATTTTGTAGGCAGGCATGGGATGCAATGGAAAAGATCTCATGCTAACAATTTTTCTTTTTAAAAAATGGAGATTTTACTGGCAGTGTTTTAATTTTGCAATATTTTATTATTTTATTTTATTATTTTTGGAGACAGAGTCCTGCTCTGTTGCCCAGGCTGGAGTGCAGTGGCACAATCTCAGCTCACTGAGGCCTTTGCCTTTTGGGTTCAAGTGATTCTCCCGCCTCAGCCTCCAGAGTAGGTGGGACTACAGACATGTGCCACCAGGCCCGCCCAATTTTTGTAGTTTTAGTGGAGACGGAGTTTCACCATGTTGGCCAGGCTAGTCTCGAACTCCTGGCATGAAGTGATCCACCTGCCTTGGCCTCCCAAAGTGCTGGGATTACAGGCATGAGCTACTGCACCCGGCCTAATTTTGCAATATTTTACATTTAAATTAATACAAGAGCATCAAACCATAAGCACTACACTGGCAACTGTTTTCTCTGCTGAAGCCAACTGAAGAACAGAGAAGGAGAGAAATCCATAAATTGTAAGGAGGAAATTAGTTTTTTTTTTTTAAATCAATTTCAGGACCTAAAAAGTTATCAAGCTATAAGGATAAGGAATTGTAAAGGAATATGATTTTTATCTAGGTCATAAAATTTACAGCTGTTTTCCTTTCTTAATTTAAATGTAGAAGTGAGAGGCATCTATAATGTGCCAACCCAGCAGGATCTGAAACATGAATTCATAGGTTAAAACATTTATTTTTTCATCCAGAGAGAAATTGGCATGAAATAAATTTATCAAGGGACTACGCTTTTAAAGCATGCATTGCATGACTGCCTAGGACAAAAAGATAATTCTAGTATATTAAAGAAATAATTCCTTTTGAACTATAGCTATTAATGTAAGATGATAGAAATAGACCAAAATAAACAATTTTCAAAGAAGAGACTGAGGCCAAAGTATTATCTTGCCTCTCCAATACTTTATTAGTTGTAGTTTTAGCTACTCATGTTCTCAAAACATAATTGCCTAGAATTCTCTCGGCTCAATCTGAAACTGAAGGGAGTTAACTTATTGATATGACACTACTGATATGAATCAAATGAAGGCTGTTTCTTTCCAAGCAACTGAATGGTTTATTTAATGTAAGAACAGTTGATCATTTGAAGTAAATAGCAAAACACTGTAACTAGTATCTGTTAGATTCCAGGATATTTTTCATTGTTCTTTAATAAGATTCTGAAAATGATTTGTGTTTCTCTAATAACATGCTTCAGGAGCTACCATGTGCTACACTCTCACCACACTGAAAATGCAGACATAAAAAACAATCTGTCGTTTTGGAACTCAAGACTTAGTGCGGGGAACAGACAATTCTACAGACAATTTCAGCAAAGCCTGAGAAATTTAACAACAAAAGAAACCCCGGCCCCAGCCAAACACACACACACACACACACACAAACCTGACTCTCCTCTCTGCTAAGGGTGGGAGATAGGAGTAACCAAGTAGTCTCTTAAGCAACCCAGCCTGAGCTTGTTAAGAAAGTTTGTAAGGAAATAGAGACATTAGCCAGGCAGGAAAGACATGCCAGAAAGAGGGAATGAAAACTCGGGGAATGCATGCGGAATTGCACAAGCATAAACTCAGACTGGAATTCCTTAGAGAAAATCTAGTGTTTAAATTAATGAGACACACAGAGGCTCAAAATCTCCTCCTAGAAAAAGTCATACAGAGTGAAATAATTAACATTTTCCTTTTGAGAGTTATCATTGCATTATATTCTCTGTTGCTTTCAATAAAACATATATGGAAAACTTCCCAAGGATTAGCTATAAAAATGCTTGGGAAAATGCCAGCATTGGCCATTACAAGATATTTCTATAATATTTAAAATTTCTGTCCCTGAGAAGGTAAATACTAAATGCTTATGCCCATAGAATTAAGACTGAAATGTGCTATGTTTGAATATTTTTAGAAGAGTTACATGTAGTCCATCTATGTATCACAATGTGAGCTCTTCAAAATTTTCTCTCCATAACATAGTTTTCCCTATATAAATGGAGAATTAAAAAGCTAACATGAGTCATGTGGAATGTGCATTCCTTATAAAGTAAAATAGTCTCATGTTCTCAAGTAGCAAGTCCTCCTTCTGAGCCCAGCTAAGATTTGGACTGGCCTAGAAAATATAGACTGTCCATGCCTCCTGCATTAATGCAATGTACCCACACAATTTCTGTGTACCTCAGTTTTTTAATGAGATGGTAGACTGGATAACCCCTAAGGTCTCTCAGCTCTAACAGTCCCTCTACAAGATTTTCATTTCATGTTTGACATCCTAATGGGTTTCCCAACACCAGTCAATGAAACCACTTCTTTGGCAAGAGTCCCAGCTATGGAGATCAAGGGTCTTATTAACTGTAGCTTGGCTTGTCTCACCTGAGTCATAATTGTATTTCTCCACCCCTAAGCGGAGCACGTTAGACCAGTGCTCTTCTTTTAGGCTTTCACCTAGCAAGGGCTGCTCTTTCAACTACATCACCCTAAGCCCAAGTCAGAGTGCACAAAGAATATGAAAGACTTCAAGGTGGTAGACACCCAAAGCATTAAAAAACCTTTCTCCAGACAACCTTCTATGGCCCTATTATAGAGGGGGGGAAAAAACACAAAACAGCTAGAGGGGGTGCTGCCTCTGCCATTTGATAGCATTATAATGTGTCCATTGAACCTGTCCCACTTAGTCTTTCCTGAAAGAGTCTAAAGCAGTGGTCCCAGGGTTTTTTCATCACATACCACTTCATCAATATATAGATAAATACTTACATTCATTTATAATTACATATGCATATTTATGAATATTCACATAATATTGAAATATTAAATCATGCAGATAATAAAACAAACAGAAATAGACTCTTTAAAGTATGAGATTTTTAAAAATACAAGTTGAAGTTCCAATATTCCTCCTGAACTCTTGTGGATTATCTCGAGTGCCCTACTTTGAGACAATTGATTTAAAGTAGTCTTCTGAATGACCCAGACATTTACATCATTTTTCTATTCTTCAATCTTTTGAAATTCTCAATAACTGCTTATTCAAAATTGTAAAATATTTAAATTTCTTAAAATCCCCAAGTTTTGTTATTTTTGTGAGAGGCAGTCAGTTTTGCCTTTTTCTGTGAATAAAAGAGGTAAATGAAGGTCAAGTTTAGCAGGCACATAATATCAGATCAAATAATCATCATTAAAATTATTGATTGATCTCAGCCCTCCAAAATCTCACCCTTAGTCCTCATTTTTCTGTACCACTTATTGGATCTCGAATATGTTTTTCTTCTTATTGGAAGTGCATGTGAGGCACGTTGATATGACAGAAATTTTTTTTACATGCATGTGAGGCATGATAAGATAGTAATGCCAGTTTGGTAACAAACACTCCAGGAAGTATAGAATTGCGTTTGTATTATTTTATAATCATACTTTATTTCCTTTTTTTGGTTTCCTTTTTAATTCTGTGACCCATCTTAATTACTCGATATTTGTTTAAGCCATTAATGATTTTTAACCATTTCCAAAACTCAGACCCACAGAAAAGGTGTGTTTTATGGCTAAATAACGGCAAATATTTAGCATCCTTGGGGCTATTTAAAACAATATGTGCTAGAGTTCCAGCAGTAAATCCAAAATATATCATCAGTGTGTAAACAATTTATACATTAAAGGAAATATATGAGTCTATGGTTTGTAACAATCTATTTTATTTCTTCATAGACCCCACTGTAGATGTTAGCCTCTCCACCTAGTTTGGAAGGTAATGTGGTGTACAGACAGAGGCTTTGGAGGACTTTTAACCAGAGTTCATCATTAATTATGTGATGCTGGGCAACTGAATTGCTTAACCTCCTAGTCTCAGTTTCTTATTCTGCAAAATAGGACACTACATCTTAACCTGGTTGTAAAGACTGTGTGTTTATAAAGCTCTTAGTTCTGTGCCAGAAAAGAGCAGATTATTAAGTGGCAAGTATTTTTGCTATTCTTTTAAATCCTCAAAGATTATGATTTGTATCTTTTTTTCCCATTTAGTACAAAGCAAATCTCTTATCTGGAGTTAATGTTTAGAATTTTTCTATTGACTAATACAGGTAATCTGACACTTTGATAATTTTATTTAACTTCATAGAAGTAAATGATGTTCTGAAGGCCTGTTATATTTTAGAGATTAAAGATAAAATAGTTTGACAATATAACAGTAACAACAAAAAAGTCTGTTCGTGTAGGCCTGTCTGCTCTTCCAGCATACGGAACATTGATTCCCAGGGTATGAAGTTATCTGAGCTCTGAGGTACAAATGAGAAATTGAGGTGCTCTAATCCTGATTCTACCAGCAACTGTGTATGATAGATCTGCAAATCCTTTCTCAGGGTCAATTCCACAATGCAGGTCTCTGAGCGCGGGCGGTCAAATCTAATCCTCTCCAATTGGTGACTTGCGTAATCCTCTAGCCTGCATCTTTGGGGATAAACCTTATCTTATTTCTCAAGGGAAGCAGGGAATGTTGGTTTTTCTATCCATATATGGCCAGATTAGATTCAGTATGAGCGTGTATACGTGTACACACAAAAAAGGCAGAGAGAGTCAACTTCATCTTCTACAACTCTCTGCCTTAATTTATGAGAAACTGGGCCTGAATTTTAATCATTCGCCCCAAAACAAGAAAGCAGGTTACTCTAAAGGGCCAGGCCATGAGAAGGCACAGCATCACAATCAGATATGCAGAGAAGCTGTCTCCCCAAAACACAGCCCCAACTTTTCTGTTGGTTTCATTACCATTGAATGGCCAGGAAAGCCCACACTGCATGCCACCATAGGGACTGATAGATGCTGTGGAAAGATCAGCTTCTCTAGCTGATAGTCCCCCATGAGCAGAAATGCATATAAGGTTAATCAGCTCTGAAGCAGTTCTTGCCAACATTAGAAAGACAATGGTTATATTTGCATAATCTGGCATGTGGCATGTCATAGTGGACACACATTTTTGACATAGAATCAAATGACCTTAGTTGGAATTCTGGTCATTTCATTTAGTATTTATGTGAGCTTGAAAAAGAAGCCTAAATTAGGGTATCCAACGTGCTCATAAATTTTTTGGGGGAGAACTGATTGAAAGAACAGAAGTTAACAATTATCTAGACCATACCTGGTACATAATAGCCATCCAATAGGTGTTGTTGAATCTGCATTAAATAATGAAATGAAGTTTCTTGTTCGGGTTTATATTCCTCTATCTCATCCCTCCAACATGGAAATTTGACCAAAAAAAAAAAAAATTTAAATTCTGCTTTTAGAACCATTTATCATTGATTTGGATTTGTGTTCTTTTAGATAATTCAGTATTAATTATTTTACTGCATCAAAGATAGGTTTTAAAGATTTACCTCTGTGTGAATTTTAATTATATTTGCATAGAGCTATGCTCTGCAAAAGGTGTTCCTATTTTCTCATTTGTTCAAAAGTTAGTACAGTTATGCTCTTAAATTTTAACATCAATTTCATGGAGATGAGTTTAAATGGTTTTCTGTGGCTGGATACGAATAGGGCTTTTCATTTTCAAATGTTCGTTTGAAAATGGCAACATATCTTATAACCTACTGAGAAATGACACTCAAATAGGGCAGCATTTCAAAGGAAATTCAGAAAAATTACAAGCATAGATTACAGAACGAATGTCTGATATTTGCCTTGGCTCCTAAGTGAGTGTAATTCACCCAAATGGGTGGCACATGTGCAGTTTACAGCACACTTGGAAATCCTCAAAGGCCCACTCTTCACAGTGGATAACTTACCAAGAAAGAAAAACAAATGATAGTCTCTAAGAAATAAAATATTGGTGCTGAATTCTTTATGGACAGTTTATTGTAGCACAAAGGAAGTCCACGTTAAAGCAGAAAAACGAAATGATTTTGTTATACTAATACATTAAATGATTTTCATCACTTGTGATCTCAACTTGAACTAGATCTTCAGAGTTCGTTTTCGTAGCCTTGCTGTGTAAGCAGTGCAGCTGAGAGAAAATGTGGAGGAGGAGAGTTAGAGCCAGACGACCTGGTTTTGAATCCTGCTCACTTTTGCCACTTACTGAACTCTATGATCAGTGATTAACTTTTTGGAGACTGTTTCCCCATATGTAAAATGGCAAAGCGCCACAAAAATTACCCCAACATTAGGAGGATTAATAAAGAGATAATACATATAAATAGCCCTCAATATACTGTAAAGTGCTAAATACACTTTAATTTCAGTGTAGTAATATTAGTATGAGTAGTGATAAGAGTCATATTGATACCGAGATTTTTGCGTTGCCTTGGTCTAAGTATGTATGACCCTATTATCCAGTCCAAATCCCCTATCCCTACATGGACAACCACCTCTGCCTCCAGGAAACTTCTATCTGCACCTCCTTCATGTTCAAGGCATAACGAATATGATTCCTTATTCACATGGCATAACACCCAATATGTGAAGACTTCAACTACATACTCCCGTGGCTTCTCATCTCTGTTTAGCTTCCTCTAATACGTTCACACATTATTCAAATGATATGGTTAATTTATTCATTCCATGAACAAACACTTGATTAAGGGTTATTATGTGGAGGGTTCTGTGAAGGGCACTGCCAGACCACCTCTCCCAGATAAGCTGAGGTTCAAAAGCTCTAAGGCATAGGCAAAAAATAAAAATCAAATGCAACATCTGAGGATATAAAATATTGGGTTGGACACAGGGACAGAGCACCACATGCTCATGGGTTGCAGATTGTGAAGCCAATAGGAAAAATGGTGTTTTGAACCATCTTATAGTAGTCAGCAAGCCAAGGATGCTTGCCAGATAGGAGAGACTGAGTACAAGGACTCAGAGACAGAAACAAAGGAAAGTATGAGGTCTGTGGCATAGGGAGAGAACATAATAGGTTATGAGAATAGAATATGCTATTCTATAGAATTTAGACTGTTCTTGGGGAATGAGAGGAGATTGCTGGGGATGTGGCTATTCCTGCTTGTTTTAGTGGGATGGTGGGAAGTAAAGGTGAGTAAGCACTGAACATAAAGAAGAGTGGTAGTCAGATCTAGGGTGGTCAGGAAAGGCCTACTGGTTGGTTGGTGAAACATCTATGTGCTGGGTATTGTAAACTACACAAAAAGGAATCAAACTCAGTTCCTCCAAGAAGATTTAATGAAGAAACACCTAAGAATCAAATGACATGTCTGCTACAGGTGTTCACAAGAAGGTTATTGTTCTGATTTCCAGAAAACAGAGTGAAATTGTCCAAGTACAATGCTGGCTGTTTCCCAAGAATTCTCCATGAGGGAGAATTTGTTACTTTGGTGAATTTACCATGATCCAGAGTCTGTGGCTCAGCTTTGCAATTTTTAAAACTGGATTCTGTAAGCACATCAATAGTGACTCTGACCCTGCAGGACAGATTTGCAGTAGCCAAGCCCATGAGAGACAGATTGCCAACAGACTCATTTACAACAGGAGCCATTACTGTCACACATCCCAGAATACTGACATGGCACAACCAGCACATTCTCTCCCTGTAGCAAGCCTATGTGGAAAGTCAATTTGTAACCAGAGGGTAGTTTGGTGGACACAGAATCATGGCATGAGGAAAGAGATTATTTGAATGTTTAATGGCATCAAACTACAACAGAAGGTTGTATTCATTAATCATAATAGAAAAGTCCTTGACTGTTTGCAAAATTCTGTAACTTTTTCTCTCTTCTGCCCTGGACTAGGCTGGAAAATGGTTGATCATTTTCTCTGACTCATATTTTTCCTGTGATCCACCTCAATAATTGATGTTTTCTTCCTTAGATTTGTTTAGTGCATAATTCACCTGGCCTAAACTCTCTCTCTTCTCATCTAATATATGTTGACTTTGATGTTTTGACTCTGGGAAGTCCATTTTATTTCCATAGTTTCTCTATGTAGGGCCAGAGGTAGGTGGACAGGACAGCAAGCACCTCTCATTATCAACCCTATTTACTGATAACAGATACAGTGAATTTGAACATGCTCTTTGCTTTTCCCCACTCAACATAGGGACATTTCTAGGTTGTCAATGTCCATCTTAAAAAGCCATACCTGAAATTTAACACAATGTTCCAGGTATGTTTTGAGGGTCTCACAGACACTGCAACCTGCCCACCCATTTTCCTCAGGTGCTATACTTCCAGTAATGTACTCTAATAGAGAATTCATTAACTAAATCAGCAGCAATACTGCATTGCTGATTTACCTCGAGCTTTAAATAAACTAAATATCTTAAATTGTCTTTTTAAATTAAACTAAATATCTCTAGCTTTTGAGTAGTATTTTTTTATTTACCTGTATTAAATTTCCTTTTTCTTGCTTTGACCCATTATTACAGACTATCAAACATGTTAAAATTGGTTTATCACTGATCAGGAACTATGTAAACATTTGGGTACCTACGACAGAATGAATTTCTACAAAAAGTGATTGTTTTCTCGACCTTGTCCAGGCGGTCTGTAATTCTAGTGTGATGTAAATGCATCAACCACATTTCTTCTTGATCTTTTTCTCTTTATTCATTTGAATTTGTTTTTTTGTTTTGTTTTGTTTTGTTTTGTTTTTTTGAGACGGAGTCTCACTCTGTCGCCCAGGCTGGAGTGCAGTGGCGCGATCTCGGCTCACTGCAAGCTCCGCCTCCCGGGTTCACGCCATTCTCCTGCCTCAGCCTCCCGAGTAGCTGGGACTACAGGCGCCCGCCACCACGCCCAGCTAATTTTTAGATTTTTCGTACAGATGGGGTTTCACTGTGTTAGCCAGGATGGTCTTGATCTCCTGACCTAGTGATCCACCTGCCTCGGCCGCCCAAAGTGCTGGGATTACCGGCGTGAGCCACCATGCCCGGCCTCATTTGAAGTTTTTTATGAGCCACTTTTCTTTTACATTGGTGACCACAAGATTGAAACACAATTAGCTAAAATGCTCATCTCATGTTGATCAATAAGCAGGGCCATAAAGGTACTTGTTATTCCAAAAGTAGACAAGGTGGAACACGACTCTGCATATTGAATAATGCCCATTAAATTCAAATTAAAAGCTAACTTCATTATTTAAAAAATCACAAGATTATCCATTTTCCTTACTTTTTCAAGTACTATGCTTATCTCTTGGCATTTAACGTATAAGCATTCTGCAACATGGGAAAGAAGTTATCAGTCAGACAAAAATATTGAACACCTACCATATGCAGAAATTTTGGGGAATGAAAACTAAAGTAGACAAAAATCCTGCCTCCAAGGATCTAACATTCTCATTTGAGGGAACAAAGGCTGGAATGAGAATATTTAACTAAATCTTGATACGCCTTGATACCCCTCTAACTGATCCCTGAAACACAGCTATGCAACCATCCCCCAAAAGTCTGAGGCAGAGAACATCTGCTTTAACCAAACACATACAAACAAGTTGCCTGGATTTTATTTCCTATTTTATCTAATAAATCATTGTTCCAGTGGGAAGAAAAGGTCAATGTAGTTGTTTTCACTTTTAGAAATTCTTAAGAAGGCAAGACAATCCATGTAAACAAGAGTTGGAGAAGCCACGGCTCTGGCACAAACCTGAGAAAAACCCTCCTTCAATTAAGAACACCTCTTCGCCCAAGATTGACCCTCTGATCAGGCTTATCTGAAATAAGGCAGGCTGCCTATTACACTCACCAACATATCCAAGCTCCTTGGGAAGCCAAGGAGCCAAAAAGTGCTCATCACATCGACTCCTACAAGAACAGTGGGTAGAATCTTGCCTTATATCTACAAAAAAGACAACTCAAAAGGTTCTTCCTAGAACAAAGTGATAGGTTACTCTCAGAACAAATTCCGTTTTACATGCTAGAGTGGATAGACTGCTTGCAACCTTCAGAATGACCACTGTAGTCTTTCAATCATCTACATATCCTGCCTTCACCAGACACTCTCTGCATGTGTTGGTATCTCCTCTGGCAGGAGCGTGGAGAATGGATTGTGCAGGGTACCCTAAAGGCCAGAACCAGTGAGGGAGCCATTGCTATCTAGGGCATTCAGGAAAAAGATGATGTCCATTGTGTCCATGTCCTTAGAGTTGGAGAGGAAAAATAGAGAAATACCAATGAGCAAAAAGAAATAGGACTTGGTCATGTATTGGATGTGGTGAATAACCATAGGAAAAAAATCAAAGGGTGGTGCCCAGATTTCAGGCTTGGGTGACTGGGTGAGTGGAGTTGTTGCTTGCTGTGGCAAAGGGAAAGTCTAAATGGAAAGAAAACACATTCAATTTTGATACCATTGTGTTTAAAGATTCTGTGGAATATCAAAATGAATTTGTCCCTGTCTTAAATTGGGTCCTCCAAAACATACTGTGAGTCAAGATGTCATGTGCAAGTTATTTAAAAATTGCTCCCAGGGGAGATTAGTCAGAGAGTGGGCAAAGCGAGACAGGAAAGAGGAGCAAGCCAAACAAGGCCTTGATCTGAAGCAAAAACTCTATGGAGCACAAGCTTTACTCTGATCCATGGGGGAATTCTCATGGGGAAAGATGCATCTCACCACTCTCCACCTATGGAGCCATGGATGGGAGCAGCTCAGAATGCCTCTCAAGAGAAAATCTTCCAGAAGGTACAATTAGCTATTATCACTTAGCTGTTGGTGCTTTCAGCCTCAGCTTCTAGCTTAGACTACATGCCTTCCAGGCAGCCTCTAGTGAGCAGCTTAGCACAGGGGCAGTGTAATGCCTTACCACTTCTGGCTCTCTACATGCAGTCTTTGCACAGGAACACCCCATTGGACTGACAGACTTTCTCAGAGCTGCATTGCAGTCTGAGGCTTATTCTATCTCACGCTCCTCCTTCCTTCATCCTCTCCTTTACAGGAATCAGCTCATCATCATGGTTTAAAGTCTTTCTCTCCCTACTTTTGCTCCCTCTCCCCTTAACCTTTCACAGGTCTTACCTTCAGTAAGACAGTAATAAGGTAACTTCAAACTCCATCTTGGCATCTGCTTTCTGGCAGACCCAACACAACACTGAATACAAGGGAGCTGGTCTGTCATACCTTGTACCCAACAGTTGCTGGCTAAAAGCTAACAATAGGACGGATGGGGAAGTTGGGGGGTGGCACATAAACTCCCAGAAAGCTACAACTCTCCAGGCACATAGGCAAAACTGCTCCAGTAATCCAAGGACAGACTTCTGACAAAGAGCTGAAAAGGCGGGCCTCATGGCTGAGGAGGAAAGTAACCAGGAATACTAAAAGGGACCCAGGGGTGCCTAGGCAGTGCACCAGCACTATCTGCCCCATCTAGTAAGGGCGCTGGATATCCATGTAGATCTGGGACACAGGACAGAGATAGCGGCTACGGATTGGAAGATAATGGTGTGTGGTTGTCAGGTTAAGACTAGGAGATAAGGTAACCGAGATGGAATACATAAAGAGTGTTAAAGGAAGAGAGAAAACAGTCAAGGGAAGAACCAGAAAGTAAATCACCATTTGAGGGAAGACAGAGGAGAGAAGACGTTAGCGCAAAGTGGAAAGGTAGAAAGGCAAAAGGAAAATCAAAAGAGTGTCGTCGAAAAAGCCAAGAGGAGAGAGAAATCCAAAAATAAGGAAGTGGTAGGCAACGAAAAATGCTTCCAAGTCCAAGCAAGGCCATGAGTGAAATGAGTTCAGTGGAGAGCATGGTGAGGTGGGAGGAGGAGAGGGTTGAACAGGGAATGAAGTAGTGACCCAAAGTCTCCAATGCTCTTTCAAGAATCTTGTTACTGGATTGAAGGAGAAAGACAAGGCTGCGGGGAAGGGGACTGTGGATCCTTCTCAGGTCCTTTGGGGTTAGAGGGACAAAATGTGCTTGTGAGAATTTCCAATAATAACAGTAAACTTCATATGGGGAAGCAAGTCCTCATGACAGCTCTGTCCCTGTACCAGCAGTGTCTGTCAGAAGAAATGACTCTGCTCATTGTGTGCCTTCACTGTCATTGCACTTTGTCCTACAAGGCCATTATCACTAATATTCGGGTGCTTTTTACTACTTTTACCCACTGGGCTGGTCCAAGATAAAACAATTGTTCAACACTGTTCATTTTCCTTTGTCCTGTCTAGAAGCTTGTGTCAATTGCTGACAGAAACAAAAATGGAAAGCCATGGGAACTAAATACATATTTCTTCCCATTTAGTTTCTTTAGGAGGCAGAAAATATTTGAAAATTTTAGAAACATTACATTTCTTTAAGAAGCTCCCTCCCAAAAATAGGCTTCGTTATTCCAGAGGGTCATGGAGAAACTGATTTTTCTGGAGATCTTGGTCCAGAAGTAAGTTCATAAGACAGGAAAGAGGCAAACCACTTCTTCCTCTAAATCCCACTAAACAAATGAACTGAACCTACCCATGGCCCAGGTTTTTTTTCAGAAACTGGCTACCAAGCCAGCACTGATGAAGGAGGCTGCAAGAGCTTCCTGAAAGGAACAGAAATAGAAAGTGGAAGACTGAAATTGTCTATCCCAGGCACACTCCTCTCCACTCCCAGCCTCAACTCACCTTCTCTGAAAGTGAGAGGAAAGAGTGTTGGCCTTGCCCTTGACAGAAAGTTAGGGTGAGGCCACCTCTGCCCTGACGTCATGCACATCTGCCTGACATTCAGGCAGGAAATAGCATCATGATTGACAGCATGACCATGGGGTCAGGCTGACTTTGTTTAGAGCCCTGTCTCTACCACCTGTTGTATAAACTTCAGTGAGTTTCTGTCCAACTCTCAGTCTTAGTTTCCTATTCCTTAAATAAGGACAATAATGCCTACCTTAACAGATGGTTGTGAGGACTAAGCAAAATACTGCCTGGAATATGTTTAGCACAGTGCTAGACACATAACAACCGTTCAACCAATGGTAGCTAATAGTATTATTATAGAAACTGCTACTCATGATATTTATTGAACATTGCCTCATCATCTTTCCCTTTTATGCTGGATAATCTCCATTAGCACACCCCCCCCCCCCGCAAAATCTACTCCCTGCCCTTGTCTGTGCCCTAGGAGTTGACCCCAGTGGACAGCTTTAGCCAGGCGTCCTTGTTATCTTACTTACACCAAGATTCCACTAACAGAACATACCAGCAGCCTGACTCTAGCTGTGGCTGGTCCCCTCTTTTAGGTAGCACGGGTTCCATAGTTCTAGCTCTCAGTGGTACAAGTAACACTGTTCACTGCCTCTCTCTGGATTTTCTGTATGGGGGAGGGGAGTGGGGGAGAAGAGAGAGAGAGAGAAAGAGAATGTTCTATCTCAAGCTATGGTTAATTTGTATTTCTTGTCACTAGGACCTGAAACTAACCCTACTTAACATACCCATCTCCATTTTCCTGACTTCTTGGAGATGGAAGATACACACAATGGGACTTGGCTATCCTGGTAAAGAACCCAGATGGAAGGATTTCAGGGAGAGAAGCTAGAGATTAGATATCTGACTTTTGTTCAACAACAATAAAACAAGAGGTCTGGGCCCTGCCATTTTGACGGAAGGTAATTTGCCCAATGTCATTTGCTTCCGTTGCTTTGTACTTGTAGATGTTTGGGCCTGCGTGCATTCACTTAGCAATGATGTCTCAGAACTGCAGTCATTTCCCCTTGGGCCTGTCTCTGTCAGTCTCCATTTGCCATTGTCCTCTCTCTACCACAGAAGTGCTCACAATTTTATCAGGAATTAGCTAGGAGATAAATGCAAGCCATCAGTCTTTTATTCAAATTTATAATAAACAATGAATGTGGAGGGTTGAAAATAAACACAAAACTGACAATGGCTAAAAATGTAAAAGTGAAGTCAACATTGAATAAAAATAGCAAAAGAACCAAATCATCACAAAATTTAGACCTGCAAAAGCAGGCTCAAAAAATGAACTGAGAAATAATGGCCATCAAAAAAAGTCAGAAGACAAAAATCGGAACAATTGTATATAGATAGAAAACTAATTGAGAAATCAAATCTGTAAAATTTAAATGGAAAAGAACTTAGGCCAATGCAAATGATTTCAGCAAAATAAAAATGTAAATTGAACAAAATAGGTATGTGGTGGACTACATCAGATGGAAGATTGATGGAGAGATTTCCATTGACTTGGTGAAGTGCCTTTCAGGAATTGTGTTCTCAGTGAAAGTTCGTCAACGTTGTTATAGTTCAGATTAAAATAAATGTATTTACAGTGTCCTTTGCATCAAAATAGTAGGACCAAACTGGAGGGGGATGCAAATATCCTGTGCCCCTAACACAATCCTGAATATGTGACCTCCAGAAAGTTCTAGTTGCTGCCATATTTTCAAAAATTCTATTTTCCCAAGACATAGGTATATTCTATTTGTTTTAATAGCAGAGCTACACTTTTTCATATAACCACACACAAGCCTTGTGAAATCACAAGCCAGCCTCCTAGAGTCTGTAGTTTTATTTTTATTTTTTAATTCATACTCTCAAAGAATCATTGAGCTGGAAGGGACTTTGAGAGATCATCTGGTATAAACTATCCAGGACAGATGGTATTCTGTCCCCTCTTTGTTCTCCCTGGAGCACAAGAGAGATGGAGGAGAATGAATAAGAAATGAACACTGTTGGCAGGGAAAAACATAAAGCTCTATATTTGAAATAACGAAAAAAGGGAAAATTCCAAACTGCTATTTATAATTTCACCATTAATTTACTTGTGCTAATTATTTTGACTAGCCTACACATATTTTCTAGAAATAGTACAGAATATCAATAACTGCAAAATAGAATTGTTATAAAAGATATTCACAAAATTTCTTTTATTTAAAATATTAGGTAGTGAGAAAAGACGTAGAGTGGGTATAGAGAAGAAGTAACCTGATACACTTCTGGTACAGCTATAAATGTTCACAATATTTGGGGAAGGTTAATTGGCAGTGTTAGGAGCTTAAATGTATATATCCTTTGAACGCTCCCCCCATGAAGTCTGATTCTGAGAAAAATAAAAGTGCAAAGTGCTAGTGCATAGGAATTTATGTACAAAGCTGTTCATTGCATTAGTGTTTATAACAGCAAAAAAGTGGAACCCATCTACATGTTCATGACAAGAGAGTAGTGGGACAAAGTATGATACATCCAGGTGACTGAAAGTCAAGCAGCCATTTGCAAGAGTATCTTCAATCTATCTCCATTGCACTGGAACAAGGTCAATGATATTTTGTTAGGTGTGTGAAAAATTTATGGGAAACATGTGCTACTACCTTCTTTACATAAACCAACCAGAAAAGCTGAGTGTGAGCGACACTATAGCTTAGTAATTAGAACTACCTGCATTTGAATGTTGTGTCTGCTACACACTGGCAGTGTGACCTTAGGCAAGTAATGTTACTTCTCTGTGCCTCATCTTTCTAATCTATACAGTAAGATGAATATTTGTACTATCTCATAGGATCATATGAATAGCATACTACATGTAAAGTCCTTAAAAAACCTGACATATCCTAAGCATTACATAAGTGTTATTTGCTGTCATTTTGTTATTACTTATGTTTATACTAGCAAAAGAGAAAATATAGAATTCATTACCTAAATATCTAGCATCAGTTATTTGAAATGAGTGGAATTAGAGGAGGAAGCAAAAAATTATGAATTTTATATAGATACTTTGCTTTTGTTTGAACTCTTGCAACAAATGTGTGTTACTTTTGCAATTCAGATGACTGAAACTTTTAAGATAAACAGCAGGGAAGATTTTTTTAGTAAAGTTTATCAGGTAAATTTAGAAGTGTCCCCAGTACTTGAATCTCTCATAGATGAGCAGTGTGGATAGCCAAGCTCCTGGAAGCCTTTTTATGACAAAGACTGTGTCTATCCTTCTCCCTTTTGTAAGAGCACAACATCTTAAGCAGTTTTACTACCATTATCACTAACAATATAGTTGTTTGGTTATTGCCTCAATCACATTAAAATGCATTTTTGTTTCTGTAAGTGCACCAAAGGTTTGGCAATTTCCATTAGCACCTCTGTAGAGAGCAGTTGCAAGATAAAAGGCAAATTGTATAATTATGAAAGTATTATACCCAAATTTTCTTATCATTTTCTATTACTTTTTAGTAAGCAAACTTATTTTACTGAAAACTCTAGTAAGTTTGGAAGCCTAAAGCATTTTATTGTTGAACTACACAAACTATTACCATAAGTATAGTAAAATTATACATTACAATTTAACTTTAAAAGAATAGGTACACTTCGGGAGACTGAGGTGGGTGGATCATGAGGTCAGGAGATCGAGACCATTCTGGATAACATGGTGAAACCCCATGTCTATTAAAAATACGAAAAATTAGCCGGGCGTGGTGGCACACACCTGTAGTCCCAGCTACTCAGGAGGCTGAGGCAGGAGAATCGTTTGAACCCAGGAGGAGGAGGTTGCAGTGGGCCCAGATTGCACCACTGCACTCTAGCCTGGCTGATGGAGTGAGACTCCATTTCAAAATAATAATAAGAAGAAGAATAGGTACAATGTGCTTTTGCTACTTTTTTTTATATTTAGCTCATGTTTACGGTCTATAAGCAGTTTATTCATTATTCAGGCTACCAACTTCATTAGGATTTGTTAGAACACCTTCAATATTTCTTTTTGAACATTATTGGAGGAAAATTATTTTTATTTTTGGTAAGGCATTTTTTGCTACATTTATTATTTTTTGCTAAAATAGTGATTGGTGGTTTTTAACATATCAAATGTAGTGTTAGACACTGTTAAGTACATAAAGTAGAAGTGAATAAAACCAACAGTCACTACAAATTTTTAGGTTTTGAAAAATTGTCTCTACCTAAGCCAATAGGGGCCCCTGACCTGCCGTGTGTTTTCCTTGAGTAGCTACTCTGCCAGGTGGTAAGCTGGGGTGGTCCCTGGCTCAGTGGAGCTCATGTCCTAATGGGAGACAAACAAGGAAGCAGATATGTAAACAAGACAATTGCAGCCAATAAGTGCCATGAAGGACCTACTAAGAGTGGTTATAAAGGAAAGTGACCTCATGGATAGGGTGGGTGGGGAGGGGTGTGCAATGATGACTGTTGAAATGACATCTGAGCTGAAACCTGAAGGGCAGGAGTGAAATAAGCCACATAAGAGGGTGAGGCATTGGAGGCACAATGAGAAAAGCAAGGATGAGGCGATCTTTAAAATTAACCATTTAGGACTAGTTTCTAATGATAAATTTTTCTTTAAAAATGATCTATTTCTGCAGCAACATGGATGGAACTGGAGATCACTGTGTTAAATAAAATAAGTCAAGCACAAAAAGACAAAAATCCTGTGTTCTCAGTCATCTCTGGGAGCTAAAAAAAAGTGGATCTTTTAAAATTAGAGTAGATTGGTGGTCATCAGAGGCCAGGGCCAGTATGGTGAAGGAGGGGATGAAGAGAGTTTGATCAAGGGTACAAATATACAGTTTGAGAAGAAATAAGATCTACTGTTTGGATTCTAGCGAGGCCGTGGAGAAATAGGAACACTTTCACACTGTTGGTGGGAGTGTAAATTAGTTCAACCATTGTGGAAGACAGTGTGGCAATTCCTCAAGGATCTAGAACCAGAAATACCATTTGACCCAGCAATCCCATTACTGGATATATACCCAAAGGATTATAAATCATTCTACTATAAAGACATACACACCTATGTTTATTGCAGGACTATTTACAATAGCAAAGACTTGGAACCAACCCAAATGCCCATCAATGATAGACTAAAGAAAATGTGGCACATATACACCATGGAATACTATACAGCCATAAAATATAATGAGTTCATGTCCTTTGCAGAGACATGGCTGAAGCTGGAAGCCATCATTCTCAGCAAACTAACACAGGAACAGAAAACCAAACACCGCATGTTCTCACTCATTAAGTGGGAGGTGAACAATGAGAACACATGGACACAGGGAGGGGAACATCACATACGGGGGCCTGTTGGGGGGTGGGGGGTAAGGGAAGGGAGAGCATTAGGACAAATACCTAATGCATGAAGGGCTTAAAACCTAGATGATGGGTTGATAGGTGTGGCAAACCACCAAGGCACATGTATACCTATGCAACAAACCTGCACATTCTGCACATATATCCCAGAACTTAAAAAAAAAAAAAAAAAAATTGTTTGATAGATCAGTAGGTGAATCTAGTTTATATTCATCTACTGTATATTTCAAAAGACATAGAAGAGAATAATTTGAAGGTTTCTAGCATAAATACAAGTATTTAAGGTGATGGATATCCCAAATACACTAATCTCATCTTTACAAATTATATGACTGTATTAAATTATCTCATGTACCCCCAAAAAATGATCAGTTTAAGAATCTAATCTCAGATTTTGCTATCTAAAATATACCATCATACATTCTGGGGAAATTGCCTTTAGTAGTTGGTGTCAGTCACTATTTCCTGCTTATCTTTTTAAATACAGATTTTCTTTTAATTGCTTACTTACAAATAATTAGGAAGATATTCACATGCAAATCATGTAAAGATGTCAGAGAAACTCCCTAATCCAGCTTCCTCCAAGACACTTTTCATGAGTTGCAGAATTTTAACACTATTAAAAAATGAACCACTTTTTACTCTCTGGCACCATGCTCTTTCCCCCTTGCAGCCTCATTCATTCTCTCTCCTACTCATCACTAGTTCATTTTTCCCTACTCTCTATCAGATTTGGCACTCATTTTTTATTTACCATTTGACTCTGCAGACCCATTTAATTTGCTGAGTCACCTTGGACCTCAGTTTCTGCACCTATAAAATTATGTGGCTGGCCTAGATTATCTATACAGTCTTTTTCAAGTCTAACGGTTTTCTGGTTTACAATTCACTATCTACACACCCCCCACTTACATATATTATCAGTCATCTCTCCACCTCCTTACTCCCTGAGTGCATTGGCCTGCACGTGTCTGGTGCCTGTAATCTGACGACGTGAGTGTGTGAAGAAGGTGATGAAAACAGGTGGATGGAGGGTGTTGAGTGTACATGCATTCCACAGAGGTGGCCAGGCAGTGGGGAGTCAGTAGGGGCCCATGCAGAATTGGGGTGTCAGTATGGATGGAGCTACAGGACACTTCAATTTCAATTACTACCTCCTTGAAAAATGAAACTACTTTACAACATGATCTATGACTTTAAGTAAAAAAAAAAAAAAAAATCCTCACAAATCATGCAAAGACTATCTGTACACATTCAAAGTGACACACTGATTTGTAACAAGCTCGTTGACAGTGAGCAGTGCTGACCAGAAGCGATGGGACTGGCTACCCTGAGGCCCTTCATGTCACCTTAGTGTCTGCTGCCCACGAACTGCCTCCGTTCATAAAATAGGAAGGCTGTGCTGCTAGTCACTTAGAGTCCCTGTTCAGCACAGTATAGTCATTAAGAGGATGAGTCTGGGTTCGACTCCCAGCTCTACCATTTATTTGTTGTATGACCTCAACCAAGTCACTTGAACTCTCTAAACTTACCTCATAGGTTTTATAAAAATTGAATATAAAATATCTGGTATATAGTAAGTGTTTAATATGCTACCAGTTACTACCTATTGTATAGTTGGTAAGACTTTGGTGTTAATTAACTTGCATTTGCATCTCTAAGTATGAAATGAAAGTCTGAACAATTTTCAGATGTCAACAAGTAGGTGGAAAGACATTTTGGGGCAGAAGATTCTGAAGCATGCAACAATGGTAGTAGTAGTAGTAGTGATGATGGTTGATGATGATGATAGCTACCACTTATTAAGAACTAACAAGGGGCCAGGCACTATGGGGCTGGCTGGAATGCTTAGCTCTCTTGGGTAGGAGCACACTTAAGTCCCTGGTCCTTCTCAGTGCTCGGTGATGTATCAGAAGCTGGAGATAGGAACATTACTAAGAGAGAAGGGGACATAGAACCAATGAGAAAGTAACAGTAGGCCAAGCACAGAGGCTCATGACTGTAATCCCAGCATTTTGGGAGGCCGAGGCAGGAGAATCATGAGGTCAGGTGTTCAAGACCAGCCTGGCCAATGTGGTGAAACCACATCTCTACTAAAAATACAAAAAATTAGCTAGGCATAGTGGCAGGCACCTGTAATCCCAGCTAGTCAGGAGGCTGAGGCAGGAGAATCCCTTGAACCAGGGAGGCAGAGGTTGCAGTGAGCTGAGATTATGCCACTGCACTCTAGCCTGGGCGGCAGAGCGAGACTCTGTCTCAGAAGGAAAAAAAAAAAAAAGAAAGAAAGAAAGAAACGAAACTGCAAAGCTTTAGTGTGGGTGCTTTGACAGTTAATGGACTAGTTCTTCAACTCTTTAAAGAAGAGTTTTCCAGAAGGAAAGATGGGGTAACAGTATTTCCAGCAAAGAGAACAGCAGTCCCAAGGCAAAAAGCTGTGGATGGCCTAGCTATTCAGGGAAGACCAGATGTTTCATTGTGTGGCATAGATTTCAGAGACATGAGGACAGAACTGGTAAGAAGAATCTTCTATGGTAAGCAAATGGGAAGGGGATGGAATTTACATTAAATGAGTAGCTGCAATCTCTCAGGTGCTCTGGGTACTTCACATGCATGAACGCAGTAATCCCAATATCCTATGAGTAGAAATCATTCTCTCTCACAGATAGGGAATCCAAGTTCAATAAAAGTTGACATTTCCAGAATCTCACGTTTACTTAGCACAGAACTGGCATTAGACCCTTCGATGTTCCTGACTCTTAAGCCCATGTTCTTCTTGCTGCCCCCACAACCTCTTCTTGTACCTTAGAGAGTTCCCAAAGAAAGGCAAGTCCACTTGGCTTCTCCTGCTCTGCCCAGGTGGCAACTGACTAATCTATTGATAATAATGTTAGCAATCTTAACTATACTGTACAAGGGCATGGTATTCTGTAGACTACAAATTATTTTTGGTGTGTGGCTTTGGGCAAGTTATTCATCTACCCTGTGCCTCAGTTTTCTCATCTGAATTACATGGTATCCACCTTATGTGGTTTCCATGAGAAAAAATTAAGTCATAAGAATAAAGTGCTTAGAAAGCACCTGAACATAGTTCTGTAAATGTTGGTTCCAGAGTTGCCACTAGTTTCAGCAGTTCATTCAGGTTTTATATATAAGGTACTTTCTCCATTCTACAGATGAAAACACTGAGGCTCAGAGAAGTTTGTAAACTGCCCAGACACACTGCTTCAGAGTGATAAGGAAAGGATTCCAAGCCATGTCTTCTGTCTCCCCTCCACCTATCCTCTTCTGTTGTAATAGTGTATATCTACCTGTTCACCTACTTCCCTCAAGTGACATCCAGGGGCATTTGAGGTCACATACCTGTGTTCAGAGTGTGTGATGAGGAGGGGTCCCTCCTCATGCACACTGCCAATCTCGAATGCACACACCAAATAAATGGCTAGAAGCGTAATGGGTTTCCCTGTACTATCACATGTGCTACTCTAAGCCTACACACACTAAAATAGCCAGAAGTATTATATTAATTATTTTGTTTAAAATAAGCTTCCAGGAGAGATGAAATCACCAAGAAATAGATGCAAGTGACCATCTTCCAACAGAGATGGTGCTAATAAATGATGTGAGACACAGATCAGTGACCTCGACAATTACCCCAGCTCCACCTGAAAAATCCAAGTCAGCTGCCAAAGCACATTTATGGCTCTCTCTGGACTCGTGCATGGCAGTCACTGTTGTGTTCATTTACTTTAGCCTTTATATAATTAGCCCACAGATATTATTAGATGGCGATAACGTACATGTACATCACACTCCGTTTACAGGCTTGTAGTGAAGGCTGTTAGTCACACTCCATGTGACTACAACCAAATCTGTCACAGAGTCTAAACTGACCAATAAATCCATGTCAAGTGGAGAGAATAATTTAAGTGATAATAAAAGGCAACCGGTTTAGATTTTGATCTTATTGGCACAAGTTTCCTGCTGCCTAAATGTCATTTAACTCTTGAGGGAACAGCGATGAGGGCCCTGAACCTTCCAGGTGTAAGTGCAACAGTGGGGATTAAAAGAGATGTTCGCCTCCTGAAGATAAGCTAATTGTTAGATCCAATTTCAAATTAATAAGTGCCATCAATGGTGGAGAAGCAACTGATAGGATTCGAGGGGTCCTTGGAGGTACATTCTGTGGATGCAGTTGCTATGGTGATGGGTTTGCTCTCCAGGAGACAGAAGCTGGAACACAGGATGCTTGGAACTAGGACATCATTGTCCACATGAAGCCCACCCTGATTTACAGCTATGAAGCTTCCAGGGTCCCACCAAAGGTGGTTTTGCTTCCAGCAGTGCCTTGGCAGAAGCAGCAGCTTGTGGGCTAATGCCATTGATGTCTGGCAAATGTTCCAGGAGTGGTGCCTAGCCCAGCTTCTCCCTCTGTTAGGTACTAGAAAGAGCAGCAAATTGCCTGTGTGTATGGAGAGGAAGAATGGGTGAACAGGAGCCCTGACGTTGTGATGAGACGTATGAATTCATTTCATAAAATTCATTCTGAACACTATCAGAACACACATCAGAAGAACTGATGTTCTTCCCAATTCAAAGACAAAACATGATATCTGGCTTTTTCACCAGTCCCCATTCTATGTTTATGATATCCAGGTGACAGTATCATGGAGTCACTTCCAAATCTGAAGCTGGGGAGCAGGCTTTAGATTCTTAAGTCAGTGAGAAAGGGAACAATGGCAGATATTTAAAATAATGGTGGGAAACCCCTGAATTTGCAAGTCAGATACAATACACCCAGTTTTTTACATACTGTTCAGCTATTCTTATGCATACTAAAGTTTGAGAACCTGAGAAAAATTAAAGAAAGGAATGTGTCCTACTTTTACTTGTGTGCAGGATATCCTATTCCCAATGCCCCTGCTGGTTCCTTCTCATCTCTGCAATCCTGAGCCAGGACTGTCCCTGGCTCAGACGCTAAGCCTCAGTTCTCATCTGCTTATACTCACTCCCTTGGGCAATCTAATCAAGTCTCACAGCCTTAAGTCTGTCCAAAACCCATTCACGTCCTCACCACTTTTAAATAGGCATCTTTAGCCTGGACATGCCACCCAAATACCAGATTTATATATCCAACTCTCTATTCAATACCTCCATTTGGATGTCTACCTGCCATATCAGGCAAGCCCAAAACTGAATCTCTAATATTTCCCCCTACAATCCGGTTCTTCCAGTCTTCTACATCTCACTAAATAATTCCATTTTAGTTGTAGGAGCCAAAAACCTTGGAGTCATTCTCAATTCTTATGCCCCACATCTA
Source organism: Mandrillus leucophaeus (assembly GCF_000951045.1). Lineage (NCBI taxonomy): Eukaryota > Metazoa > Chordata > Mammalia > Primates > Cercopithecidae > Mandrillus > Mandrillus leucophaeus. The sequence goes on from NW_012099721.1 coordinate 192,666, forward strand.
ATCCAACAAACATTGTTTACTCTGTTTCCCCAAAATACACCAACATGTGTACCTGTCGGCTCAACAATTCATTCCACTAGACATATGCCTCTCTCACTTAATGAATATTAGTAGGTACATTTGTTGTGTTGTGGATTAACTGAGATTATATTTGTGAATGCTGTTTGGAACCCAGCACATAGTACATACTTGAAAATATTGGCTGGATTTGAATCTGCATTTTGTTGATCAGACTCACATTCATCTGGAGTATTTTTGAAAAGCTTCAGAGAAGCCCTTAGCCACCTCTTTGTTGTTGTTCCTAGTTGGCACGTCCTTGGACTTGGTTTCAGGACCTTTGATGCTGTGGTGATCGGACTGATCATGAAATCTCCAGGAGGACAGAGATCATGCCTACTGTGCTCTCTGTTGTGCCGGCACAAGGCCCAGCACAAGGTGGCCAGGTACAAGGCTCACCAGAAAAGGAAGATTGCTTGTGAATGTGTGAGAATCACTGGGATGAGAATGAGCCCTCAGCATCTCTAAATGGTAATGTCAGGAGTGGATGAGATACTTACCTGCATGGCACTGCTACAAGAACCATCAACCATGCAGCTTCGTTTCCAAGTGCCACTGTGAGTCTGGCAGGATTGCTTACAAAGCTCCCTGAAGGTGTACAATCTTCAGTGTCACCTCATCAAACCTTAGCACAATTTTAGAAGTGCTAAATAAGACTGAGAATAGTGAACTAAAACTATAAATATAATATCCTTGTTAATGAATCATAATACCTTTTTTGTGGTGATTCTTCAGTTTAAAAAAACCTGAGAAAGCTAGATGAAGGAAAGTCATGACATATTAATGATTTCAAATGTGTCCTGGAATTGGCAGAACAGAAAGTGGCATGAATAATTCAAATAAGACACCGATTTTTTCCCCCTTCTTGCAAAAGGTTAAAGCATGAAATATAGGGGAGGGGGGCTTCTGGAAAGACAGGCAGATCTATTTTGCATTCTGGTGATCTCCTTGCATTTGGAGGGTTAACAGAAGTTCAAGCAACGCAGGACACCATCAAGTCATTTTGAGGTGATTATATTGAAATCTTTTGACACCATATTTAGTTCCTTCTGACTCTGGCAGCTGCTGAGGAGAGTTAAGACTGAATGTTTGATGCCCAGTGAATTAGAGTCTATTTTTGAACTCAAATCTCCAAATCCTGAAGGAATGGCCACTGAGAAGAAAGGAAAGCAGGAAAGAGCGCTGGGGGCAGTTGGTTTAGTGCTCTTTCTCCTTATCTCTACCATGCAAATGATGATGGGAGTCGGATATGAAATGGCCTGAAAGGAAGCTTCAAGTATAGATGATGTCTATGAGTAGGCCACAAATAAAAGCCAATAGAGCTACCTTTTTGCTTTAATACCTTTTCCTCACAGTCTTTTCCCCTGAAACTACTTTTAAAAGCATAGCTCTAGTGTTCCAAATGAAAGCAGAGTTTATTTTAGCTGTGCATAGATTGTCATGGGTTAATATTTATGAGTAAGAATGAATTTCTATCAGATGCACATAATGTAGATCTGTGTGTGTATATATGTGTGGGTATATTTTATACACACGCATACACATATACATATAACATGCACACATGCGATGAATATATTTGAACAGTGCAGCAAAGAATGTTTTTTTAAAAAACTACCATGAGTGTGCTCAAGGCTCAAATTAATAAAGAATGAGGATTTAAGTGATTAGGACAAGACTAAACCTCAGGAACACTATGAATTTAAAGTTCTCTTTCAGAGGTTCAGCAGAGAAGATAAATCAATAGGTACTTGAGTCAATCCATAAATTATCTGCTGTAGGTTGTCTTTTAGAAGTTGGCCCAAAGGGATTAGAACAAAGGGAAAAGTAAAGAAATCAGCCCACAGAATCAGGCAGCAGTCTGCAGCTGGGAAAAGGACAGTCCATCCATCTATCCATCCATCCACCCATCCACCCACCTGTTCATCTGTTTATATACTGAATTATACGAATGCCAGGCACTATGCAAGGTACTGTGGATATGAAATAAAAAACCAGAACCCCTCACTTCACTGAGCCCTCAGCCCAGTGGGTGAGAGAAACAAGGAAACCCGGAATTTGATTATCATATGTGGAGCTATGATAAGAAGGGAGTAGCAGGCTCTGGGTATGCAAAGAGGGGGCAATAATTATTCGTCACAAAGCTATCTAAGATTCCAGACTTTCAGGAGTCAGAAAGCAACTCCTTTCTGTGAAGATTAAACTACATGAAAGCTGCATTTCTTATTTTGTTTATTTACACTATATAACTTATATAATCATTTATAATGTTTTAGAGGCATTTTCCATGTAACTCTCCATATACTAAGAACTGACATAAATGACTTTACTGCTCAATCACAGCTATGTATAGACCATTCCCATAGTCAAATAATATTTGCAGATTTTTATTTGAGCCCCTACCATGTGCCAACCTTTGTGCCAGGAAACTATCTTACCCTCACAATGTATACTACAAATACATAAATTTTATCTACTAATATCATGCAACATATGACACATGATCAGTAGGGTTAGCCTAGAAATAAAGAGTGTCTAATTCATGGTGGCCTGCAAGTGAAATGTGCTCAAAACACATAATGTTTTGCTTAGTTTAATTTGAATGTTTATTTTAGATATGTATGGGGAGGGTGGGGTTAAGGCTTCACCTCTAGTGTTTTCCAGGGCACCCTCTCATAGCCTTGTCTGAAGACTGAGTTAATAATCCCTGAATCCTGGTGCAAGCTCTTCCTTTTGCAAGTGAGGAAAAGGAGGCTGGGGGAAATTAATTCACTTCCCACAGTCAGTGCTTAGTGGTCCTTGTCCTCCAGGACTTTGGCATCTAGACGTTGTTGGATACAGTGGGTTCTAGATTTCTCTTCAGAGAATCAGTATGTCAGTATGTTCAGTTCTTTGTCCTCCATTTTAAAGTTTAACTTCCTCATAGTTTCAGTAAACAATCTTTTCCACCAGTTTTAAGCAGTAGTTCACATCTGTTCCCCTGGTCACCTGCTCCATCCTGACTCATCATGGTCACCTTCTTTGACCTGAGTCACCCCTAGTTAGCTGTTCCATAACTGTCTTTCTTGCCAAACTGCCCACCCCGCCACCCTGGCTCATACCCCTGCACTCTTTAGCCAATCAGAATTAGATTAGACTACATGGTCCAACCCTAGCCAATAGGGGAATGACACAGCAGTAGGGGCTACCTGTGTCTGGAATAAGAACCCCTTCCCCTCCCTTGTTCAGGTGTGCTCTCGCTATTGCTCCATCCGTAAGCTGCAACCTTTTATAGAAGTAAAATTGCCTTGCTGAGAAAATTAAATTTATGTTTGAGTGCTATTTCATTGCCACATTGAGAAACGAGCATTTCTAACAACATGGAGACAATTTAACTCATGTGAACCACTCCAAATGCCACATGAGGCAGCCCTACTGGGTTCTACACCCAGCCACATCAGAATCAACTAAGAATCAACTACGAATCAACTATACCTGGTCACATCAAAATCAACTAAGCTGCTTTTACTTAATTAGTTGTTTTCTGTGTATATGCTTTTAAAACTCTGCTTTTTTGGGGGGAAAGAACAAGAACATATGCACATTTTAGAAGAATCATACCACTCAAAGGGGTATATAATCAAAATTCCTAGTCTCTTATCCTCTAGGCCAAACCCATTAATAATTATTATGTATTCCTCTGCAATACACCCAAGATCATACAGCTTGTAAGAGACAGAGCCAAGATATGAACTCAGCTCCACTTTAGAGTCTGTGTTAAGTTATTCTAAATGGCCTCTTTGGGTATCTTAGTCTGATTAGTCAAATGGTCAATTTTTTTAAAAAGGTGGAATGGCCTAGACAATAGAATGTTCACTTTTCATTGAACTGTGTTGCTTTAATCTAGATGTAGCATCAGTGGGTATCCTTTCTGCCATCAACAGCGTTGGAGCTTCGTTCGGCGGGATGTGTGTCTTGGGTAGAAAGATCATACTCGCTTTCAGATGACATTCTCCTCAGATCTCTTGGAAGGTTGGAATGGGAAGTAGGTTTTGTTACTCTGATATTCTTGGTCAGAAAGACCTTATCTAACCTTCAAGAATTCTGGGTCTCCAGGGATATGTATAGCTCAGGACCTAATCCATAGAGATGGTTCACTCCTGGTGTGAGTGTAAATGAATGTCCTCGAGACCATTCAGTTAATGTAACTCAGGTCTGAGGCAGGACTTTGAAAAGCCTGAGTAACCCTTGGAGTGAGTGTGTACCTAAGTGTGCCTGTTGGTAGGACAGGTTGGGAGGGTTCCGGGTGAAGTTCTGAGGTGAGCTCCTACAATAAGCAGATGACAGATGACTGACAGAGTGGCTCAGTGAGAAGAATCTGCTTTTTCACCTGGTTGAGGAAGCACATCCTGCACCTGGATGGGGTCTCTAGGATCCATTGTATGTCTAACTGCTCAGCAGCCCTAAAGTTCCAATTTAGTGTCTGCTCCAGAAAGCAGACCTTCAATTTCCTCATGTGTAAAATGGGGATAATAACAGTACCTACCTCAGTGTTTTGTGAAGCTTAAATGAGGGAATATATGTGTATGTGTGTATGATACATACACACACATCACTTAGAAAAATGACTCATTAATAACTGCTATATGCAGAAGCTAGTTACATTGTTTGGACAAAGTCTTTCCAGTATTATTTATTTCAAATTGTTTTTCCTAGATGGACAAGCCCCAGGAAAGAAAAATTAAAGCCAGTTGTATTATAACAGGTGGGGTATATATGATATACATTAATTGCATTTTTCCAGCAGTTCCTCGCTCACAAAAAGCACATCAAAATTGTTCATGTCAACACAATATAGGATATAAGGTATAAAATAACTACTTTGGGCCTCAATTTTGACAGACCTTATAAGAATCTTACTTTTAAAATCGCTAACTTGGTGTGAAAAATAAAAACAAAGTTTCAATTGAACACTATCTCATATTCCTTTATTTGAGGTTTGTTTCTCTCTTTTTATTTGGTCCTTTTGACAGGATTTAATGGAAGCAATGGAAGCCAAGAAGGGTCATAAGGCATTAGCTGACCAGGGAAACTTGCACAGAAAATTGTAGGAGCAAAGGGCAGGCATTTCATTCATCTCTCCCCACTCGGCACAGTGCCCTTTCCCCAGAGGCAAAGTCACTGTAAGAGAAATGAATCTCTGCCTGGTGTGGGTGGAGGGTGGAGAGACTTAGAATCTACTTTATATTTACACCGATATATACTCACTCAATGTCACATCTGTGATTCTGTTATTAATAATATAGCAGTTATATTCCTTTATTCATTCCTTTAAAATTATGGATTTTTAAAAAGCATATAGTGGCATATTTTAAAATGTATTAAAGCATCTCAAGTGTTTTTTAAAAATGAACACCCATAGTTTTTTTTATTTACTTCATTTTAGGAAATAAAAGCTTATTTAATAAAAAAAAAAAAAGTTGTAAAAGTGTACATATTAACATTGTAAGTTCAATAGAATTTTCCTAATTTATGTTACTGCAGGAACTCTAATGCCAATTAGTAAAAATTAAATTATGGGGTCTTAATGAAACATGTGTTGTCACATGGGAAGGTGTTGTAGGCAGAAGGAACGTGTTCAGAGGCCTATAGGGTAGAGAAAGCACCATGCATTTATAAAAGGCATATAAGACATTCTGGATGGACTGAACCGAGTATGAAAAAGGCAGGAGGCAAGAACTGAGGCTGGAGAGAACACCTATCTTGATGGTCAGTCACTCTGTGTACAAGTGGCCCTTAAAATGTGACCTAGAACCAGCCGTGCCAGCACCATCTGAGAACTTTTGAGAAATGCAGGTTCTCTGCCCCATCTCAGATCTACTGAATGAAAAACTCTGGAGGAAGGCCCAGCAATTTGTGCTTTCACAAGCCCTCCAGGTGATTCTAATGCTTTGGTTCCAAACACCTGAAAACCAGGAGTGTAGACCAAGCTGAAAGATTTCTTCTGCACATTAGAATCACCGGGGAGACTTTGAATACAGACATCTGAGCTCCACCCAAGCCAGTTAAATCTGAGAGATGGGTTCTATCATTGGTATTTTCTGAAAGTTCACTAGATAATTTCAATTTAGGACCAGGCTTAGAACCACAGGTTCAGACTAAAGTTTCATAATCTGTAACACCATTGGGATATAGTGTGTGCAAAAATAGCGCTCAGACCCACTGTTTCCCAAAACTGGAGCCAATTTTCAAATGATTTTTCTTCAGTGGGGTCATTTTACCTTCATTTCATTTCCAGTAATAAGCCTTTTCTCAGCAATTATGAACCCAGCAAGATTGTTGAGACCAGTGCTATGAGATCAAGCAGAACTTGATCTCTTCTCTTCGAGTATGGACCCCCACACCCTTTTCCAATAGCAGCACTCAGACGAGCCCTTGTTCCCATTTCACACTGGTCAAACATACTCTATATTCTTTTTGGTTTTTGTTGTCTTTTTTTTGTTTTTTGTTTTTCTTGAGGGGGGGTTGTGCATGTGTGTGTTTAAGGCCATACATTCAACACACTTTATAAAATCCCCTCCATCCCCTGCCCAGTGGTCTCCAGATAGGGGAGCCCAGTAGGCACAGGACTTCCCTTGCCACTGCAGCCCACACATGCAAGCACCCCAAAGTGAGGTTCTGGAGGAAGAAGCAGCGGAGGATGCCCATAGTGTGAAAAGTTGTCTCACTTCTTTTCAGCATCCCCGGGCTTAGCTGGAACATTCTTTCCTTTCTAGAGAGAAAACAGACTCTGAAGGGGCAGGCATTTCCAATTAGTGCCCAAAATAAAGCCAGAAGAAATGCAGGAGAGGTTTTCAGATGATTGCCTGCTCAGTTTAGCGTCTCCTTGAGCTTCTTCCCCTCCTCCTCCTGCCTCCCAGCCTCCATGCTATTCTGCAGAGGGAAAAGCTCTCGTTATCGCCTACATTTCTTGGGACTTTAATCCAGAGCAAAGAGGAATATGTTTGCCTGGGAAAAGGAGCAATGGAATACCTTCCTGCTTTACAGCCACGTCCCCTCCAAATAACTAACTCCAATCCCAGTCTGTAGTTAATGAAAAGCAGAGTGGTAGGAGCCCAGTTAAACCCTTAGAGCTCCTGCACATAGTTGTACAGGTTGCACACTCAGCAACTCCATAGATTGCAAAGTGAATAACACCCCTTGAAGTTGTGCAGCACGTAATCTGCACAGCTATATGTGACAGCCCTGCCAACTAACCCTGAGGCTTTGCTCAGGCAAATAATAAAAGGTAATACTGTATATTCACTTTGTCCAAGACAGAGTAGGAATAGAAGACCCTGCTATACAAAATGTTCTAAAATGATGCTATCAAAACTTCTTTTAAGTTATTCAAATTATCATCTGCTCAAGAAAATCAGATTCTTTCTGAATAAATAGAATGCTTGTTTATTTCCTTCCTTGTTACAAGTCTGAGGTGGTTTATAGTTATATTTATATATGTACATATGTTCAAATAGAATTGAAAGATTGAAGCAGTGAAAAGGATAAAGAAATTATGCTAACCATGGAATTAACACTTACTATAAACATTATGTTTAAGTTTAATTAAGTCTTCTGGAAGCAAAGGCAAAATAGAGAAATACCATAATTACATAATTCATAGGTAATAGATGAAAACATACCAAAACTTTAAGAGCATAACTCCTTTTCCTGACTATCATTAAAGAAATGTATCATCATGAAGCTAATGTACTTTACCATCTTGGCCAGGTAGCAATGGTGAGACTGGGTGGGAGGGTAGAACTTTGATACCTATGTCTACCAAACCTGCCTGATGTGGATGTCAAGGTTTCAGGCATTTAAGCCAGCCAGTTAGGTTCAAATCCCAGCTGATGTTGGACCAGCTGCTTAGCATGGCTTCAGTTTTCTGGCCTGTAAAATGGAGGTAAAATGTTACCCACCTTATGGTCTGCCTGTGAGAGAGTGCATGAAATAATGGCAATGATGTGTGTTAACACACCATCTGTTCCACAGTAAGCCCTCAGTATATGTTTGTTCTCATTGCTGAAGTTTGGGATAGTAGAGGGGGAGTGAGAGATTATAGCTCAGATCAGATGCTAGAGTTATACACCAAGATGCCCAAAGCAGATAGGAATGGTTTAAAATCAAAGGACACATGAGATGACAGGGCAAGGAAGCCAGAGTGAGGAGACTTTTGGAGAAATCCTGAGATGACCGGTCTTTGTACACAATACTTTCAATAAGGTCCCGGTTCTACCCCTCAGGCAAGCCTTTGCTTTTCTTTAAAGCATCACTTTGCAACCAGTGGGTGACATGGAAAAGAAATAACTATTAGATTAGCAATAGTTTTGCTACAAATGTTGAAGGAACCCGTACATGTTGTGGGTTCTTGAGTCATTCCTGAGGGATGATCAGGGCATCCAGTGATCTAGCCAGGCCAGAGACTCAGGCCACAGCCTGGTGTGCAAGGTGGGTGGCAGGATGAGGGAGGCTGACACAGGTAGGGGGCATGGGGTGCACAGGAGCCATAGTCCTAGTCCTAAATCAGCTGGCCTCTGGAAGGAAAGAGTGTTTGAAACACTGAGTCCAAGAAGTAGGCACAAAGCCAGAACAATCCCCACAGGGAAATGTCTTTTATGGGGCCTGACAAGGAAAGAAGTCAGGAAATAGAGGACAGAGAGCTCTCTCAAGTATTGGTCCAACCTTTCAGCCCATAATCTGTAGTGAGAAATATATTCTACATCACATCCCAGTACACACATACACATAGAACTAAATAAGAGTTCCAGCAGTTCTTAGTCTCACCACGGATGCTGCATTCTGACATTATCATACCCATTCTATTTTTTTAATGCTGTTTCAGTTCAGTTTTGAAAATACTGTTTTAAGGAAAAAGTTGGAGAAAGGACAATTTTAGGGAACCCTAGGTCCAAGTCAGTGAATGAGTAGTTTCATTAAAACAGACAGTAACAGCCAAGGGCCTCACCCTGTAGTGTGACTGCAAATTAGGTTAAAGAGTGAGTCCCATGAAGGACTCGAGTCCCTCATGCCTTATACACAGTAGGCATTCAAGAAACCTGGAGGTGTATACCTACTATGTACCCACAATTAAAAATTTTAAAAAATAAAAAAAGGAAACCTGGAGGACCAGGTGGATGATGTGTCTCATCATCTTCACCTGGGCTTTCGCAGGTTCTTAACAGAGTCAAGGTCACATGCTCTATTGAGGCCTGACACACTGGGCCTCTCTGAAGATATTCTAAGGATGTTCAGAGTCCAGGTTCCCATCAGCTGGAGAGAGCTGAACAACTATCAATTGTTCAGACATTACATGAATTTTCTAGAAATGCTTTCCCTTCAACACTCCTCTTTCTGTAGTATAGAACTTTCTTCCTTTTCCTCCTTTATGCCATTAGACTTTTCAAATAAAAGTGTGATGGAATTGTTTTCACAAGCAAGTAAGTGCTCTGGCTATTCCAGAATACTGATGCTTACCTGAAAGGAAAAAAAAAAATTGTCAGACAGTTCTACCTCACACGTGCGATTTTCATTTGAAGCAAAGTAGTCTTTTTCCCTCAGGCCCTTTTTCCCTAGTGCTGCCAGAGTAGGGGCTACAAAAGACCAGAGTTTTCATTTAAGGAAGGGCTGCATGGGGTGTTTAGGAGCAAGCCATGCCTGAACTCTAGCTCCACCCCCTGGGTCAAGTTACTCCGCTTTCTGACATTCCATTTCTTTTCCTGGAAAAGGATATTAATAAGTAAATTGTGGTGGTATTGTAAAGGTAAGGAACAATGTACGTAAAGCAAAGGAGAGGGCCAGGCACATGAAGATACTGAAAAGTCATCAGAGGAAAAGGAGGAGTTGTCATAGTCCTAAGTTTCCTTTTAGGTAGACCCAAAGAAAGCCCAGCTCATTTCAACAGCAACCAAATAGGAAATGGATCATGATTGTCGTCATCATTAAGTATTTGTTAGGCAATCTACTGTTCACATCACTATATAAACAATATTAGACCCAGTGCCTATCCAATAGGAAGGCCTTTAAGATGGATAACGTGGATGTGACGTGATAGCATTCTGTGTGAAAACGTAAAATTAGCAGTTTGCACGAAGTGGGATCTGGGCAACTGGCTTCACTGGTACAGATTCTATGCACAGATCTTTTCTGTTCTACTAGATTAAGAGCACTCCCACCTCATTCCAGGTCACAGACTCTTTTCACTTGTCTTCAAGTTCTCCCTAACCCCTCAACTTACTCTGCTCCCTGTACTTAGGAGGTATTAATATTTAGCAAAACTTTCCTAGGTGGATAAATATTAGACCATTCTGTGACACTGAATTCGAAAACCAGGTTATGCTTTCGAACTCATTGTTGGTGATTCGGGATAAGGAGCAAATGCCAAGGCCCTTTTCAGAGACAACCCACTGTGTTCTGCCCACAAGCCCTAGGAGGAAGCTATGTGATGAATTGTTTTTCAAGTCAGAGCTGGTGGGAGGCATATGTGAGGAAGACAGGGCCTGAGCCTGTTGTCAGGGAGCTGCACGAGTCAGTGTCTACTGTGAGCGACAAGCTCCTTGGTAAGGGGCTGTCTAATGAGATGAGATTTGCCAGGCCACCATTTCTGGACAGCTAAAGAAGAATCCACCCTGAGGGATGATGTCAACCAAAACTCGAAGAAAATGATCTGTTGTAGGGAACATTTGTATCCTGAAAAGGGACTTTATGTTCTGCTTGCAGGCAAAATCTTGGTTATATAAATGTATCTGTTTGCTTTTTGGCTGGATTAGACCATTCAAGGCGCTGAGATTGTAAAGTTTGACTTAAGATAAGCAGAATAAACAAACCCATCAAGAATAAATATTCAAATGGCTTCTTCTCACTAATGTTCAATGTCATCAAAGTTAAATCTCAGAGCCTGTGTATCTAGTTGTTTTCAATTAGTTATCTTCCAACTAATCACAAGTAAAAAAGAGCTCTTTCATTGCGCTTTTACAAAGTATATCAATGTTCAGTTGAATTTAAACAGCCCAGAAAAATTCTCTGAACTGAAAACAGACCAGCCAGGCAAGGTGAGTGCTTCCTTTTGCTGTCCATAATTCAATCTGAGGGTATATGAAAACTCATCAAGAACTGTATTTTTGCCATTCTAATACACACTTTTCCTTTTGTTGCACAATGCAATGTTTACTAAATCAGTATAGGTCACATATTCTATATGGACAGTTAATGTGTTTACTTTTCTATTGAAAAAAAAAAAAGGCTGTCACCAAGCCAATGAGAGTAATGTTTGATGATATCTTAAAATTTTTTTTTTTATTATACTTTAAGTTCTAGGGTACATGTGCATAACGTGCAGGTTTGTTACATATGTATATTTGTGCCATGTTGGTGTGCTGCACCCATCAACTCGTCAGCACCCATCAACTCGTCATTTACATCAGGTATAACTCACAATGCAATCCCTCCCCCCTCCCCACTCCCTGTGATAGGCCCCGGTGTGTGATGTTCCCCTTCCTGTGTCCAAGTGATCTCATTGTTCAGTTCCCACCTATGAGTGAGAACATGCGGTGTTTGGTTTTCTGTTCTTGCGATAGTTTGCTGAGAATGATGGTTTCCAGCTGCATCCATGTCCCTACAAAGGACACAAACTCATCCTTTTTTATGGCTGCATAGTATTCCATGGTATATATGTGCCACATTTTCTTAATCCAATCTGTCACTGATGGACATTTGGGTTGATTCCAAGTCTTTGCTATTGTGAATAGTGCCGCCACAATAAACATACATGTGCATGTGTCTTTATAGCAGCATGATTTATAATCCTTTGGGTATATACCCAGTAATGGGATGGCTGGGTCATATGGTACATCTAGTTCTAGATCCTTGAGGAATCGCCATACTGTTTTCCATAATGGTTGAACTAGTTTACAATCCCACCAACAGTGTAAAAGTGTTCCTAAATATCTTAGAATTGTTTTAAGAAGATACTTCATTGCTTTCCTCTAAGAACTCTCAATACAATGTCCTGTGCATTACTACTGAGTTTCCTCCCAAACAACCCCATCTTCCCTGGGGTCCTGGAATAATGTAGATGTGGCACATCACAAAGGTATATCCAAATAGTGTTCTCCCTCTCTTGCTTTCTCTTTCTCTCTGTGGGTAGGTGGGTGTGTAAGTGATCGGGATCAGTTATATAATTTGCAAAGCCCAATGCAAAATGAAAATGTAGGACCCTTGTTCAAAAATTAGGATTTCAAGATAGCAACAGAGCAATTAAACCAAGTATAGGGCTCTTCTGAGCACAGAGCCCTGTGCAGCTGCACAGGTCACATACCCATAGGCCTGGCCCCGCTGCTTCTGAACAGAGCAGGTGGTCCTGAGCTTCAAATGCCACACAAGTCCTCATATGCTCCAGAAGCCCTCCCTCACTGATACTTCAGCTTTCCTCAATACCATCCCCCAGCTAAGTCACACCATACGTTTTTGAACAACTTATTCTGCATATACTCAAGCAATCTATTGTGTCTTGTGAAAGGCAGGGCAAGTCCCTTGTGAGCATAGTGAAGCCTCAGGAGATCTCCTGACATGGATCTGGGTGACATAGTCCCCACTCTGAGCCCTGGACAGTGTCAGCTTTTCTTCATTGATTCCTCTCTCTGGTCACTTTTGTCCTCCTTCTCAGTCCAGGTGTCTTCTGCTTCAGAATTAGCATCTTTGCCTCACTCCCAAGGCTCTTTCTCCCCATCCCTTGTTCAAATCGTTGTATCTCATAAACCCAACAGTGCACTCAATAAAGATTTTTATCACGATTTCTTGATCTGTAAGTTAGAAGTCTTCTCCATGTGAACCATAATATGGATCAGTTTATTGTCAAGTTGTTAGACCAGCTTCTGGGCCAGCCTGTCATTTATTGGCAGTGTGGTGCAGATGCCTAAGCTGTCTTCTGTTGGCAATATTCTTTAATTTCTCCCCTAAAATGATCACTATGAAGTCATTGGTTTAACTCAAACTAACGAGTTCACGATTATATTTTTTTCCTGAGACTGTGACTTTGATTTAGAAAACACTTTCAAAACCCATGGCATTTTAGGGGAGACAGGGTTAAGGAACGAAGAGTCTGAGAAGTGTGAGAACCCATTTCTGAATGAATCCCATTTTTCCAGAAGCCTCCATGTATTTCCCCAAACAGGGAGTGACCTGCAGTTCCACACCAGGAGAGCACTTGGTACTAAAAAGAATGTGTGATCATATTAACTAATTGATATACTCCATGAAAATTGTTCAAAACAATCCTTTGACAGAGGAAGTTGGGGATAATTGGAACCTCAAATGTCACTAAAATCTGATATCTCACAAGGACTCCATAGTTGAACATTGAAAAACTATTAGTCATTACAGAATATCCTCCTGCTACTGCAGTGGCAAAATTTTCTTTTCTGAATATTTTATTATCTGCTGAGCCTGCTGGCTTATCATTCTTCACAAGGTATGGAGATAATTAAATGAGCAAATGAGTATAGTAAGTGCTTTGCACAGTTCTTGGAACATAGTAAGCACTCAATAAATGTTAGCACTTATAACTATGTATTCCCTTATTTTGAAATGACATTAACTACTGTGACAACTAAAGTAGATCAGGGTCATTCTGCTGCCATGCAAGGCAGGCTGTTCATATCGGTGCTGCTATTTACACCATCTACGTGTTGCTTTAGTTTCTAGCTAAGCCAAGAAAAAAGATTGGAATGTAAAGCCCAGGTCAGCCACTTACTCTACAATGAGTAATGATCCTTAACTGGATCAATTGTGTCCCTACCTAGGACATTTGGCAATGTCTTGAGATATTTTTGGTTGTCATACTTGATGGGTATTCTACTAGCATAGACTGAAGCCAGGGATTCTAAACATCCTACAATGCACAGGACAACCCCTCACCTCACAACAAAAACAACCATTTCATCCCAAGTGTCATTACTGTCAAGGTTGAGAATTTCTGCTCCATGAGAGACCTTGTTGGAACATTTAATCTCACTGGTCCTCAGACTCATCTCTAGAAAGGAGAAGAAATAACATCCTACTTGAAAGCTTGTTGTAAATAAAATAGAAGTAAAGGTAAATGAAAAGTGCCCAGTGGAGTCTCTGGCACAGTAAACACACCTGTAATAATAGAAGTGGTGGTGGCGAGTACTGCAGTTTTAATACAACATGCCCCTCCCTATTCACACCACAGGAACGAGAGAGTCTCTGAAACCATGTAGGCTTTTTGTTATCCAAATAAGAAAAAAAGTAACAGAAATCTGTTTTCTTCTTTTGTTTCTTGTAATGGCCATTTAGAGATTTCCAAAAAGGCTCAATGTTTCCTGCCTCCTCCAATACACAAAAATCCCAGTTGTCCAGTGACACAGCCTTGAAACATTGTTTCTGTTCTGTTACTTGGTTATCATCGACACTGGGTCTCTGCCTTAATTTCTTCACAGAAAAAAATGTGCAACAGTAAGGTGCAAAGTTTCAGCTGTGCTGAGCCTGGTGAGCAGTCTGTGTGGCCCTCCTCTGGGGTTACTTCTCCAGCACTTCAAAGAAAATGCACTGTTCCTGCATTGTGCTTAACTAGAGCCATGTATGTCTATGACTTCTGCTGCTATAGACTATTTCTTCAGTATGCAGATATCGTTGCTTTGGAATGTGTTGATTAAATCGATCAAAAAGGCATAGCTGAGGCTGATTTGGCAATCTCTCACCTGATTCTGTATCTCTTGTCAGTAATATCAGACAACAGGTTCCTGGAGGAAAGAACTTCAGAAAGTTCTCATGTGAGCAGCTATACAGGCCCAGTGGTTGGAGTTTTCCTCTGGGATGCAAATGAGCCTTACTGCAAATCCTAAGTCCCCTGAAGAGAGGTCCCCATTTATCTCTAGAAATACGTAAGCCAGCTTACCCTTTGTCAGAGGGGAGAGCTGAGGGAGAAAGTTACTTGCTGTCTAGTATGTTGTTTCCCACCAGCAAATGGCTTAATGGTTTATTAAAAAAAAAAAAAAACCATGTGCGGCCTCAGCCTCATTTAACATTCATTCAAGGACAGTATGTTTACCAAATGCCAACCATGTTTGAGACACTGTGCCGGGCCCAGGATACAAAAATGAACAAGCCAGTCACTGCCATCAGGATGTTCCCAGTGTGCTGCTCTCTCCTCTTGCAATTCCCTCTACCCTGGTACCCCTTGTTGTGCAAGTGTTTACCCATTCCTTTCCAAGGAGCTTATACAACCTACCTGAAACTCTCTCTTTACGTATTTTTTATCAGAATACTTCCTTTGTTCTTCAAAGTTATTTCCAAATCTAACTCATCTGCAAAACCTGCACCAGGTAATGGGCACGCTCCATTTATCCCACAAACTTTCACTCTCTTCATCAATCCCTTGCCATTTCCTTCATATATTTATAATATAACTTACAAATTCTTTTTAAAATTGGGCCTATTTGTGACATTAATTAAGCACGAGTCATAACCATTGATCCCCAACAAACTGTGGCTAGACGGGTCAGGGAGAGGGGCACCAAGCTAAGTCCCCAGCACTGGTTGAAGAGGGCCTGGAGAGGACTGGCCCAGTTACAGAAAGTGCCCCTGAGAGGGCATCTGAGCAGTCCATGCAGAGTGCCCAGGGCCCTAATTTCCCGTGTCTGCTGCTAGCATATCCAGCAGGTAAACCAGATACAAAAACTGGGAGTCCAGGCAGTCTTTGAAAGATCAAGGTCAGACATGTGGCGGTGGTCTTTGGAGGAAACCTGTCCATGCATAGCAGGATTTTGATCCACTGTTCTTACATATAGGGTCAGGATTTAAATTAAAAAAAAAAAAAATCTGGGAAAAGCTAGCCCTAGAAAAATAGATTTGAATTAAAAGTAGGATAATAAGGGAGGCAAGGTTTATATAAGCAAGGCCACTGCTCATTAAGTGAGAACCTAGAAAAAATGCAATCCCAAAGGCTAGGCCAGTTCCAATTAGGATATGACTCAGTACCTGGACCCACTGGGCACACCTCTTGAATATCTGGGCACATGTCTCCTTGGAAACCATAACTTGTGAAATAGAAACAGGGATCAGGGAGAGATGGTGAAGAGCCCTACAATGGCCACAGGATCTACAGAGCTCAAGGTTGGGAGCAACTTTGTACCAACCCCAGCAGCAGGGACGAGGATGCCATTGGTGTACACTTTACATTGGACCAGGAAGGCTCAGAAAGGAGCCCAGACCACAGACTGGTTTGTGCTCTCTGTTTTCTGTGCTTCAGAGTCTAGCTTCAGGGCTTGACAAAGGCAGAAGTAGAGGAGGAGAAAACAGCAGATAGGTAGCTGGTTTGTATGGTTTTAGACATTCAGAGGCAAAAACATTGAACTTGTTGGTTTAACATGCCAGTGAATCTCCTGTACAAGTCTGAAAGGTCTTTTAGTTTATAGGCACAACTTCTCTATACTTTGGAAAATCCCACGTTTGCTATGGCTGATGCTTGTGAAGAGGAAAATGCATATATTAAATTACACAGTCCCTGCAAATTAAGAAAAAATATAACTACAGATGTATTCCAATGCTTCTCTGAAACACACATATAGATGAGTCATGAAGGTTGACACCATCCCCAACTATGCATGATGAAAATTAACTTAATTGAATGTCTTTGTTTTTCACACTCTAAAAATAGTCACCTTAAGTAGAAAGAACACAATGTGCATCACTATGAAATCTTTGGGGATGGTTCCACCAAAAGGCCAGGAAACTGCCTTCCAGGCCCACATGAGCTTGGTCTGCACAAGTGTTTAGAGAGAATTATGTATTTAAGAAACTCTGCTGAGGGTAGTTCAGGAACGCTGACAGCCCTAAGCAACTTGACTTATTAGGCGAGTTTTGCTTTCATAAAAATCCCTCCTGCTTGGAAATTGAAATCTATGTAAAGAAAAGTGGTGTCTCCCCATCTTTGTCCAGGGCAGAAAACTTGGAGTCATGTCTGGGCTCAGAAGTGTGTTAATATTTACATATGAGGCCAGGCATAGTGGCTCACACCTGTAATCCCAGCACTTTGGGAGGCTGAGGTGGGCAGATTGCCTGAGGTCGGGAGTTCAAGATTAGCCTGATCAACATGGAAAAACTCCATCTCTATTAAAAAGACAAAATTAACCAGGTGTGGTGGCAGGTGTCTGTAATCCCAGCTACTCTGAAGCAGGATAATTGTTTGAACCTGGGAGGCAGAGGTTGCAGTGAGCTGAGATTGCACTCCTGCACTCCAGCCCGGGCAACAGTGCAAGACTCCCTCTCAAAAAAAAAAAAAAAATTTTACATATGAAATCTATGGACTTTTTCAGATATGGAGGGGGTACTGGGCTCCAGAAGGGTTTATACTTTATAGTTCTTCTTTTCAAAAATATTCTTCCTAAGGAAACAGATGGTAGGTAGCTTCCTCTATCTACATCAAAGTTCGAGAGCAGTCAATTACTCAGATTATGCTGAAGATAAACAGTGTTATTCTGTTCAGTTCTTGAAATAATCTTCCATTTAAATCACAGCTGATTATTATTTGGCAAATTAAACTCATTGAGTACTTCAAAAATGTCTATTTCACTGTCACAACGAATGCCTTAGGAATCCCCTGTTGTGAGGAGCTTTCCTTTCATTACATAGAATACTGAGTTGGCCTGAATATGGGATAAAGAAATTTTTTTCAAGACCCCTTAAAAAACACAAAGCATCTTTGAAACTTCAGGTCTTCTACATTCCTTCAGCACACGGAGTTTCCAGGGTAAACAGACCTTGAGCAGTCTCTCTAGCTGTGGACCAACCGTCAAAACCCACGTGTCTGGAGGATAGGAGAGGAGAACTGGAACAGACTGCTGCCCCTGCCAGCTGGAGTAGTCTATGACTGAGCAGCACTTCCCAAGAGGGCTGCCACCTGGGCTGCATGCTCCAAGCTCCGTGATCATCCCACCACCCAACCTCCCTGCAACTCAGAGAAAGTCTTTCTACTCAGGATTTTATAGAGACAATAGTTCCTTGAAAAGAAATAAATCCACATTATGCAGTGAAATGTATTTAGTAAACTGTTATGTCTAAAGCAAACACATTACACACAGTAGAGGCAGAACTACTGTGGGGTTATGCCTACTAACAACACTGCCCTTAGACCCCTGCAAGTAAAAGCCACGTTTTACAGAACCATCTCTGGTCATCCTAGAGTCACTTTCTCACATTTTCCATCCCCCATAGCAAAGAGTTCAAGCGGCCAAAAGGTCTTGCCTACCCTTCTAGGCAATGATCCAGGTACCCAAGACCCTAGAATTCCCTACTCATTTGAGGGAATTTGATTGCAAGCCTACAACCCTGACCTACCCAGCCTTCTACCTCACATCTTCTCTTCCAAGGAGAGACTGTGCCACTAGTATGCACACTCAGAAGCCCAAGGAGTGGCCAGTGGAGGGGGGATGTTGATATTGAGTATGAATGGAACTTGAATATGTAGTAATGGGTTGGAGGTGTTTCCGTACATGCAGACAAGGCCCCATGCTTCAGGGATAGGAAGAGAAGGGAGTTGGACGGCAGGCTGAGAATCAGGGAGCCAGTGCTTCCTGCACTGCCATGTTCTGATGTGGACCCCAAAAGTCTGAGGATCATAAATTTAAACCTAATCTTCCAAGTAGGTATGAAGGTATATTTGTTAGGTTAAGAGGATTGATCATTTTAATAATTTACCAGCTTGACAATTTCTAAATATTTACACATGGCAGATGAGCCTCCATCTGTACCCCTGTCCTGGGGTCCACCAATGTTAGGGAAACGGAAGTGGCCAGGGAGATCTCTAGTTCTGGTGAAATCCTTTTTTTCTGGTATCACCTGGCTCTGCAAGACTAGCTGAGCCCCCTCTTGATTACACCTCAGTTCAACAGTTTTAATGAACACAGAGAATTCTCACTATGCACATCTAAAGTTGCTCATCTTTTTTGTTTTGGAGACAGGGTCTCACTCTGTCACACAGGCTGGGGTGCAGTGGTGTGATCATAGCTCACTCTAACCTCGAAGTCATGGCCTCAAGCAGTCCTCCCACCTCAGCCTCCCCAAAGTGCTGGAATTACAGGCATGAGCCATTGTACAAGCTTGGCCTCAGGCCCACCTTCAAAAGAACTTTTATCAGACCTGTGTCCATTAATCTAGTTATTTCACAAACCTGTGAAAGCTCTAGTAATTGGGGCAGGAATATTCCAAATAAATCTTATCTGTCTGTCGTGTTTATTTCATTTCCTCTTTTGAATCCATAGTTTTTGTGCTATTCTCAAGCTATCCAACATTTCCACTTGCCCAGGTCTGAACTCCCTTAAATTTTCCTATTTTTCACTTTCCTTACAAGTCTGTTACAAGTCCCATTTCCTCATTGAAGATTATTTCATACAAGTGAAAGAAAAGCAGTCTTCAGAGACTAATTCACACTGAGAAATGAATCACTGATAGTCCCCTTCTTACTATTTCAAGTACAACTATTTCAAAAAGCTCTGGTTAAACAAAGTGAGTAATTTCAGCTGCCAGCTCTAGTAGACACATTTTGGGAACAAGGCAGGTGTTAATTTTTACTTTTATTGGTAAAGTTTTTAGAGCAAAAACTTGTTGACATTGATAAAATATACTTTTAATTTTACAATTTATTTATAACTAAGACTAATATAATAAAATATTCTGTACAATAAATCTCTCAAAAGAATGTAAACTAAACTTAATTGGTTATGTATTGGATCAGTGGCACTGGCTGGAAAAGTAGAAGGGAAACTTACTGTATTAGTCCATTCTCACACTGCTCTAAGGAACTGCCTGAGAAATTTATAAAGGAAAGAGGTTTAATTGACTTACAGTTCCACATGGCTGGGGAGGCCTCAGAAAACTTACAGTCTTCACAGGATGAAGACATCTCTTCACAGGGTGGCAGAAGAGAAAATGAGTATGAGGGATGGTGGGGGAAGCCCCTTATAAAACCATTAGATCTCGTGAGAACTCACTGACTATCACAAGAACAGTATAGGGAATATCACCCTTTGATTCAATTATCTCTACCTGGTCCCACACTTGACACGTGGAGATTATTACAATTCAAGGTGAGATTTGAGTGGGGACCTAGAGCCAAACCACATCACTTACTTTCTCAATATTGAATAATGCCCAAAGGATTTGATTGATGAACTATCTCCTCTACCTCCCAATTTAATTCTCACAAAGCATGACTTTAGAATTTAGTAATTAAATTTGAATCATGACTGTCTCTGCTCTTCAAGCCCATTTGGAGGTGATTTCAACCCAAGAGAGTTACTTTAAAGTTTAGAGAGGGCTTGTTGTCAAACGTGTTATGAAGAAAAACAAATCTCCCTCAAATGGGTTTATAATACAGCTACTACCACGTTCAAACACAAAAATGGAACAAGGAAGGAAATTAATTTTATTCTCCCAATTGCATTCAGGAGATCACAGATCTGAAGTTGAGAGCATCTCGACGGGTTGTTTCACCTCAGACTTGTGGGGAAGAGTAAACAAGTTGTAGATGAAGTAATTTTACAGTGGGAATTTCTATCCATCATACACAGGCAACATCTAGCTAATTTCAGCAGGACAAATAGTTCAGTTAATCATTTTTCAGACAAAGGGAGATTTGGAGGATCCATATCTGGCCTTGTCATGGGTAAACAGAGGTATCATCCTCGAGTCTTACCTAAATTACATAGAGAAGAGTGATTCTTTATAGTCACCTGTGTCATAACACAAAAAAGGAAGGGGATTTTTTAACTGCCAGTTTCCCAGGAGCACAAGGCTGTGGGGAAGCTCTCCACGGTAGCCCCCAGGTAGAAAGTGTGCCCGCTGGCACACCTACTGCTGTCCCCTCCACATTCCTTAGAGCAGTACTGTGCTCACCATCCCCTGCTCAATGCCCCTCATCACTGTCACTGGCCTCTGCACTCTCTCTGCACTCATCTACCATTACAACAGACACATTCAGCCCAGGGCTTTTGCCCTCCTTGGTCCCTCTGCCTGGAGTGTTCCACTCCAGATATCCAAGAGCCACCTTCCTTCAGATATTTCACTCAAATGCTTCCTTTTCTGTGAGACTGTCCCTGCTGCATTGCTAAGCTCCCTGCTGTGCTTTATTTTTCTCCTCAGTACTTCTCACTAGGAAACACACTACATGTGTTACTTCTTACCCAGTTCAGTAGGTCTCTTCCCATTAGAATATAACCTCTGTGAGGACAGGGAGTTTTCACCACCATATCCCCAGCACCTGGAACACAATAGGCATGCAAAAAAATGTTTCTAAATAAGTATGTTAGAACATTTATTAATAGTATATGTGGGGCCGGGCACGGTGGCTCACGCCTGTAATCCCAGCACTTTGGGAGGCTGAGGCGGGCGGATCACGAGTTCAAGAGATGGAGACCATCCTGGCTACATGGTGAAACCTCTTCTCTACTAAAAATACAAAAATTAGCTAGGCGTGGGGGCGCACACCTGTAAACCCAGCTACTCAGGAGGCTGAGGCAGGAGAATTGCTTGAAGCCGGGAGGTTGAGGTTGCAGTGAGCCGAGATCATGCCACTGCACTCCGGACTGCAACAGAGTGAGACCTTGTCTCTCTCTCTCTCTCTCTCTCTCTCTCTCTCTCTATATATATATATATATATATATATACACACACACATACACACATATATAAAATATATAATATATGCTTTGCCTCCTCAACTATGGTAAAGTTATTTATTATAATAGTTAATATTCTTTGGGGTTTTACACAAAATAGCATGAATAGCATGATCTGTGAGGAATAGTATGCCTGGTTATTTTTTGAATGTTTAGTCTAAAAATATAAATTTTTAAACTTTTATTTTCTATCAATATGACTGAAAATCCTACAGCCGGTATATTGCTACATATGCTTCAAATATCAACTTTTGGAAACTTGGCTTTGTAATTTACTTATCTTTGATTTATCTGAAAGAAGGCAGCAGAATATTGTGTATATCAAGCACTGGCTACTGACTGGCTCCTCTGTGAACTACGGGTGACATGTTTTAATCATATGCCATACTTGGTCTTGGTATGTGGCTGTTAATCTCTCTGCAGCAAGTGAGGGATACGCAATGTATTCAGAGAGTTCTTTGGTGGGAAGGGATAAGAGGTGGTAGTGAGTGAGCACAGCAGCAGTTTCCAGAGCTTATTATCCTGTGGAAGATTTGGATTCCCAGAAGAGGAGAAATGGGAAGAAAAAAAAAAAAAAGACTAACGGAAAAGAAGGCAGAATTAAATTCTCAAGCAACGTTCCTTTATTTTTACTTTTGATTGTAAAACTAACATCATCACAAGTAATAGAATTCTTTAAAGTCTTTGCTGAGACTATGACCCTAATCAAGATTTGTTTTCATTATTATATATGTCCCTCCAGTTCCTGCTCACATGCATTTGTAATTTTTCATATCATTGCAATCATAGCATGGATAAAAGTTTTGTATCCTTAGAGTTTGTTCCCTGAATAATTATATTCTATAAACATTACCCATATTACCTTAGCATTTTCAAAATTATATTTTTGTGCCTGAATAATAGTCCATGGAGTCACTGATGTACTACAGAGTTTACTTGTTCAGAAGCAGTTTCCCCTTTTCCTGGGCTATTTCCCTGATCTTTTCTTTTCATTGGACCTCTTATCAGTTGGACTTTGACCAAAATCTTCCAATGTAGATTAACTTGTGTTAACTCAATGTTAACTTAGGTTAACTCAACTAACTTGGATTAACCCAATGTTACCCAAACCACATTCCACAGACCTTCCCATGAGATACTAACAGGTGCTATGTGATATGTACAGGAGGGATGATACAGGAGAATCCCTGTCCTCAAATGTATTTGGGGAGTATTTAATGCACACATCTTACTTATCTTTTATTACTTATCCTTTCTGAGATTTAATATCCTCATCTTCCCCCCAAATGAGATAACATATTTAGAAGGTCTAACATATAGTAAGCACTCAAATATTAGTTTCTCCCTTTTCCCTTTTTCTTTCCTATGTTAAGTAAATATCAAGTGTCTAAAGGAGACAACTGTTAAGGCTCAATAATTGCTGCCAGAAAAACCAACTGAGCATAAAATAATTTGAGAAAAGGACTCAGCTTCAACAAAGTAGCATGGGAAGGTGGCTGGTACACCCACTCAAAGTTTGGCTGCTTTATTATATCATACCTATTTACATATTGGGCACAGTGATATCAGTGAACTATAAATTTCGAAAAAACTTGAATGAGTAGATGATAAGTCCAAAATGGGAAATGATTGAGGTGCCTGCTAAATCTTTGAAAACTCTAAATCTAGAGGGAGACTGTGTACTTCTCCTAGAAGTCTCCTGAGCACATTATTACAGAAAAATTACTGGAATTGACAGACTATCTGGTGACCAAAGTACACAAGATGAAGTGTAGAATCTGAGCTTGGCCCTGCTTGATCTACGTCCCTTGGCAGCTGGGGTTATTTCTACCAACATATAGAAATAACAAAATTTTATTTGGGCTCATATTTCACAACTGACATTCAAACCATTGTTTCATTTGTATATTCCACTGATGCCTTCAATGTAATGTAGTGTTGAATTAAGTAGTTTTTCCTTATTCCTTATAAACTTTTAACAGTGACCTGGATAAGGAGGATAAAAGTGAGAAATATTCAGCTATAAGAGTATTTCTCTAAGTTTGATCTTCAGACCACTTACATCAGAATTATTAGGGATGGTGTTAAAAATTCAGATTCCTAAGCCCCATCTCAAACCTATTGACTCAGAATTTCTGGGAGCAGGATTTAGGAATCTGCATTTTGTTTTATTTTATTTTGTTTTTGAGACGGAGTCTCACTCTGTTGCCCAGGCTGGAGTGCAACCGCCACCTCCCAGGTTCAAGCAATTCTCCTGCCTCAGCACCCCTGAGTAGCTGGGATTATAGGCGCGCACCACCAGGCCCGGCTGATTTTTGTATTTTTTAGTAGAGATGGGGTTTCACCATGTTGGCCAGGCTGGCCTCAGACTCCTGACCTCAAGTAATCTGCCCACCTCGACCTTCCAAAGTGCTGGGATAAAAGCCTGAGCCACTGCGCCTGGCCCAGGAATCTGAATTTTAAATGTGCTATCTAGATATTTCACATGAGCACTAAAGTTCAGATCCTTAGCTGGTATTCTTGCTCCATTGTGTTTTTTCCAATCGTTTTTGTAATATTCTTTCTCAGGTTCTAGATTTTTCATGCCATTCTTTCAGTGAGAACCTGGTATGGCTCCTTTGGATCACCTCATTCTGTTTAGACCTATCCCCGCATGGTGAAAGGCTTTCCCTCTGTCTTTCCAGTGCCATCTCGCTATCTCACTAGGCCTGTTCCCAACTCATCAGTTGTCCACTTGGGTCAACATAAGATGCCCTCAAAGTGTACTCAGCAGAGCTTTGGAGTTTCCATAGAGGACCATCAGGGCTGCTACTGCGGGAGACAGGGTGGGAAAT